>NW_008795487.1:1311799-1321469 GCF_000699145.1 Aptenodytes forsteri | reverse complement strand
GGCTTTTGCTTTCCCTATTAAGCTGTCTTTATCTCAACCCATGTGTTCTCCCTTTTGCCCTTCTGATTGTCTCCCCCATCCCACTGGGAGGAGTGAGCGAGCTGCTGTGTGGTGCTTAGTTGCTCGGTTAAACCATGACAGTAGTCCTTTTTGACTCCCAACATGGGGCATGAGGAATTCGAGATAAGGGTAGTAATTGGGAGAGGTAAAGGGCAAAACATGGACTGAACAACATTAGAAAGCAGAATGGTCATGGGGAATTTCTGTTGTTGTAATTGTGGTAAAGGGACCAGGGGTAGATTGTGTGTAAATTGTCCACTGTCATTTGGTATTGTGATAATGTTAGTTTGATTTTGGTGTGGGGAATTCTTTTTTGTTGATGTGAGTGAAGTTTGTGAAGATTGTGTTATGAATGTGGATTTTAATGATAATTCTTAAATATGTGATTCACAGAGGTGAGGGGTGGAATGTATTGGGTTTGCGTGGCAAGGTTTTGGTAGCAGGGGGGCTACAGGGGTGGCTTCTGTGAGAAGCTGCTAGAAGCTTCCTGTATGTCTGACAGAGCCAATTCCAGCTGGCTCCAAGACGGACCCACTGCTGGCCAAGGCCAAGCCCATCAGCGACGGTGGCAGCGCCTCTGCGATAACATATTTAAGAAGGTCAAAAAGTTGCTGTGCAGCAGCAATTGCAGCCAAGAGAGGAGAGTGAGAATATGTGAGAAACAACCCTGCAGACATCAAGGTCAGTGAAGAAGGAGGGGGAGGCAACATGCCTGTAGAGCAAAAAGAAAATGTTGTGTTCAAAGGCCATGTTTATAGTAGTGAATAAAATGTGCATAGGAACAATCCTGGGCATTGATGTCAGTTGGTACTGGGTGGTGTACATCTCTGCAAAGGAACTGTCTTACTCTCCCTAAGCAGTTTGCCTGCCTGCAAACTGCATGCATGTTGGGCATGGTCCCTGGCATGTGCCGGCTCCTGAATCATGCCTGGGGATCATTTGTATCACACTGACTGGTTTGGTTCAGAACAGTCCCAGCATCCACCTATTTAACCGTATAGATGGTTTCACTGCTTATTCACTAGTATAAATATATCCATACTGTTTGCACATATATGTTGCTAGTTTAGATAACTGGCATAAGAAAAGTAGTGAAGATAGGTTACCTCAGGCTTTATCTGAGGTAGCTGCCAGGGTGCAAACTTTTGACTCCAGGAGCTGACTCTGTATGTGGCCTTCTAGCAGTACATGTTAACACTGAAACTATCCCATCCTTGTTGCTGTTGCTGCCCCTGCTATCTAGATTAAACCTGCCACATTCATTTTATGGTGTGGACAGACCATATGTTCCTTAGAATTCAATTTCCATTTTAAAAATCATTTGGATGTTCAGCTGCCTTAAACTTCCTGAAAGTCAGCAGGGTTTAGGTCACAAAACACTCAGTAAACTCTTCTGCAAATGCTGCTCAGTGCCTTTCACAGGCAGCTGGCAGCCAGGGGAGCAGTGCTGTCACAGATTTCCATGGTAGAATAAGCAGATCTCTGTATACGAATTAGGAGCTCACATGCGTGTTGTCAGCCTGCCCTTGCTCACTTATTTCTGTTTCTAACATAGCCCAGTCATACTTGAAGCAGCTTCAGTGAGCTGCTTCTCACATACGGTGCTCGGGACTGTAAAGAACTTCTCAGGTGAGCTTTACAGCCTGTGTTAAGCTCAGTGTTTCTAATTTGGTGTGTAGGCTAGCTCATTTAAGGCTATTTGGGATATGCTTACATTACTCCACAGGCACAGCATGGTGTGCAGCAGAGCCACACATCAAGAGAACATGCAAACAGCTGTCCGTGCACATTTGGATACTTACAGAAGCACAGCTTATCACTCCTGCGTAACATACTGGTTTGGATCTGTCAGTCAGAGAAGGGGGCTTGCTCTCTCCTGGCCCAGCCCTCCCACCAAGCACACTTCCCACCTTCTGCGCGCGTGTAGAAGGTCCCAGGTGGACTCAGGTCCAAGCTGGTGAGATAAGCTGCATGATGTCAATGTAAACTGTAGCCTGCATTTTCATCGGTTCAACCACAAGCTCAGGGCAGCAGAGCAGCGCATTCAGTAAAAACTTCACAGACATACACAGGTCATCAGGAGAGTGTTGTGCCAAGGTGAAAATGTGGCTCACTCCCTATCACTTATGAACTACCAGGGAGTCTCTAATAACCATAAATGGCTAGGGCTCACGATTGTGGGTCTCCATAGAAAAAAAACCCGCTAGTTTTTAGTTCACTGCCCTATGATAAGTATTAGAGCTTGAGTCAGAAGGAAGAGATGTCTCAGCTGAATGATTCACACCATCCAGAGGCATCTGAAGTATAATTACCCTGGCTACCGGCAGTTCTACTTCTTTAAATAAGGAGTGATGTAGCCTGTTGCACAGCAAGCATACATTTTTAAATAGACAAAAATTATTTAATAATAGAAAGTTTTGTTGTATTTTTGCATGAAAATCATCTCCATGTGTCTTAACTTGAAGATCAGTAAAAGGCTCTAGTCTTTCTCCTTCGCCCTTCCAAACAATCCTTGCATTTTGCAAAAAGTGGAGATCACATACAGGTAATTTTTAAGCCCCAGTTTAAAGGCTAAGAGAGGTGGTAGCAATTATCATATGTATAATAATAGAAAGTTTTGTTGTATTTTTGCATGAAAATCATCTCCATGTGTCTTAACTTGAAGATCAGTAAAAGGCTCTAGTCTTTCTCCTTCGCCCTTCCAAACAATCCTTGCATTTTGCAAAAAGTGGAGATCACATACAGGTAATTTTTAAGCCCCAGTTTAAAGGCTAAGAGAGGTGGTAGCAATTATCATATGTATTTTAATGGCTGTCATATTGTTTTCAGTGAGCTTTGAGCCAGACTCATTAGATGGTGGAAAAGGCTGAAGTACAGTCCCCTAAACCCCAAGAAAAACTCACACAGATCTTTCCTTTTTTTGCACGCCCTTGGCGTATCAAGAATCACATTTCTGAGATTCGCTGAGTATGTCCCTGCTGGCTATTAAAAGGCACTAGTAATTCTCCAGTTACATCGTTCATTTATGATTGTCTTCCAGCACTTCAGAGCATAATTGGTTTTTTTGCCACGCTTTTCAAAGGACTTGATACCAAGTTTTTTAAAAAAACTAGGGGGGCAAGTTTATGACAGCCATATCCTGATAATGGAACAAGTCTCATCCTCAGGGAGTACTGGGAGGTCCTTTTAATTATCTGCACAACCAGGGTCCAACTGACTGCATTTTACTCCCTTCACGTTTTTCATTCAGACTGTATTCCTTTGGGGCATGCTCATTGCACTCCAATAAATTACATCTGTCAATCTATTGCAAGTGATGTTTTAACACGTGGGTGTCTGTAGCACCTACGGCTGTGTCCAGAGTGCCTGCTGTGGTGCCAAAGATGACACCTGCTATGGTATTGAGGTGATTTGAGTTGAGCTTGAGTTGACAGACCTTGGCCAGCTCTAGCGTCAACAAGGAAACCTGAGTTACTTCCAGGCTGTGAGATCTTATGTAGGTAACAAGGTTGTTTGCTTCCTGTGCTCCCTGTGTTCGTGTTTTAGCCTTACAAAGAATGTAATTTAGACACTGGGCCTGTTTTCCTCATGTTTTTTGTGCTGTACTGAAGTAAAGAAAATAGGATCATAGATATAGGAGAACAGGCAGGTTAGGAAACCTTTGTATTTCAGCTGCTTGTGTTGTTTTAATACATTCTTTATTACTTGGATTTTTAAAACTTCCTTGTGATAAAAACAGGAATAAAAACAGGATAAAAACATTTTTTTCAGGATGTCAGTCTACCACTTATAAGTTATCATTTTTAAGGGACTAAACCCACTATTGAGTACTTTTTACAGGTAAGCACTGAAGGAGATTGCTTAGGGGGATACCGACATCTCCTTTACTGGAGATCTTTAGGAACCTCTGCTAGGACTGTCATACGTTTAGCAAGCCCAACTGTGGGGTGAAACAGATAGACTGAACGACCTCTTGAGGTGCCTTTTAAGTCTGTCTTATGTGAGTTTTGTATGAGTTAAAGCAAAAAGAAAAAAAGTCTATTAGGAAAATGCAGGACTAAACCCAGTATTTTAATTTTCTCTTGGGTTTAAAAGTCTGTGGAGTGCAAACCTGGAAAAGGGCATTGGTTATCCTACAAGTTTTAAGTGCACAAAATAAGCTTTGAAAAAGTTGCCAAAATCAAATATTGCCCTTGGAAGACTGCATAGTTTTTCAAAAATATGACATTATAGATCTGGTTACTTCCTTTCTAATGGCTCTGTTTGCAGTGGCTTGAAGATGCTCAGGGACCGTGTCAGATTTCTTAGGTTTGCCATCTTCCCTATAGAGAAAAGTTCTTACTTCTTTTTTTTCAAATACTGGAGTTCTGACATTAAAATGAGATATAAATCACAATATACAAGACATTTTTATGTTCCCTTCCATCCTGCAAGACAAATGTAGCCTTATACAACATTGACAGTGAAGTATCCACGTAAGCACAATGGATTCGGCATCTCACAGAAAAGGGACATTTTCCATTTTTTCAAAGGTATAGTGCAAGGCTGTCCACAGATTGTCAAAGGCACATCCTTGCATCCATTATGCTTGCTTCAGCTATTTCCAGAATTATTTAAAGACTAAGATATATTTGCTTTACTTCATTAAAATGCTGGAAATCAGGGCAGCAAGCTCAGAGAAATGCTGCCAATGCTCTCTGCTTGTGCTTCTAAGCCCTTTCTCTGCACACTTGAGTGAGCTCTGCTTGTTCCCTCTGTTTGTTGTCATTGTTTGTGCTGTGTTTTGGTGGACATCTGGGCCAGGGGAAAAAAAAAAAAAGAAGAAAGAGAGGGAAAACAGGTCACAGCTGAATAATGGAAATGTGTGAAACAATAGCATATGAAGTAACAGTGAATTACATGCTAATTAAATTTCCCTGTATGTTTTAGCTTTATAGCATAGTATATATTATAACATCTGTCTAGATATATTGTCCCCATCACTATAATAGTGATGAACTTAGAAACTTTTAAGATTAGGAATAACTATGGAAAGTTATTTCTGGCAAAGGTATGCTCAGTGGAAGTTTGGAAAACGGTAAATAATTCAGACTTTATGGCCCATGTCTGACAAGGAAAACCTATAGCATGGGCATGGACATTTCTAGAAAGTCAGGTGTTCCCATGGACTGCTTAAATCAGTTCTGGCTCAGCTTTGGAGAGAAAGTCTAGTCTTGAAACAGGAGTGTAATTAACACTTTTGCCTCTTGATTTCTGGCTTGTGACATAAGAACTCAAGTACTGAAAACTCTCACTAGATAAATAATATATAGCACTAGATTCCCGGGAGTCTTTTTAAGATGCTCCTGCCCTTTGAAGAAGAAAAAAATGCAATTAAATAAAAATGAGTTTGGTTGCATTTATTTTGCAACGGAAGATACAAGGCAGCAGAGAACCTGACTCCTGATATTTTCTCTGTTAGAGATGAACAAATCATTCAATCTTGTTCACAGAAAGTGGAAAGAGGTAAAGTCTCTGAAGAACTCACTGAAAGAATTACAAACTTCCAGTGAACAAAAACGTGCTATACCAATAAAGCAACAATTTTCTTTCTTTGCTCTTAGGCCGTTACGGACAGTTACATAGAAGACAGAAGTGGTGTCACAGGACTGATGATCTATTTTTTTCATGTACTTCTGGAAGCTACTCTGAGTCATGCTGACACCTTCTCTTTGGGTTATTATTGCATTGACAAATTCTGTGATACATCAGGATTTTCAAATGGGTCTGTGGAGACACATGCTACATATTTCAGAAACTGATTCATTAAATAATGAGAAAAGCATATTTTCTTAGCATATATTGTGGAAAACCTGTTACAGAAACTACAGTCTCACCCTGCTCATGGTCTGTTTAAACCCATCTGTTCCTTGCACCAGTATTGTTCTTCTGTCTTCCTTACATGTCCTTCTGCCTCTCTGGCAAGCTTTCACCATCATCCTTCCTGGCCTAGACTTCATCAGATCAGATCAATCAATTATTCTAATCTCCTCTCGGATAACATAATCTTCATTGTCCTACTATCTTAACATCTCCTTCTGCACCGTTTCCAAATTCAGTTTATCTTTTCTAATCATAGGTGACAAGAAATGTATGTACTCCATGAATTGTGTAACCAGTACTGCAATAGCACTTATATTTCCCTGTCTCCTCAAACATCTTAAGATACCATTTCTCTTTATTATATGTAACCTTGCATTGATTGCATATAATTACGGTGTCAGTGACTAGACTTTCCAGAGCTTTGTCCCTGGCTCCCTTCCTACTACAGAGTCCATCTTTTTGTGAGAGATGGAGAGGTGAAACTGGCCTATGTCTTGCAATATTTGTCTTGTCAAATAGAAAGGAATAAATTATTAAGGAGAACTGCAGCTTATAATTTTCCTGGCAAACATACTTATAAAGTTGTGGTGATAAAAGTAATAAAAAATCTATTGAAAAAAATACATCCTAATAGTTTCCAAAAATCTCGCAAACACTTTACAGAAACTTGAATAATAATTGCAGGGGAAAATAGGGAAAAGAGGATGCAGTAAAAATGGTATAATGATCACTTGCTAATTTTGGTTACTCATCCCACTGGCTAATTGACCCTGTGCATATTCCTCTGTGTTAATCACCATGCATTGTATGTCATAATAACTAAGACGACCAGCATTTTCTTATATTGCTATTTTTAGTAGGCTTTACTGGGTAACATTTGAATTCTTTGATAACTAATAAAACATCTTTCTGTCAGAGGAGTTTTACATTTTTTTTTCTTGGCTGGTTAGTTGTTAATTGTCTGTAGCACAAGGAAAATAAAGCCACCTTAACTAGTTATATTATGACTTACACTTGTAAGTAATGTTACGTTTGACTTCCATGTGGAGATTATCTGAAGTTCTGAATGAAATAGATGGACAGTGAAAAAAGTATAGCTGTCTTTCAATGAGATTATTTTGCTTTGATAGTTATGGCTTTTTAGTCAAAACTGTGCAGAATGACTGCAGTTTATTGTGCTCTGTAGACACATTAAGGATGTTTCAACAGACACTGGTGCAAATCTGATATTTAAATCTAACCTCATCTTTAGAATGATATTCTAATTTACTCAAAGTCCACAGTTTCCAGCTGTGTGTAGTTTGTAAGCTGGAGAATGCATTATTGCAACTATATTCAGCAAAAAGTATTCAATGATAGACTTTTAAAAAATGACTGTAGTCCAGTAAAAATAATCCCTTTTGAATGGTGAATCAATATTCACATAGAACTTTGCACTAACGGTGGATCTGTTTCTTTTTGTTTCTATGAATTGAGAAGTCTAGTAAAACCTTAATGAGAATAAAGTGCACACTGCAAAGTTTTTCTAGGTGCAGTTTATATTCTGCAAAAAGGATGGAAACCCAGACCTGATCCTGTGGTGGAAGTGATAAACTGAAATACGGAATTAGTGAGATGATACTCAAGAAGGAGAAAGAGGTTTCAGACTATAAACCCTATGGTAATATATCTCCAACCTTTGCCCAAGTGCCCTGCTTTGGTAACTTCCTCACTCAGAGGTGACCTGCTGGGAGGGCTTCTCAATAGCTCTCCTTCTCAAAGGAGAGACTCAGTAAGGAAAGGTTGTTTTCTGGTTAACGTTGAGAAGATACTTCGTGAGTTAAGGACCTGGGCTGCAAAGTAACTGTTTCTTGAATACAGTGGTTTAGACTGATTGATTGCTACTGTTTGTGAGTTTAGTGATAGTAGTTTTTAGACATATCAATCTCTCCCTCTCAAGATATTTCCTGTAGTGTCTGCAGACCTGCTTGTTTAGTTTAACCTACTCCTACATTAATAGGGGAGGCTCAAATTCCCAGACCAGCTTAGCATATGCATATATGCCACATTAGATTGAGTGAATATCCACTCTCTGAGGACTCACCTTCCCTAACTGAGGTTAAATCTAAAATGTCCTTGGTATTCATGGAAGAAAGCACCCTCTTGTTAACACTTTTCTCAAGGGCTTTTCTCTAGAGCTCTAGGCCAGCTACTCTCTACTATCTTTTTCAGCTTGAGCTATCCTGCAAGGTTAATAATTTTAAAAACAATCCCACAAAATACCTGTCTGGAATTCACATACACTTAATAGCATTTCATTAAAAACTGAAATAGATGTGCTGACTTTTTCACAGAAATTGCCTAGGCCACTTTCTTTTTTTCACAAATCATTGAAGATTGGAAGAATGGTCCTGTTATCAGTGGAGACAAGACACAGTGAGTCCTCTGCTTTGTACAGAAACTATAGCATTAGTAATTAGTGGTAATGCATGAAAAAATACATACTGGTTTTAGAAGTTAGAGCACATAACGGTGCAAAAGTTCCTAACTGGGGAAGTTTTGTATGTTGCGGCGGTTGTGCTAAAAACTGTGCATTGGGGAGTTATTACAAATTTTTCCCCTGATCGGTTCTACGTGAAGTACAAACACTTTACTTCCTAAAGTTAAGCAAAAAGATTCCTCTAATTGTGTTGCTTTTGAAAGAACACTTACGCAATTAAATGGCCAGAGAGAAAAAAATCGTAATAACCATCCTTGGTAATAAAGGAATGTCTCTACATAAAGTGTTTCTGAAGAGGCATGCTCCAGGCCAGACAGGGACCAGCTATTACCCATGGTGTTGCCAAGCAACACTACCTTGCATTCTTAAAATTAAAATGCCTCCTCTTTAATTTTGCAGAGCAATGGGGTTGAAATGGAGGGGACACACAAGCCCTTTAAGTGAACAAAGGAGCTGGAACTTTGCAGAGTTACTTATTCTCTGTGTAATTAAATAATATATGAGCATTCCTGTTCTGTAGCACAAAGATTCATTTATTGTGGCCATCACTGTAACGTGTGAGCAGGTGTGTATATCAGATGTAGCACAGCAGTGCTTCTGTATAGATTTATCAATACCAAATTACAAAGTCAGTTATTTTGCAATTGCCAAATTGTTCTCTGCTAGCACAGTTATCTTTCTATCATGTAGCTCATACTGGACAGGGATTTAAAGTGGTGATAACAGGTGGCTAACAAAGCAAAGACAAGAACAGCTGATCACCTCTTATCAGCATCATAAGACACCACCTGCAGTCCAGAGGACCTGCTCCTCCACAGGTTTACTCAAAGAAGTCAACTAATGAAATCCGTGGATGAGGGATAAACTAGGGGATGTCACCTAATACCCTGGAAAATAGGGGTGTAAGGAGAAGACTTTCCCACTGCTGCTTGAGGAAGGACAATGTAGAGCTGTGCAGGGTGAAAGTTCAGATGTGGAGCTGAGAGGTGTAACAGAAGCTAGAGATGCTGGGGGAGGGGAACCTCAATCCACCCCACTCCTACCAGTTGGATGCCAGGGCCAGCAATAGATGCCCAGAGCCTGGAGAAGGAACACAGGTCAGCAGGAGAGCGCCTGAAGAGCAGCACAAAGGAACTCCAGCCAGTAAGACAGCTTCAAAGGGGGCCCAACTTAAATGCCTCTATGCAAATGCATGTAGCATGGGGAATAAACAAGAGGAGTTAGAGACATGCACATGCCTGCAGGGCTACGACCTTATTGGCATCACGG
>NW_008795487.1:1295905-1308601 GCF_000699145.1 Aptenodytes forsteri | reverse complement strand
CTGGTGAGAGCTGCCGGCTCCCGGCTGCGCTCTGCGCTCCCCTGAGGGTTCCCCGGTTCAGGCCTGTACGCTGAGATCCGCCGCTCCGCTGCGGGACGCACCTGCACCAGAGCTGATCGCCTCTGCGAAAAGAGAGACACTTTCTTGGCTTTAGAGGAACACAGGTTGCGCAAGAAATTTGGGAGAGATTTGGGAGAGCTGACACTAATGTTTAGATGTAGAAAGTTGATCTCTTATCCATTTCTAAAGGCATGAAACTACAAAGAGATCCCAGAAAACCCCCAAAAGCAGGGGGTTGGATTCAGCTCTGGATTGACACACTGAATTCCAGGTACGGTAGGTGTCCATATGTGAGACAGATGCCTAAGCTCCTGGGATGGAGCCAGTACAGGAGAGGTACTCTAGTGAGTTATCCATCTCATCCTCCAAGGATGGCTCAGATGCCAATGTTTCATCACCTGAACAGATGTCTTTAGGCTTCTCTGTCTTTACTGATCAGTTCAGTGGCCTAATTATAGGTGATCAAGTGAAGATCTAGATCACCACTGATGATAATGAGAACTTAGACGTGTAGCATACAGGCTGATATCTATGTCATAGACACCTGATGATGTCTGAATCTTAGGCCTAATGCTCCCCACAGGTGATAATTCAGTTGTCTAAACATCAGTACCTGCTCCTGTTCCAGCTCTTTGGAGATATCCATCTGGCCGCTAGGTGCCATTCCTGGAGGATACAGCCCTACACTCACTCCCCTGCCATTTCTGCCAGCCTCACCCACACATCTTGGACAGTGCATGATTTCTAAAATGGTGCTGGATTTTTTTGTTTAGGCAGAAGTCTCCATGGTACCTGGTGCTTTGCTCCATATATACCCTGGTACTCATTCTCTGAGGGTCCAGCCAATGCAATTGTAAAGCAAATGCTGGGATTCACCTCATTAAATTTCAGAGGCTCAAAGTGTAGGAGCAGGTTTCAGTTGCCAACCATATCTGTCTAGGGCCATTTCAGACACCCAGTATTATCTGAGATTTCTGCATAGGCCAGTTAGGTATAATACAGGACCTACAGAAGGACAGGTCTGGAAACAAGGTGAGATAAATTCATAGATTTAAAATGATAATAGGCACCTGTGTTTAGGTAACTGAATTGCATCTTAGGTATCTCTATCTAGGCTAGCCACCCTATACTTCTTTTATAGTCTATAGAGGGAAATAGGCCCTCTAGAAGCATGATGTCTTATCCCAATATAAATGTCTGTTCTGCATAGCTCGAAAGTAGACATGCATATTGTAATTGTCTAAAGCAAGGCAAGATGAATGTTGCTGCAGTTTCCCACTTAGTTTCATCTTAACTATGAAGCAAGGTTGTCACTAGAAAGTGAGGTTGCATCTTCATTCTGTTTTCTGAGGAAATACTGCTTAAGAAAAATAAACATACAGAGTGTATTCTTTTAAAAGTATCAGTACCTGTAGCTTGTTCAAACTAGGTATACTGCCACATGAAGGTTTTGTGAGTGGTTTTGGTTCATGCAAAGCATAGACTAAGAACGTACACAGGATGTTTTCGAATGCAGCTCTAGATCTATTTACTTTAGTAAAGAGGAATAAAGATGTCTGAAAAGGTGATAACATAAGAGTCACCTATGGTTTTCATGGCTATATAAATATTACTGTTGTGCCAAATATGCACTGGAGAGGTCAATAACCTCCAAAGCAGTGAGCTAATAAAGCTTAATAGTCTAAGATAGAGTGACATTTCTTATGCTGACGTTATGTCATGCTCTCTGATCCACTGTGTTGCTTGCAGTATTGGTAAAGGTGAAAATTATTTCTGATCTCATTCATCTAAAGTTTGTTTCTGTGATGATGTTTAAGCAAGCTTCATTAGTGAGGCATGAGGTGTGAATAACTGTAAAGCAGTGTGTTTTTACACAGTAGATGGCAGGATTTCCAGGTATGAAAGAATTGTATTGCCTGAATGTCACAGAATCATAGAATACCTCAAGCTGGAAGGGACCCATAAGGATCATTGAGTCCAAATCCCTGCTCCTTGCAGGACCGCCTGAAACTAAACCATAGAACTAAGAGCATCGTCCAGATGCTCCTTGAACTCTGACAGGCTTGGTGCTGTGACCACTTCCCTCGGGAGCCTGTTCCAGTGACTGACCACCCTAAATTTTCCTTAGATACAGACAACACAGCCATAATTGTATAAGCGGAGGTGACTTCCCACAATAATTTTTCAGTTCTGTCAGTTTTCTTCAGAGCCCTATAGAAAGTAATCTGAGGTTAACACCTTTTCATGTGTGAAGCTAAGCATTTTTACCCTGCCAGAAATTGTTAAAGTATATGGGGGACTTTCATGATCTTCTCTGATTATAAGCTGAAGATCATTACCACATTTTGTTTCCCATACAGCTAACTGAGAGGGATACATCCCAATTGGGAACAGGGTCCTAAAAGTGAAAAATGGTGGGAAAGGAGTGTTAGTGTACCAAAAGTTGAGAGGTACTGTTACAATGCAGCTAATGTAGGAGATAGTGAAATTAATATTTCTAAGAAAGCTTCCATCCATTAACGACAGAAAATTCTCTTGAAATTGTTTTTTGTGCCATGAAAAGAAGACTGCTGCATACGATTGATTCTCTTACAACTTATTTGAAATATCTTCTTAGTCTGATTTATAAAATGCACCACATTCTTTGGGTTGGGATGGGACCTTGAGTCTTAATTAATGCCACTGCATCTTGTTTAGAAACATCCTGGGGAGGACAGCTCCCTTATATTTTATTTATATGTTCCTGTTTTTTCTCATTGTCCTATCTTGTCTTGATGGCTTTAATGAAATACTTGGGTGCCCAGTAGAGATAGTAAAATGTATGACATTTGCAAATGCCAGGTTAATATACACCTCCGGAGACCCTGTGTATTGTCATTGGCTTGACTGAACATTAGAAGAATGAAAAGCAACTGCTCCTTTCCAGTTACAGTTTATGAACAGTAATAACCTGTGAACAGTGGATACACTGTTCTGCTGACTGTCAGGAAATACAGCGTACCTAGCTAGACAGTCTCCTTCTTCACCATAATTCCTGTTAATTAATCTTACAGAAACATACATTTAAAGTTCACCTGTCTTCTCCAATTACTTCTTCCAAGTACTGTAGGTTTTTTCACTTGGCTTTCATAATTCTTAATTTTAAATACAGGGGTCTTTCTGGCAGTTAAGTTTTTTGCTTATTTTCATTAAAAAGAAAATCACAGTTTTCTTCTGTTCCTAAATCTACTTTTCCTTATTTTTTCTTGTATCTCTTTGACAGCACCAGAGGAAGTTTTGTCTTCTCCAGCCTGGGCTGCTCAGGAGTAGGCGTAAGCAGGACAGTCACTTGTGCAGGCTGTAAGAAAGAGACCTGGCTTCTCTGGGTGCATTAATGTCATTCCTTGGGCTGCAAAGGTGATTCCTAGAGTAAAACTACAGACTGAAAAGCCAAAGCTGCTGATCAGGATAAACACTATCTTGTAGTATATTTTTAATAGACAATACTGCAAATCACAGACTTTTTACAGGACAGTTGCTGTTGAATACCTAGAGAGGCAAGAGGAACTTTTGGGGTGATGAGGGAAAAGGAATTTCCATGGCTTCCTGCTGATGGATATACTACAGTGTTGCTGTCAATGTGAACTTGCTGGAAGAGGGATGTGAGATGTAACATAGCTTTTGTAGTTTAACATTCAGGAACGTTTGCCAGGTGGTGGAGAAACAGATGTGAATGAAACACTGGAGAGCAGCAAGCATGAAGGAACACACAGGACCTGTCGTTCGGCACAAGGGAGTGGTAAAAATCATAAGACACAGAACTAATGTTGGAAAGAAAGCAAATAAGCTTGGGGAAATAATGCATAACTAAAGTGCCAATAAAAACAGGGATGATCTCAGATACCATTCCCCTTCATGCTGCTGTAAAAATATTATTCTAATCAAGCCCCTGACATCCTTTTAAAGCACAAAAGGTAACTATCATTATCCATAATTCATACAGAGAGAAATGGAGCAGAGGGATTCAGTGACCCAGGACAGCAGCAGAGGACATTGGCTGGGGGGGACAGGATTATAACTCAGAATTCTTAGGTTCCCAACAGATCATACCCTCTTATGCCTGAAAAACAAAACAGAGGAGGATTTGAAAAGACTGCTGGAGGTAGCGATGGGCATTTCCTAACACCTAAGTGCCTGTTTTAGAAGACCTACTCATGTTCTTTTGGCATAGTTTCCTGTTGACAGCTGTGTTTCTGTTCAGAACAGACACAGACCCTGCTTTCGCTGTTGTGTTAATGATAGTCTGTTAGCTGCACAAAATTTCACCATACCATTCAACTTACCAGGTTGGACTGAATCTTGGAACAAGCAAGTTCAATGCCATTGACCTCAAAGGCTTCACAGCCAAAAAAAAAATGTTGGGATTTCCCCCCTACATCTAGAAAAAATGGTACTTCATGCGAATATGTGTTGGTGGAAATGGGGATAAATTTTACTAAGATGGCTCTGGCTAAATCCAGAACTGAAGTTTGCTAAAAAAAAAATAATTATTGCTATGTCGTGTTAATTATACCAAACGTTCTGTCTTTGAAAAAGTCCGGCACCCCACTGCTGTGGTGCAAAGAAAATTTTGGGAAATAACAACCTTTTCAGGTACATGCCATGAGTATACTGAGTCCAAATAGTAAATTCAGGGAAAGAATGCAAAATCTGTATTTTAGACTCCTGACTCTGATCTATAAACTGGCCCCCCTAAGAGCGCTTTTGACTTTTACTGATCATCCAAGTTAGCTGATGCAGGTTTTTTTTTTTATTTTGATTAAGCAGTTACTTTCCATTTTGCCTGTTAAGTGGGGTGGCATGTTTCCATCCTATTGCAAGCTTTGGGGTTCCCTTGCAATATCCATTAATGAAAAGGGAAAACAGGAACACAGAACTCTAAGTTTTCCATAGTAGCAAAATCCATCAGTTCATGGAGAGCAAGCAGAACTGTCTGGAATAGATCAAGTCTAAGCAGATTAATTTACATGTATGTTTTGTAGCATTTTGCAGCATTTCTCTTTAGAAAAGCAAACAGCTTTCTTTTGCTTCTGGAATGAATGTAATGATTATGCTCAAGAGTTGAAAAGCCTGGGTAATTAAATTGCATCCAATTTGAATGGTTTCTTATATGACAAGCCGCATCTTACAGAGCTGGGACGAAGAAGCTGTCAGCAAAGTAGGTTCTAACTGCTTTCTTACTTCAAAAGAAGAGGAAAAACTCTGCAGAGGAAGTTCCCCTTAAATTAAAAAAGGCAATGAAATCTGGGTGTCCCCCTGGTACCCTTCCAAAAAGATTACCTTGTGTACAGATAACTCCTCAGGGCAGCAGAATGTGCAGCAAACCAAAACAGAATCTTGGCTAATAAGAGTAACTATTTGAGGCTTCAAAACAACAAGAGCCTTTGGTGTATCTAAAGGTTTGGTTTGTGGGGAAGGAACTGAGAACCAGTGATACAGATCTTAGAAAGACTGGAAAATATGACAGTGTTTTGGGGAAAAGCTAAGTAGCCTGGCTGGAAATGCTGCAGCTGCCTACTAGGAGCTGATTATGCCAATGCATCTCTTGGGATCCCAGTGAAGTGTCACTCAACCTCAGGACAATGGTGAATCAGAAGACAACAGAAGATGTTCTGCAAAACTACTGGAAATTCCACCCTTCTAAAATGGATCTGCACACATGCTCCAGTGCCTACAAACAAACAAATGGAAGGGAGAAAACTGCAAAAGATGAATAAGAATTCAAAGTTCAGCCTCAGTTTTGTTGGCCTGTCAATGAAGAAGCTGTGCAAGGCAGCCTTGTGCAAGGTGGTTGAGGCAGTTCTTCAGCTCAGAAGCTAGGAAAGACTATTCTCGTGTTTATGAAACACATAATGAGCACATTAATGAAGCACAATGTATTCTTCAGCTGGGATGAGAGCACAAACAGTTTGCGAACAGTTAGCATCAAGGCAAAGGTAGGAAACATTCCCAAAAGCCATAGGATCCGTTCAGCGCTGACAGTTTTAAAAGCTGTTGATGCAAGCAATGTGCTGGTTTTGACAAAGTCTGCTTAGGACATCACAAATTACACTCTGTAGTATGCATTGATTCTTATTTCTAGCTTCCCCACCAAATCAAATGAACTGTAATTAGGAAGTGTTTTTAGCTGCTCACTGTTCATCTGCTAAGAAAACTTAAAATGGTTTTTTACTTTCGTGTGAAGCTAGTTCTTGTGTGATCTCAAGGGCTAAGTAGAGATGGACCTGTGCAGGGAAAACCAAATTAGTCCCTACCCCAGAGGTGCTCTGCATTTTGGATTAAGGTTCCAGCTTAATGCAAAATTTCAAAATTTTGAAACAAACAACAGTTTCACTTTAATCTTTGTCTGTCAACCCTGAAACATGGCTGTAAAATGAGTTCCAGTTACACTGGTGAGAATCTATGGAGCAGCTTAAGAGACTGTATAATTTGATTAGTTTGGGACTTAGGAGAATCACCACATTCACATACTTTCTTATAATTCTTTTCTAATTTTTACTAGTTCTTAATGGCTATGTTAAAATAAAAGTATAAGATCAATTCAGAATTGCTATTCCAGAAGAGCAGCTGGCACACAAATCATCATTATGTTGTGTCATGCAATTTGTTCATCATGCTTAATATACCCTGCATTGCAGTGCCTTTTATCAGCTGTTTCAAAAGCAAACTATATGTTTCCTGTGTTTGAGTATACAACACTGTATCCAGAGGAAATTTTGTCCATGATTCTGCTTCTCTCCAGTATTCATATTCAGAACAAAATGATTTCTCCAAAGGAGACAATCTGAGATGAGAAGGACATGTATCATGACTTTATTATTTTAATGTGTTATGAGCTTGTGAGGGGAAAGCTATTGAAATATGCTATACTAAGACCTAGATGTTCAGTTTAAATTTTCAGTAGTGCTGTTATAGCTACACAGTGAACACCTGGAAAGAGAAAGAACTGGGGATGAAAATGGGATGATGCTGCCTTTACTCCTAACTTGCTCAGAAAGGCACAAGACTTAATAGGGTTTGCCCATGGTATCGCTACAGTGGGCAAAAGATGAAAGAAGGTTTATATTAATTATTTTGTTTGGATCAGAATGTGCTTTTCAAGAAAATCTCTAGATTGTCCCTATTTACCTTGATTTAGCTCATATCCTGGAACAATGCAAGTGTGTACATTGGATTCCTTTCAAGTGAAACTGAAGTAAAGGATGCTCAACTGCTAATTGTTAATGTGCCTTCAGCTCAGAGGAACAGTTTAAACTAGTCTGAAGGAGCCCTTTCTGAAATGGATATAGTGGGGTTGTCAAGTACTTGGTATCAACTGTCTCTGTACAAGTCCTCCACTACTGCACTGCATTGCTTGCTAATGAAGCCATAGTAGCAGACATTGTCAGGGAATGGTCAAGGCTGAGGAAGAAGAAAACAGAAGCAACCACTGCAGGCTTCCTAAAATTCCCTAGGATTTCAAAGTCCATAATGCGCTTGGTAGAAAGAAATTCACCGCAAAAAATTAAAAGCATGAGATATTAAACAACATGAATCTTGTATGTTCGAGGTGGAAGGCTGGATAGCTCTTCAGTTCTGCAAGAGTAGAAAGGTATTTTGACATGACTGAACAGGTTAATGTTGGGGGTGTGAACTAAAAAGAAACCAAACCAAATAACTAAAAATAATTTCACAGTCTGGTTATAGCACAAATTGTGCATGTCAATAGCTTATCAGTCTAACATGGCTGAGCATGGCGTCTCCCTGCCAGATATGCCTACCGATCATCAAGAGGAAATCTCATTAAAAACACTTATTTGTGTGGGGAACTGAGTTCCTCAGACAAAATGGGACTGAAGAAAGTTTTGCAGATATAGCAAAGCATATGTTAGACAGCATTTGTTTGAACTCAGAGAGACCACACCATCTGTGCCAAACACTGTCTACCCATAGACAGTGTCAGTCACAGGAGGTCAAAGATTGCCAGCATAAGGTGATCTATAAGGAGATAAAAACTGGTTTTGGTATGGATGTTGCAACAGTCTTTCTGTCCTTGGGCTTCCTTAGTAATCAGCAACAACTTAAAAAGGGTGAAACAGTTAAGAGTGAGAGAGTGACTGGTGCCTGGGCCTGAGCTGTGTCTGATCTCCAGGAAAAAAAGTTTACTCATTATCCTTAGGAAAACAAAATATTTCAGTGTGATTAACTTAAAGAATAGGCTGATCAGAAGTCATCCACTTTCATATGGCACTTCTCATACGGGAGTTCAAAATGACACCTCTAAGATTTGTTAATGCAAGAGCTACATGACAGAGATGGGTCAGGCAAATGCTGGGAAGACTGATTTTTCATCATATTTACACTGAATTTTAGCAAAGTCTGAAGGATTACAAGTAACAAATAACATACAGGGGTTTTGTTGGGACTATATTTCCTTCAAAGCAGGTTAGCAGTTTGTTTATTTTTAAGTGTAGAGAAAAGTGGGCTTCATCTCACATTTACATCTGACCTTGTTGTCACAGATTTCCTCTGTAGCTCGGTCTAGGATTGGACATTCTTCAGGATATCATTTTAGGCATCTATTTTAAGATAAGAATGTAATTCTCCTTAGAGTTTGCAACCTGTTGGATACCTGTATCCAACCTGTTAGATAATACAGCTACTCCAGTAGGCACTGGGAGGCATGATGCATAAGCACCCAAGCTGGCTCTACACAGAATCAGCTCTTACTTGCTACCTTGGTTTTAGCATCTTGTGAATATAAATGCACTGCTTAACTTTGGACCTGAATTAAGATTTAACCATATGCCCTCTCTGCAGGCTACTAGCTCAAGCACAGAACTGCATTAACACAGTGGTGCAGCTATTGGACCAGAACCAGTACCACACCTCACTCCATCTCCTTTAAAGACTTACCTTTGTGAAAAGCAGTAGGTAGTTGGAGGTAGCTCATTTTGGTCCCCTCCCATCTTCTCAGGGCACAGTTTGAACCATTAATGAACCCAGACCATCTGTGGAAAGACGCAGGTGTCTCTACCCCGTAGGACTTATGTATGCTTCTTCCTTTCGTCAGTGCCAGACTTCTAGTAAGAAACCTAAAATAATTGTTTTATAGCTCTTTATGAGTGCCTTTCTTCACTTATTCTTCATGGCCATGCAAGTTGGTACTGAATTCCCGTTGAGCAGAAGAAAAGCAGGATGTAATTCAATGTTATGTTGATCTTCTAGGCCCTGTTTCATTTTCCTGCAACTTCCTCTCCACATCTCCCAAAGAAGGTGCTAATAATTCATATACTATTTTCAGTGGGTATTGTATATTTAATATTTTATGAGCTGAGATAAAAGGTATTAGCTCTTTGAATTTTAGCTCTTTATCTTGTGGAGAGGGTCAGGGGACTTGCTTTGGCACTCTGGCACTTGTCAGCTGCTTATGATTATCGGCATCAAGTCTCAGATTTGTAGCCCAAACATTTTGCCACAGACCCTTTCAAGCACTGTGCTTATGAGAGTCTTGTAATGCTCCGTACCCCATCTGTTGCTCCTGTGTCACCTTTCTCCTTCCTTTCGCCAGCTGGGCACAGTTTTCCTTGTCTCCTTCCAGCCCACCACATTCCTGCTCCGTTCTGTGCTGTCGCTTCTTTCCATTTCCCTCCTGCTCAGCCCCTCTGCTAACCTCCCATGGCCATCTTAGTTCACTTCCCTATTCCCTGTCACTCCTTGTTGTCTGCTACACCTTCCCACTTATTAAAAAAGGGTTTTTGTGGGGAAGATGAAATGGCTGTAGGCTTAGATGTTGCCTTAGGTGATGTTTTAACACTGAGACTGTTTGTTGACATATGTAGTTTTCCCAGTCCCCCAGATTAGCACCCCATTCCGCTTAAAGTCAGGAGATAAGATTACTACACACACACACACACAAAATTGCTCTATACATTTAAGATTTTCTTTACATACACACACTCTTATTTTTTACCTTTTTTCTTTCTGGAACACAACTTCACTATTCAGATATGTTCCCAACCACAGGCAAGAAATATGCTAATTAAAAAAAAAGTGGATTCTCATTTGATCACTTAGCTGTAGGAGCAGGACTTTAAGACAATGCCCACTATCATAAAAATTTTAATAAGATTTTGAAAGCTGGAAATGTAGCTAAAGTACTGAGCAAATGTAACTACTTGTTCATTTTTTTGTTTTCTTTACTTAGGGAAATGGGGTGAGTATAATTGAAATAGTTCACAAATTTAAGATGGAGAGAAATTTCATACTGCGACATAAGGTTTAGCTCTGATTGCCCTGTGTGCATCTTGAAAATGTGTCTTGAATATGAAGTGACCAATGCTCCTGTTGCCATGTTAATGTGACATGCAGATAGAGCACTTCCTAGTGACATGGCAAGACTTCTGTACTATCTCATACAAAGATTAAAAATATTTTTCTTATGAAAGGGACTTTGATGTTTGGATGCTATTTTTATAACTATTCATCAGCTTCTCTTCATACTGATTACAATTTTTAGTTAATATATACAAAAATTGTTTCCAGGCAAGTACTAATTAAAGCTATCTTTATGGACAAATAGGAAAACAGAAAGAAAAACAGTTTGAGTACAGAGTTTTATCTTTAACCCTTTCATACACAACTGGGAAATTGCTTCAGGGCTTCATAAGGCAAAATTAATAACAATTTTTTGTACTGCTTTGTCTAAGGAGTACAACTGATATATATAAACTGATTACAATACCCTAATAATGTAAGTAAATCAGAATTAATATTCCTATTTAAATGGGGGAGAAACAGCTAAGGCCATAGAAAGTCAGGAGAAGTGTCAAAACTCAAAAAATTCTGGGTTCACACAATCACTGTGTCCCACTGCACTGAGGTGCCTATAACCTCATCACGCCTTCATCACAAAAAATATGGTTTTAATTGTTTTAGGCACACATTCTGTTCTTTAGAGTCAGGAATGAATGAGATTCTGAAGCCAGTTCCTAAACCACATATATTGATGTATTCTTCTGACATCAATGAAATTTTAACATAAATTTGAAATACTGAAAATGTTGCCACTCACTTCTTTCAGAGCAGGAATGGGTCTAAAGTGAGATTTTCGGAGCTGTTCAAAGCAGAAATTCTGCTTGGTTTAGGTAATTTAATGTCCCACTCTTCTGTAATTCCCTTTTCAATTTTTAGCCTCATTTTGTAAGGAAATGTAGCTTACAAGATTGTGGTGTGTGTCTGTGTATGATCTGGACAACTCTTAAACTATGGATCAAATTCATTCAAGCTGACGGGAGAAGTTTCCTACAGTTATGAAAATAGGAACACAAGTAGAGAACAGAGAGACCTTAGTTTGTTTTCTTATGGGAGAAAGGCTAAAAAAAGCCCTCACCTCCTTTATTTTCTCATCAGAGAATCAATATATGCTTTGCTATATCATTTGTTCACAATTTTACTCCAGTGTGTTTTTTCCACATCACTTGTTTATCCTGTGCCTGTCAGCCCTTGCATGGGTACACATAAATATGATTCAACACGCTATCTTTTTTCATCAATGAGCACACCCTTAGGTCACACTGAGTTTACTAGGACTTACTCACAGGGTATCTTGAATTACGTTGGGGTAAAAAGGATACCAAAAGAAGGGGGCTATTTGCCTCTTCTTTGTGCTCCTGAGCGACATGAAATTCAGGTTGGCAATGCCTTTGCTCCAAAGCTATGCAGGAGGATGGCTTGTTAGGGTAAGATCCCCAGACTTGCTTTCAACGAGTTAATGTGGGCGCTCAAAGTGATTTCAGCCACGGCAGTAGCTGGGTTTACCCTGTATGTGCATGACTTCCTGATGCCATGGCTGGATTGCTTTGGACAAATTGGTTTGGACAATCAAATTTGTCTGGAACAGGCCAGTCCTACAAGGCTGGGGCAGCCTGGTTTTTTTTAGATACATTGTTATGGTTGTCTGTGAGTTTGGCTTGTTTTTATACTATTGCTTGTACTCAGATCAGTAAATAACCCACAGTAGGCTGTTACTGCAGGTTGACATAGAACCTTGAAATGAGACACCTGAATTTAAATGCTGCCAGTGTTTCAACGTTTGTGGGTATTCACTAGAGATAAAACAGGAATACACATAAAATATAAAACCTTTGCAATTCCGTGTTCTTGGAAAACAATAATTATAATGAAGGGCTTGGTCTTTAATCCAGCCATATTTCTAAACCCCAAATCAAGAAAAATCTTAAAAGAACTTAGCCTTGATCCAGACTGTCTGAATTACATGAAGGCTAAGCATGTGTTTAAGAATTTTGTTGTAATGGAACAACAGCATGCAGCGGGATTGGGCCAATATTTCTCCAGACTACAAATGCAAGAATCATCTTGGCAAGGTCATGATGTAAAAATGAAACCTCAACAAGTTTTGCTAACCAAATGAGATGAAACTAGAAAGTGGAAACAGAACACAGCTATATTTTCATGAGACCCCACCTGGAATACTGTGTCCAGCTCTGGAGCCCTCAGCATAAGAAAGACACGGACCTGTTGGAGTGGGTCCAGAGGAGGGCCACAAAGGTGATCAGGGGGATGGAACACCTCTCCTCTGAAGAAAGGCTGAGAGAG
>NW_008795487.1:1250760-1295601 GCF_000699145.1 Aptenodytes forsteri | reverse complement strand
GTGGTGGCTGCCCCATCCCTGGAAACATTCCAGGTCAGGTTGGACGGGTCTCTGAGCACCCTGATCTAGTTGAAGATGTCCCTGCCCACAGCAGGGGGGCTGGGCTAGATGACCTTTACAAGGTCCCTTCCAACCCAAACTATTCTAGGATTCTATGATTTAATATGTGTTGAGATGTTATGAATCTGTGATAAATGCAAGTACATGCTAGGACTGTGTGTGGCTACATGAAATAGGCCATGCACTTTGAATAACTTCTTTAATTTACAAAAAACAATGAAATGGTGAACAATTATGATTTGATATATCGACTATTGCTTTAAATTATTGAAGAAATAAACAATCAGCTGAAAGCCTACATACTCAACACTACTTCTGTATCTAGTCTTCTACTTTTTCCTTTGCTATGGAAAATGAATCTTTTGACTTTCACTGGACACACTAACAAAGTGAACTTAATGATTTCTTTCACTTTTAGCCTTATGATCCTTCTGCCAAAATTAGGGTAACTGAAGGTATGTATGATTCACTTATTACCATAGGCATAATTTTAAATGCTTTTCTTCCTCAGCCAGTGACAATGTCCTTTCTATTTGGGTCTATGTGAACAACTCTTACCAACATCTAAATCCAATCACTAATATGTTTGGGTTGATAAAATTATCCTGAGGAAAAAAAAGTAAATATAATCAATACATCTAGTTTTGGCAACAGGCTTGGGGCTAAACCCTTAGAGATATACAAAACTCTTGAATGATTCCATTTGTCAATATACTCTTATTCTGTGTTAAATTTGTCCTAATTCAGCCAAGGACTCGGCACTTTTGAAGTCCCTCAGCTCTTCAAAATAGGCTTGATGAGACAGAATTCGTATGCAGAGCTTGTGTTGGCTCTGCGTACATAAACATATCCGTCTGGTAGGCAGAAGACCCTGTGTTACTTTAATGTATTACTGCTTGGAGTTCACACGGTCATGAGGACATGTATAGAAACACCCTTACAGTAAGCCATACAATCATTATTTATTAGCCAGACAATCAAATAAAACATCAAATGCTGTGATGTGGCCAATGAAATCGCAGCAGGAGAGTCCTGGCATTCCCTGCTTTTTTATTATGTTTCTTCATATAGTCTATCAAATTTTCAGTAGCAAAACAAATAATTTACATTATTTCAGATGCAAATGCCTTCATTTGGATGTGTGATTTTAAATCTGGAAGCACTCTATTTGCATGTTGACAGTTAATCTTATCTTTAAACACTTTACTGAACTGAGACTTCTGTGGAACTAAAATCTGTCAGTATTTGCTCTCCTCTGAATACGTAGCTGTCCTATACATGTCCTGTACTTACTGAATGGACTGACACTGAATCATGGCAAACGTGCTATGTGGAATTGTACAACATCAATACACACAGCTCACTTAAACTGGAAAGGTCATTTAATTATAAACTTTTGCTGAGGTGAGTATGGGCTTTTGTTTAGGGGATGATTTAAATATTTGCCTCATTTGCTGTAAAAACTATGATTTGACATAAATTGTTGCTGGTAGCTTTTCACTTCCTTTTTATAATTTTTTTTTTAAGAAGTCTTTCCACATTAACCAATAGTTCTTTAAGAATATAATGCACCATTGTTAAAGCAACACCTCATCAAGAGCAGGAGAGCTCTGATGGCCTGTTGTCTTTGTTAATTGTGTTCACAAGCACCGTGGCCTTCAAAATTTTCTGGGCATTTTCCCATATGTCTAAAAACCATACAGGTCAATATCCGTCTATCAGTAAGTGGCTGAGATGGTTGAAACAAATGACTTAGTCCTTTTCAAAATCATAGATGGCTGCAGGGTAAACAGCCTATGAATTAAGTGGTCAAAGGGAAGACACAGAACCTGCAAGAACCAATTACCTCATTTTTTTCCTGTAATGTGCCACTTATGTCCAGCTGAGATGTTAAGATGAATAATAATGAGAATTGTAAAAAAAAGTAATTTTATTTGCAGGGCACATTAGCCTATTTTTTTTTACTGGTTTTCTGCAATACAATTTTTTTTTGGAAGTATGGTGAAGTATAGTAAATCCTTTTTTATATCTGAAAATATACATCATTTCATTAGGGTCAGTGAAAGGACCATGGCAATTTGTCCTCTGACACTCTCTATTCCAGTCTCTCCTGATTTTTAAGTTAGGCACTGCATAGTTAGCTTGTAAAGAAGACATCCTGTGACTCCTATTACTGATGGCTTTGCTTAAATCTATTCCAAAGCTGTAGTGGAAACATGAATCTTAGCTAGGTTGAACATGTGATAATTTGAATAAATCAGCAAGAAGCTGAGCAAATACCAACGTAAAGTTAATTCTAAGATTAGATTAAATATTGTAATGTCAATTATAAGATATATCATTTGGAAAATGTCCTTTTATTAGCTTAAAGCTAAGATTTTAATGTATCTTGTCTCCAGATTGTCCCCACATAAATGATTCTTTAATTCAATAAATTTCTTACATTAGTATGCCTACCTGTCACCAGCCTGAATTCTGTGCAGGTTGGGTATATTTTCGTATGAGCAATTATATTATTAATACCAGTGTGGTAATGAAAAATCACATGGCCCTTTGTTGTATACAACACAATGGAAACAGATGCCATTCAAGCTAGTGAAAATGCTGAGACCTACAAGGGTTCAGAGAGAGCCTGAAAGCTGAATCCTTGCAGGGGAAAGAAGGTTATTACTGTGAGAAATTACAGCTCTCCTTTCATTCTCTCTACTGATCCAGCTCCTATTGAAATCAAAGGAAAGACTCCTCTTGGCTTCAGTGAGAGCAGACTGGATCTTTGTAATACCTGTGAGTCTCTGAAATAGAATAAATCTTCCTCTCTCGTTACTTTAGAGGTGGCTAATTTGTAAGTCCTGAGTTCTGCTGTCATCTTTCATGCTGTGCAATCCAAAATATCACCAAAGCAATTGTACTAGCTCCTCCAAGCCCAGCCTCTCAAGTGAAATTGGTGCTACGGGCGAGATGCCAGATGGGGATGCAATGGATAGGACAAGATTTATGGTGCCTCTTAGTGTAATTCAAGGCATAGCTACCAGGAACTGGAGGGAGGAGACAGAGTGAACTGAAAGCAGGCTAAGTTAATTTTTTTGTGAAATTAAAGAGGTGAATTGGAATAAAAATAAGAACCAGAGTGGGGACAGATTATTGCTGATGAGTGAGGAAAAAAATAAGAAAAATTGTTAGTATGTGCTCATCTTTAAACAGAGAAACTACTCCTTGCCATTTCCAGTACAGCACTTAAAATACACGCTGTATGTTCAATCAGTTCCAGCTGGAGTACATGGATATATGCTCAGGTTTGCAAAGCTAACGTGATGTTTAGTGCTTTGTTGAATCAGGTACTAAAAAGGAAACATTTTCAGGACTATAAGACTCAAAGATTGCTTAGAAGAAAAATAGAACGGTGCAAATTACCATCTAAAATCTAGTTATTTAGAATAAGGAGCAGTAACACGAATCACTGGGGGAGAAGCAATGATTACAACCCTCCAACCTATTGCAACAACGCAATAGTAATTCAGCACTGAATTTTAATTCATTGAGAAAAGATATGTGGAGTGGGGAATATAACTTATTCACTAGAATTTCTGTGTGCATATTATTTCTGCATTACATTGTTAACTACTCTGTAGTGCTTATTGTAAAAAGTGGGCTCCATTACTTCCTCTTAAGTGTCCCTCAAAACACACACAGTTGAGTAAGTTTTAACAAGTGTATCTATTTTGATGGAAATACATTTTGTGCAAAGGTGCATTCAGGCAATATTAGCTAGGGTGATATACAGATGGACACTCTGGATACCTTGCAGCCATATCACAAAGTAAATGTCTAATGTAATCAGTGTATTGCAGTATAATGAATATCAGTCAGCTTTTCCCCCACCTCCTCTCCAGTTGCTGTGCCTCAGCCTTAACGGAAGGAAACCGGAGCCTGTAGGCTGCACAGAAACTCTGGTATAATCCAAGCAGGTTTCCTAACTTGTCCATCTGGGGAGTAAGTTCTGGGTTCATTTTTTTTTTCCCTTAGGGATAGAACTGTTCCTTCTTTTTCCATGTAATCTGTTTGTAAGGCCACGTGTATTTATGGGCATGTTTGTGTCAAGCACATTAAGATAACATCTTTATATATAAAAGGAAAGCAAGAAATGTAATATTTGATAATTTGGTAAATCTTACTGGATTTATTTAAATATGAAAGATGACATTTTCATGGTATATATCTACTGAAGAAAATGTCACTTTAGTTTTCCTTCTGTCCTAGGACACAATTGGCACCACTTACTAGGCATTGTCCCCAGCTGAGAAAAATGCAAGAACTCACCACAGCATATCTGTGGTTATTCTCCATTTCATCTTTTCCTTCTAGCTCTTCAAGAGAACAAGCAGAGGTTAATGTCACCTAAAGAAGGAATTAATACAGGATCAGCTTTATGACAAACATGTCTTGCAGAGCTTCTGCAACTTCATCTTCTCTCCTACAGGCTGATGAAGCCTGAGTGGAGCAGACCATCCCTTGCACTGACAGTCTCCATGCAGTTGACGGTCTGCTTGCCATTATTCAAGTTGCTGGGAAGCCTGTTCCTATAGGCACTGCACAGGGGATACCTGACCACGGTAGTTAATTGGTAAAGGGGAAGATTAAACTATCACTCATGTTAGATACCTCCTATGCAGATGTCCACACCTAAGCCGGTCATTCTAGGCTCTCTCTTTCATCAACAGAGAATAAAGAGCAGCTGTGGGTTTCATTTGACCTAAAACATTCATGTGGACCATTATTGATGTTTTAACACAAATGAACTTATCCAAATTCTAACTATAAAGGACAATTAAGCTGACTTGCCCAGATAGACTTTAATGCTGAACATGCCTACACACGTTCAGACAGACGAAATGCCAGTAGGAATACAATGGACATAGTGATAAGATAGAGCTCACGGTTATTGTATTACCATCACAACTGGTATAATGGCTATTGTTTCTGGGAATGCTATGAAGTTAAGTGTCCTTTCTAGACCCTTCCTATGGGCGGTCTGGATCATTGGACTCACTTCAGGTTATATCTCTGTATCCCCCAGAATGGAGTGGCTGGATTTGCTTTACTGTGATATGTTGAAATATGTTTATAATACATATGTTTGAGTAAGCGTCTTAATAATATAATAATGCTTCAATAATACTTTAAGGAAACAAATCCAGCCACTCCTTTTTGGTGGTGAAGGAAAGAGACACTGATCCAAATAAAATATTTTCTACTCACCAGCTTGTCCGGCTTGAAGGTCACTAGGGAATTACACATGCACCACACAAATACATGTATACAGAAGGGAGAGCGGGGTAACACAGCAAATAGTTGGGAACAGGATTTTGTAAGATGACATGACAGACTGCAGTGATCAGGGGCAGGGTTCACCAGGCGACTGTGCTGACCAGCAGCTTGCTTGCATGCAACTGGCCCCTTTTATGCCTCCTCCTCTCCATTTTCTTATGTTTGTTCCTCCCTCATCCACCTTTATGCCCCTCTTTCCCTGCCTTTGGCCCTTCTGGAGTTTTGCATATTCCCACCATTCCTTTAAATAATCCATAATAATTTTGCTCTTCCCCATGAGACCTGTGATAATCTTCTTTCCCCCTTCTCAGTTACACAGTTCTGGCTGAATCACAAGGCAATCAGATTTTCTTCAAAAGCACTCCCTCGACCCAAAATAAATGTTAGCGTAGATGCACCTTAGCTCCCTAACAATTAAATTTTGGAAAACCAACCTGGACAAATTGAACCCTTTTATGAACACTTTTTATGATAATAAATAGAAAGAAGGCTTTTTAGTGTAAGTTTTTTTCCTACTCCCTTATTTTAAAATTCACTATTTGAGGCAATGGAGCGATTTAATAAACTAGATTTCTTGTAAGAATAAGAGCTGCAAAAGTGGGCCCCTTGGGCTTGAAACTTGACATCTAGCTACCTCAGGAATGTCTAATGTTGAATCCACTTGTCTCTTTGATATTTTCTACCAGGTAATGTGAACATCTGGGAAGTTGCTCAATGCTCTTCTTGTACTGTTTAGAGAACCTGGGCTCCCAAACTTGGTACTTAGGTTTCCACAAGTAAGTGGGAAGCTCAGAAATTTGATTTTTTCAGCTCTCATCCTTTCATGAGGTCTTCTGTGGATGTAGCCCTTTATATTTTAATGCTATCATCCACACTGTTCGTATTAAGACGATACATACAGAACTTTAGAAAACAGAACTCATGAGTCATTACATTTATTTTCTGATTTATATTCATTTTATGAACTTTCTCGGTCTATGAATTGGAAATAATCCCAGAAAATGAATAAATAGATTACTCTGATAGCCGTTTCAATTAAAAAAAAAAGAAAAAAAAGAAAAGAGAATGCATAGTGTAGTCAATCAGGAAATATTATGCTAATTACTGTAAAGATAACAGCTGTTCATACTCTTTAGATTATTAACACTTTCTACACTCCAGCAGGGAAGCATCCCAT
Organism: Aptenodytes forsteri; assembly: GCF_000699145.1. Lineage (NCBI taxonomy): Eukaryota > Metazoa > Chordata > Aves > Sphenisciformes > Spheniscidae > Aptenodytes > Aptenodytes forsteri. Next base: position 1,289,039 of record NW_008795487.1, on the reverse strand, counting down.
GCAACGCTAATCTTCCATGTGCAAACAACTGCTGTTTCTTCACAGGGAAGCGGGTAATACATTCTTCTCTCTGACAGAACAATAGGCCAGCAACAGCAGGCAGAACAGAAGTTTTATGACTTTCAAGATTTTGTTAATGTCATTGGCACTGCAAACTGTACAATACATATGCTACCAGTAGAAAACAAATGCAGTTCTTCTAAAGCAAAAATCACATCCAGCCTTTTATACATAAATAAATTACTGGATTATGCCAGCTGCTATTCTTTTTTTCTCTTTAGACTTTTCCCTCCTTTCTTTTTCTTTATCCAGTTAAAAATGGTGAACACCTAACTTTAGTTCTGAACTGATTTTGTGAAAAGGTCAATTTTTGACTTTATAAATCAAATCTGTAGCCAAATTACTATGGTGCTCACTCCTTCTCATTTTCTGGATTATTGAAGTAACTTCCAGCGTATTGCTACCTTAAATGTTCTGCTCATGTTATAGAGCAGGGAAAAAAATTGTTATTTTAAGGAAAAATCCTTTCCTACCAAGGAAAACTGGCTGTGGGAAGGGAAGAGGTAGAACAATGTTTTATCTACAAAAAATATGACTTGAATAGTAAAAAAAAGCCAAATCTCTGTTTGGGAAGAGGTAGAACAATGTTTTATCTACAAAAAATATGACTTGAATAGTAAAAAAAAGCCACGCTAAATCTCTGTAATGCAGACTTTGAAAATGAAGTGGTAAGTCCAAGGAAAAAATACAAGCAAGTTGCAGAATTAGCAAGTTCAAGGGCTCTCTGAGCTGTTAGGCCTAAAGAGAGTTTAATTAAAGTTAATTGAGAAATTTAAAGTTGTAAAACCCATGACAAGAAAGAGGGGAAAAAACCCCAAAACATCTAGCCCTGAAGGAAATGAGAAAATTGCATGATAAAGCTGCCCTTTAGTGCTATGTTAAGCTTGTTCTGTGAATGAATCACTCAGCAAGGCGGGTGCTCTGTGTGCTTGCTTTGGCAAAGCTGTAGGAAGGTGCCTGTCTTCTTGCTGATAACCAGCCAGATTAAAAGGTTGTCACCCTCAGCATCCCCCACTCCTCTTCATCCCTCCCACTAGACAGAATGTACAAAACTGAGATTTCCCACATATTTGTTATACAGGCAGTTCCCCCTAACACTGTCCTGTCAAAGTGCTCTGCATCTGCTGTTCTCCCCCCCGCCCCTCTTAGAGCACTGTTCAGGTGCCTGAACTATCCCGGATCATTTTGCCTGTGGTGGGGCAGAGCAGCTGTGCCAGCAGAACTGAGGAGCAGTATCTCTTGACAAATTTATGACTTTATAAGTTCTGAACAGTTTGTTTTTCAGTTATTTGCATTGTTCACAAACTTTGCAGCTTCTCTGGTACTTCTGTTCATCCTACAGCTAAGGAACATCCTTAACAGTGTGAATCACTCTGGGTGAATCAGCTCTGTATCACTCTGAAGCAAGGCCAATCGTACCCCGGGCTGCATCAAAAGCAGCATGGCCAGCAGGTCAAGGGAGGTGATTTTGCCCCTCTACTCTGCTCTGGTGAGACCCCACCTGGAGTACTGCGTCCAGCTCTGGAGCCCTCAGCATAAGAAAGACACAGATCTGTTGGAGCGGGTCCAGAGGAGGGCCACAAAGGTGATTAAGGGGATGGAACACCTCTCCTCTGAAGAAAGGCTGAGAGAGTTGGGGTTGTTCAGCCTAGAGAAGAGAAGGCTTTGGGGAGACCTTATTGCAGCCTATCAGTACTTAAAGGGGGCTTATAAAAAAGATGGCAGCAAACTCTTTAGCAGGGCCTGTTGCGACAGGACAAGGGGGAATGGCTTTAAACTGAAGGGGGGTAGATTGAGACTAGATATAAGGAAGACATTTTTTACGGTGAGGGTGGTGAAGCACTGGCACAGGTTGCCCAGAGAGGTGGTGGATGCCCCATGCCTGGAAACATTCCAGGTCAGGTTGGACGGGGCTCTGAGCAACCCGATCTAGTTGAAGATGTCCCTGCCCCTGGCAGGGGGGTTGGGCTAGATGACCTTTAGAGGTCCCTTCCAACCCAAACTATTCTATGATTCTGTGATTCTATTATTTTACTTCACTCCAGCTGGGGACTGAGCTCAAGGGACTGCTAAAACCCAAATTACCACCTCTCTTTACCCACAATCCATGTACAGAAGGACACCACGGTGGTGCCTATCTTTTTCCTCCTTAGTCCTCAGGCTTCATTATCTCAGAGAGAGGTGCAACAGGCTATTTCCTTGTGTGGATGATGAGCTGTTCCACAGCCCATCTCAAACGAGAGGCCACCTTACCTCAGTGTTCATGGGAAACCAGGAAATATAAAAGGATTTCTTATTTCCTGAAACTTTATTTTCCGAGATCTAGGAAAAAAAAGGCTTTGCACTCTCTGTGGTGCAGTATAGGTATCAGACATAGACAAGCTGGTAGTAGGCTGACTTTACCAAGCCAGTCTGAGTTTCTGGGACATCCAAATCAACCCTAATGTACAGGATATGCATATTTCTCAGCTGAACTGACAGAGATTCCTTTCACTGAATCTTAGATGTTTCCAGTGTAGACACCTGAGCTAGCACCCCATGGACTCCTTGACAGGCAATGGGTGCTTTTAGAGCAAAAGTCATTTCAGCAAATGGAATTGCTTAATTTAGGATGAGGTGAAGTGAATGACAGAAATAGTTCCACAGACAATAAAGGGAGAATAAAGTCATTCACTGAGATGCAATGTCTGTATTGAATCAGATTAATACCATCTTTTGTATTTAACTTACAGTAAGCTTTGTTCTGAGTTGAATATTAAAATATAGTAGGTGCATCAGCTTGTAATTCTATTTTAGCAACATGATGTGCAGTAAGAACATTTTTAATGCAGAAGAACTTTCACAGAGGTGACTTTTTGTTAAGTATTATCTTAAAATCCCCAGTTCACTCTTTTTTTTTGAAATTTGAAGTGAAACAAGCAACCCTGACTCCTCTGGTTTTAATAAAGGACAGTGCTGTGTTAGAAACCTCTGCAAGGTTTATTTTGTTATAGACATCTGAAGCTCTGTTAGAAAGAGTTTGAAATGAACCCACTCTTAGAAGTTTGCTTGGATATTAAAAATCTCCAAAATTTGAGTGACTTCCTAGCTTCTGTGCCAAGGATTATGTGGTGCTTGATTTTTGAGTCTAGTTCTTTCCTAGCAATTACTGTTTTAACTGGAGTGGAAAATTAGGCATCTGTAAAATTTGTATCTATTGATTACAGTATTGTCCTGGTTTCGGCTGGGATAGAGTTAATTTCTCCTTAGTAGCTGGCATAGTGCTGTGTTTTGGATTTAGTATGAGAATGTTGATAACACACTGATGTTTTAGTTGTTGCTAAGTAGTGCTTACACTAGTCAAGGATTTTTCTGCTTCTCACCCCACCCCACCCCACCAGCAAGTAGGCTGGGGGGTGCACAAGAAGGTGGGAGGGGACACAGCCAGGACAGCTGACCCAAACTGGCCAAAGGGATATTCCATACCAGATGACATCATGCTCAGCATATAAAGCTGGGGGAAGAAGAAGGAAGGGGGGGACATTTGGAGTGATGGCGTTTGTCTTCCCAAGTAACTGTACGCGTAATTTGGAGTGATGGCGTTTGTCTTCCCAAGTAACTGTTACGCGTAATGGAGCCCTGCTTTCCTGGAGATGGCTGAACACCTGCCTGCCCATGGGAAGCAGTGAATGAATTCCTTGTTTTGCTTTGCTTGCGTGTGAGGCTTTTGCTTTACCTATTAAACTGTCTTTATCTCAATCTGTGAGTTTTCTCACTTTTACCCTTCCTATTTTCTCCTCCATCCCACAGGGGGGAGTGATCGAGCAGCTGTGTGGTGCTTGGTTGCCTGCTGGGGTTAAACCACGACAGTAATGAAAAGAAAAAGGGGCAGATAGCTCTTGAAGAAACATTCATCTGTAAATATGATATAAACATGTGACGTTGACAAAATAATATTTATAGCACAGAAATCCCAAATAATGTAATGCTACTCATGTTTCACATTTAGGATGGGATGCATAGGAAGAATTTTAAATAGAAGATATTTCTGATATGTATTAGGAATGTCTTTAACCTACATGAAAACTAGAAGCATATGAGATTGATCTTTTTTACATACAGAAAAACACTATGGATAATGCTACCAAAGTCATTCAAGTCATGAACTTAAAGATTTTCCTCATCATTTAATCTGTGGGTTTTTTGGCATTTTTTTTGCAATAATCCAAACATTTTCTAATGAATATATACACACTTTTTAAACTTTTAATGGGGGAAAATTAGAACATTTCATGGAAAAAAAAAATCACTTGTAAAAGGTTCTATTTAGGGAAAAGTTATTATGTGATGTACAACTTCCCTTTTCTGTAGCCACTCCATGTAACAAAATGCGCGCATCTCCTTCTGCGCAAATGTTCCCACGATCCCCCAAAACAAATGAAACCTCCCCTCCTTCCATCCTTTTTGGTGAACTTGTGTTCTCATGAAAACTTCTTATTATATACCGTGTTCTGCATGTCAGATGGTGCCTATACCAATAGATTTGCTCTGAAACAGAAAAACTTGACAAGAAAGCTTGGGGCATAAAGAGTTTGTGGAACTCCATATGAATCAACATTTTGTCTGTTTCCTTATACCAGCAGGAGCTGAAAAAAAGATTCCCAGGTTAGTGAAGGTTGGCATGTGTTGCGTCTGTAACTCTGTGGTTTTTTTTACTTTGCATCAGCTTGGGTTTCCAGTTCACGCATATGAAGCCTATTTTTCTGATGTATATGCTAGCATTCTGTTATTCCATGAGAAATTGGTTGAATGTCTTGGGAAGCCTGGGATGGTTTCCAGTAGTTGTTTATAATTAGGAGCATCTCAAATGGTGGTAGTTTTTCACATCAGTGGAAAATAGGAAAAATATTTATTTTTAGTACTTATTTAATCATCAGCTCTGCTAAATTGTGGGTCTTTTTGGTATCTTCTTTTTCATTTTGTTTATTGTGCATTGCTCTTTTTTTCTGTATTTTTCTCTGCTACACAAGGACGTTGCAGAATTTCCTGAAGGAGGCTGCCACAAGCTATGCCTGTCATAAAACTAATTTAAATCCTCTGTCTGTGATTCCATGGGCTTTGGATCAGCCCTGGAGAAACTGATCTACTTGGAGGAGGTGATTACTTCCACAGCACAACTGATGCTTTACTTGCTGTGCTGATTCACAGAAGGTGCTAGAATAGCCAAAGAAAGTGATTCGTGATGTACAGCTGAGCAAAGCCATAGTCCTCTGTGGGAATCTTAATTGTCATGTTAATAGCTTTTTCTCCTATATTTTAAACCTACAGAAGAAACTGATACCTCCCTGCAAACTAGCAGGGTCCTGGGGGACACCATGTGAAATAATTAAAGTTTTTATGCTCAACCTCCTGCTTCACAGTTCTCCAGTCAGGCCAAAGCTAAATTTTACTATCCTTCCTTGACAAGGACAAGTGAGGATGCAGACAGACAGTCATCAGTTTTGGACGAGGTATGACCTCATCTAACTCCTCAATCTTACAACATCTCCTTTGCTTTCTTGTAGGAGATCAGGAACCAGAAAGTCTCTTGTCTTCACTGAAGCCAGCTGTAGACAGCACAGACATTTATTGACAGGTTGCATACATACATATACCACATGTGCATTCACTCTTGGTATTTCACCTTCCAGGATAGTTTATAGAGACAGAAAGCCTGTGAAGGATTTTTCCAGACCTTCCCAAAGACCACATCCAATCTTCATCCTGGGAGTGCTGAACCTCTCTGCAAACCTGGAGGGGACCCCCTGGCAACTCATTTTGCGTGGATGCCTGCGATGAGTACTGCAGAGGTCTGTCCTGGGACCTGTCTTGTTTAACCTCTTTATCAATGACTTGGCAGAGGTGGCAGAGTGCATTCTAGTCAAATCTGCAAATGACACCAAGTTGGGGGAACAGTTGATATGCTTAAGGGTAGGGTTGCCACCCTGAGGGACCCAGACATGTTGGAGGGATGCACAAACAGAAACCTCATAAAATTCAACAAGGACAAATGCAAAGACCACATCTAGATACTGTGTCTAGTTTTGGGCCTCCAAAATAGGAAAGACATGGACAAATTAGAGGAAGCTTAGTGGAGGGCCCCAAAGGTGGTGGGGCTGGAGTACTTGCCCCATGAGGAGAGGCTGGGGGAGCTGATCTTGTTCAGCCTGGAGAAGGGATGTTTTTGGGGACACCTAACAGCTCTCCCAGTACCTATGAGGGGTCATCAAGGAGATGGAGCCAGGCTCCTCGCAGTGGTGCTTGGCAGGAGGGCAACAATGGGCACAAGTTGAAACAAGAGAGGAGAAACATTTTCCCAAGAGTACAGTCAGGCAGTGGAGCAGGTTGCCCAGAGAGGCTGAGTGGTGTTCATCCTTGGAATTTTTCAAGACCCAGTTGTGCAAAGCCCTGAGCAACCTGGTCTGATCTCATAGCTGACTGTGCTTTTGGCAGGATTTTAAACTAGCTGATGTCCCAAGATGGCTTCCAACCTGAATTTTCCTATCAGTCCTGTGATCTTCTTTCAGCAGCTTCTCTTTCTAGACTTTTTTTTAAGCAAGATTTCCTAGGCTGCAGCCTTTCCAGACCTTTTAGCGGGGAAGCAGTTTGGATTCAGGTTGTTTCTCTCTATCATTCTCTGTGAAGTGTCTCCTGTCATTGGATGAAGAAGAAAATGTGAAAGTCAAATCACCTGACCGTTAGGATGTACAGCATAGATCCCTACATCTGGGCTACTTGTCTGGGCTCCCACTGTAACTGATAGAGAGAAAGAGACATTTGTGGGATGACATTAATCTCATCTGAAGGCAGATGTCTAAAACAGGTTGTCTGAATCATGCGTAAGAATGTTTTTCTCCACTGGCTATGTCGGAAGTTTAGATGAATAGCTCAGTTGTAGCTGCATGTAATACAGTTACCCACAGAGCTGAATGAGATCATTTGTACGTGAAATGCCGGCAATCACCCACCGCCCTTTCTCTCTGCTCTTTACACTGAGAGTGCATGACAGACTGAAACCAACTAGCTTCTGAGATCTTTTGCCTTTGCAGGTGATGACATGTGAAGCTCTGTGGGAATAATTCAAGGGTAGCATGAATCTGTTGGCAAAAATGGCTTTTCCCATTGTAGAGAAACCACAAATGGCTGACAGAGCTTCAGAAACAATTTAATCTTGATAACACAAATGACAATTGTCTCATACCTGTCATCATAGCATGAATCAAGTGGAAATAGACTCCCCTTTCCCCTGATTTATATTCAATAGATGACAGCTCATTTTTCAGGGCTTAATATTTCTAGGGGTGGGGGAAAGGAGAAGAAATACTAGGAAACTGGCATTGCAACTATGTACCTTAATCCTACTATCTGAATGATAATCCCAAATTACTCCTCCTCACAGGAGGATCAGGAGCTCTTAGCTGATCCTGTCTCACATTCCTATTTATTAGGTTTGTATACAGTTCCTCTGAGTACTTTTGGTTTGTGAAAGAATCATATGCCAGGGAGCCTGCCTGTAGTTGCAAAATTTCAGGAGGGGGAGAGGAACGAAATTTTAAGACTGAGACCTGAATGATCTTCTACATCTCTTTTACAGGGATACACACACAAGGCTGCAGGATACCTGGGTCATGGGAAATTAATCACGCTATCTCCGGCTGACAGCTCCAGTGATTAGTGTGCAGAGACCTTTCATATTTCAGAGCACCAGCACATTAATCTGATCAATTTAGGCAAGTGACATCAGTTATATACAGTCATATTGTAGCAGAAGCCTCAACTTTGCAGTGATCGGACTATGTTAATTTACTACCTAAGTACATCAATGGCTTAGCAGAAAACTCATTTTTGACTTTGCTAAACAACACACAAGTTCCACTTCTAGTTAGAAGCTTTTCATAACTAGATTCAATCCTGTAAGTCAGAGCAAAAAAACCCAACAACTTTTGGTTGTGTTCCCATTAAGTCAATGGCAAAAACACAGTTTTGCTCTTTATGCTCCTTTCAGCAAGTAATTTATGACTCATGAATTTACTTGTTATTATCTGTCAATATTTTTCTGGCATTTCCTCCCCTCTCCCTACTGTGTGATTTTCTGTGAATAGTTTGTGGCAGATAATGAAGCCACAGCATTTGAAATCAGACTCATTCTGGCCAAAGCTGCGTGGAATTTTTCTTCTTTCTGATTGAATGAACATGTGACAGTCAGTATGATGTGTACCTGAGAGAAAAACAAGATCATTGAAGACGTCACCAGGTAAGTAAGGAGTATGGAACAGGTAGAAGTTTAGAGATGATTAGAAGGATCTGGGACAACTTCTGCAATTTAAAACTTTTTCTTTTCTTGGTCTGAGGCATGTTGAGGAAGGAAAATAGCCTAACATCGAGGTTTCTGGCTAAATATTGGTAGAATTTAAGTGTAATTTTTCATCACATTCAATCACATAATTGTACATGAACACAATAAAAATAGGAGGCATAATTCTGGTTCTGATTCTGCTGATTAGGAAGATTTTTGTCATTGATTTAAATGAAATCAGGGGTTTAGATGAGGTCTTTAAAACTTTCCAAATGCAATCAAGGGGGTGCACATGCAGCACACATAGGAGGTGAAAATGTCCTATGGGTTTGAATTCCTTTTGTGTATGTGTGTTAAATTAAGTGTGCTGAGTCTTGCAAATGTAAATGATTTCTGCACGCAGTTTTGTATAGGTAGAAATGGATTCTGAAAGACAATTTGAAACTGTGATTTATAAAGTTAAGATTGTGGAGTACTGAACAGAACTGGTTTTCATACTTCTAAATGAATGAAAAGAATGATGTCAGCAGCTGAAAGGTAATTAAACCTAAAGAGCAAAAGATGTAAAATGCAGTTATTGGGTCAAGTACCCAAAGCTGCACACAACTAGGATGTGTGTGCAGTTCCCTAAACTGCAAACATCAAAAGAAATAATTGGCCTTATGATTACAATGGCAAATGTCTGAGAAAGATGCTTACTCTTTGTTTAGATTGAAGGATACTGAAAAGCTCTCTCAAAAATTACTTCTATCTACTTAAACAAGATGGCATGTATTTGGTGGCTTAACAATATCTGAAAGGGAAAGAAAGAGAAAAGTTCATTTTTGGGGGAAGTTGCTGTTAGCAGAAAGTTGATTCATGCTAGAATAAAGGTCCCTCTTCCTTCTACATAGTATCTTCTTAACTCAGATAGCTTTTAGGGGTATATTAAGGGAGAACATTTCAGTACAAAACAGGCAAAAAAGGTACCTTTTTTCATATTTCATGATACCCATTTACAAAGTGCTGAGGAACTTCCTGCCTCAGAACAGTGGGTTCTAAAATTTAGGTGGATTCAAAGATCAGCCTGAGAAACTCTGGGTAGAAGAGTCCATTGTGATTAGCTCTGCTTCAGGATGTTCCTGAGCCAGAAATAACTGGGCATGGTGAGACTATTCTGGGAAAATATCTATTCTGTTCTTATAAACAAAAAAAAATAAACTGTTCTTTCCTTATACTCTTCACTATGTGCTTGATACTGGGCTAGATGGAACTTCAATCTGACTCCACGCAGCTCTTCCCATGGTATGTTTGTATGTGCTCTGTATGGTTCTCCTTTCTTCTTAGATGGAAAAGATGGATTGTTTCAGATTTTGATGTATCCTATGGATGTTCATGATATAGCTGAAGTAGGATCTCCTCCATGGGTTTCCCAGCAGATTTGTTTGAGTTTCATAGGAATTCCTACGGAAAAAATTGTTTGGGGCTCTGAGTGGCATGGTTTTATCCAGCAGATAATGACAACTACCTTAGTTCAAAATAATGATTGCAAACTATTTATTTGGTACACAGTGATAGAAAGGTCTTCACTTTCTATCGACCTATGTAAAAGCTAGTGTTTACCACTAACTAGTATTTCTCTGTTCTGTATAAACAGAGAAGAGCTGTTGATCTTCTTGGGTAATAGACTGGCACTGGGGTGATCGCTGGATGGGATGGGATTTTCAGCAACTAGTCCTCCCATTACAACAGCCACTCCTGAATAATGAAATAATTGTCTCTGCTTGCACCAAGCTTCAGGCTGCTGGAAGTAACAATAAAGTTGTTGTACTGAACTAAAAATTGCCTTTCATTTAAATTTGAGAACAAGTTAAACCAAGAATTTTCTTTAGCAAAAGACCTGGACCTCAGTTTTCACCCCTTCTTTTTAAAAGAAGTCCCCAGTGTATTTCTCCTGTAGAACAATGCATCCCTAAAAGGTTTTGTCTGATCTCTAGTTCTGCCCATAGCAGATACCTCTGTAGAGATCAGCCATGTCATCATAAAATACTAGTCTGTGCTTTATAACACAGGGATAAGCATTGTTCCCTATAAGCTAGAGAAAATTAGATTCATCATGGGCAGGTGTAAGCATCAAGGATCATAGAAATTCTTGTGCTTTGACACTACAGATTGTCGTCTTCTGAACTATTCACTTTAATGTTCATTCCCCTTGTAGCTGCTGAAGAGGAACAGGCACTTTGTTTTCTAAAATAGTAGTATTATTAAGCTACTGTTTTAGATAACTATTCAGGATGAGTTCTTTTTCTTTTTTTTTTTTTTTCTTTGACTGTAGGAGGAGCTGGGGGTCACTAGATCCCATATAGGTGCTTTAATGTGGTCAGATGAATCCTACCATGTGAGTCTAGTTCTCTCCTCAGAAAATATTACTGCTTTCCTTTCCACCTATGACTCAACAAGCAGAACTGCTTGGTTGCTTTGGGAAAGACAGGTGGCTTTATGAAACAGCCAAATGCAATGATCCAAAAGCTTTGTCTTTTCACCATTCCAAAACAAAGCCATGGCAGTAGAGGAACAACCATGTCCTTATACTGATGAGCATTATGCCCATGTTGTCAGTGGTAATTCCAACCGTCTTTTTTCTACCAAAACCTGTAGCAGTAGCTGGGAAAATTTGTTCAGATATTGAAGTCAATGGTAGCTGTATCTTTCCTGATGAGGTAAGTGATACTTTTTAATTAAGAGTTGTGTATGTTCTTTTTTGTACTTTTCCCCTAGTAATAATGATTCATTTTTTAAACAAAATTTGTATTTTCAGATAATCAAACTATGCTGTTATCATGTGATTGCAGTACTGTATATGCATAAAAAATACAGTAATTATTAGAAGTCTCCCTTTCAGGTGAATAGAAAGATTAATACGGATAGGAAACCCATTAATTTGTTAATTCAAATAAACCCTCCCCATAGCCTCCTGATTAATTTAGTCTGTAATGCTCTGGACCTCCTGGAGTCAGAAATAAAGGATCAGTGGGTACTGGGGGTACAAGTGACTTCCATGCCTTTGATTTTATTATTTCACAAAATCCATCCATTGAAATGTACCGTCTATCAAATATAAAAGTCTATTCAGCACAAGCAGTGCTCCAGCAGTGTGGGGCTACCTCCTCCTACCCCAAGCCCACCAGGTCAGAGCTCACTATGTAGGACACCTAGAAGCTGTTGGACATTTCCAAACCCTGCTGTAAGCATTGACAGCTACCCATGCTGACAGATAAGAAGAAATAAAATTGCCTCTGGATAAACACTTATTTCGTGGAAGCTGGAAAGAACAGATTTAATTAATGTTGTGGGCTTAAAGGACCCATTGTTCTACCTGGAACAAAGGCTCTTTGAACATCATCCCTGTAGCAACCATGGCACTCTGAACTCCAAAACGTACTTTGAAAGGTTCCAGGGTGCTCCCCTGCTTTTTCCTGATTTTTTTTAACACTAATCCTGCCAGCAGCATGGCAAAGGGCAGGTTCAACATCCTTTTCAAAATAGATCATTGCTACTCTAAAATTAACTACTGAAGCTGCCCCTGCCAAGTGAAGGTAAGGAGTTGAAAGTCTGAGGGGAGCAGGATGAGATGGAGTTGTGGCTTTGATCTTTATGCAGTCACATCAATTGCATGTGGACTGAGAGCACCACAATAACTGCGCTGACATATCCTGCTTGCCTACTGCAGCGTGCCAGGATACTTTGTGGAGTCTGCCTTTTCTCAGAGCAGGTCTGCCAGAGCAGTCCCCTGAAAGTTTGAATCAGAGCTGAGACACCCTCAGTACTTTGTACAGCCACAGGAAAGCACATTCTTACAGCATTTCTTTACAGCGTCAAAGACAGTAGATGATGCTGGTGCCTGCTGTGCATTTATTCCTCTGAAATGCTTCCCACCAGCCTATGAAGATCGGGGGCCTTTGCTCTATGCCATTAAAATCTCAGTATTTACCCCACCACACTACGTGCTGCTCGTCAATTCTATTTACTATAGGAAGATGGCTCTGTCATAACTTTTGACAACAGATGACTTTTCAGAGGCAGAATGAGTAATAATTTGTGCATTTGGGCTTTCAAAACTCCTCACCTAGTTCTTATTCAGCTGCCTTCCTCTGTGTCCTCCCAAGCAGCTGCTATGTTCTCCATCTGGCTTCCTTTGTTACCGCTCCTTGCTGCTGCTGCTCTCAGCTTTGCTGCTTCTAAGTTCTCTGACTCCTCCCGAGTTTGTTGCACCTTTCAGCTGTTGCTGTGATCTCTGGTTGTCCTGCAATAAGTGCGGTTAGGGCTGCCTGTTTCACCTGGAGGAATTCTCTCCAAAGAATATTTGTGTGCCTCAGGAAATGGCATAGTTCAGTAGAGCAGGCAGTAATCTTTCCAGGCATTAATATTAATCCAGGCCTTGGCATCATGTCAACAAGCTGTGCTGCCTGGAAGCATTTTCGCACCGAGGTGATGTACAGCTAAATAATTGACCATTATTTGTTTTCAATGTAATACTTAATTTTAGGTCAGCTGAAAACTGAAAAATTTTAAATGATCCAAGCACCATTTTTTTTTCTCTTCAGTGTGACTGTTAAATAGAAAAAATGAATTATTTGCACAGCCCTACTGAAGATGATATTTTTCACTCTCCCTGCATTATCACCTGACACAAGCAACATTTAGTCACAATTCTAGGCTTGGCCATGGCACCATTTCTGCACAGCTGGGACAAAAATCACCTTCTTAATTCTAAATTTCTGCAAATCGTAAGGGAACACTGGAAGACAATAATCAAAAGCCCAAACAAGAATGAGCACTGAGAACTGAAGTGCTGGTTCTTTTACTATTATACAAAGACCTCGTTTTGTGACTAAAACATAATGAACATGTATTTGGACTAAGTATATTTTTCCCCCAGAAGATACCATAGAAATGACTGCAAGTATTCAAGTGAAACGTGCAAAGGCTTGATAATGTGAAGCGTAGAGATGAGAAGATGAAGGCAGAACCCTTGCAGAGCAGTAAAAGGAGGAGCCAAAAAGGAGAGCAAAGAGCACTTATCTGAAGGATGCATATTAGGACTTCCTGCTATCTGTATGTTTGGGGGGGAAAAAAAAAATGCAGATATAGCTGTATAGCTGCAGCTCTTCTGTGAGCTGATAAAAACAAAGAAATAGCTTCTTTGAAAAGAGCAGAATGTTTGTCCACTTTAAATACGCCAAAGTCTGAATTCTGAAGTCCTTTGCATAGGCAAAGCTGAATCATATATTCTTTTGTTTGAGACTACAGAAATAAAATTCATTTTTTTAGCTTGTTTATGCATTTGTCAGTACTTAGTTTTCATTGTTGTGTTTGCAGGAATGGGCCTGAAGTCAATTTCCATCGCCAGTTTTACATTTCACACGGCAACAGTGAAGGAAAAAATATTTCTGAAGAAGGAAAATATGTTTATAGGAACAAAGAAATAGGCACAGAGAATCCAAGGCAAGAAAACACCTGAAATTATTTTTACAGCATTTTTGTTAAAATGGACTATAATTCCCAAAGAGAATTTTCCTTGAAACAGCAGAATATAATAACGTTATTTTCCTTCTCTAAATAAGATATATAAAGTATGTTACAGCATTGTATGAACCGGACAAGACTGTAGTGAACCTTCTACAGTAACATCCAGGTGTCCTTCAGAAGTTTCACTAGACAAATGTGAGATGTGCAGGGTGGGCTTCTTCAGGGTGTGCTCTGTGAACACAAGCTCTGAGGGTATGATACAAACTGTGTGGTAACTGAAATAGCAGTTCATGTAAAGCAGAAATCGTGAAGGGTGACTCGTGTACTGTAGAATGGACAGCTCAACTCCTAAAATAAAACAGGGCCAGATACACTAAGTCAATTAACACTGAGTTATTATTGACTCCTACTCACATTGGGATCCCCATCATCATCAGAGCCTCCTTTCGCAGAGCTGCTGCTTACCCAGTAGTCCTTCACCCTTCAGCCCAGGTGGAGTACTTTGGAATCGACCCTGTCGTATTTCACACCATTTTTTAGTCCTTTTTCTTTCTTTCCAATTTTAAAGGTCATTGTTGGTGTCACCAAATACCCTAGGCCAATTTTGACTTTTAGAGTCCGGGTCAATACTTCTTGCAGGGACGGGAAATATTTCTACCACCTTTAGAAAGCATGCAACCAGCTTATACCAGAGAAAGTGGACTGATGTCAAGATAATTAATCTGCATTAGCAAAATCATTGAGCCTGTTCCACAAAATGCAACAATGGCATTATTTGTACAGGGACCACAGAATAACTGGTGGACTGCTCATTTCAGAATCAGTCCCTGTGTTTCCCATTGCTTTTTTGTGTTATATTCTTTGCTGATTAATCTAGGTGTTTTTTGATATTTTATAAATTTGTATTTACAGTCTGTATTTAATTGATTTTACTATTAATAATTCATAAAATGACAAAGTTATCGATCAGTATAACAATCTATATAACAAACTAATGAAAATTTAAAAATATAATTAATAATTGTGAATACAATTGGGGGTCTGGATCACATGACTCAAGCTGTATTTTTTTCTATACTTTATGTGTCCTCACCACAGTGGAATGTGGCATTGCTACCAGAGTGCTTTGATATTTCTAGTCCACGTACGTTAGGAATGAGTCATATAGAGTTTTTGATACAGGTATATATCTGAATACATTTTTCTTTCTCTACAGCTAGGACATTTGTCTTAGTCTCACAGTGGGAAACCTTCAGACATCTCTGGTGAAATTCCAAGGCTGAATGAAATGATCAGCCTTTAAAACTAACCTCAAATCATGACCTGAATGTCACACAAAAGTTTTAGGGAGTGGAATTTCAAGGTAAATGTGATGCTTTTCTAGAAAGCTTTTTTTTTTTCTTTTTAATAATGTGGAGAAATTAAACTAACCTTAATGTAACAAGCTGTTTTTTAAAGGACTTACAATTTTTAAACCACTTTTGTTACTTCTGAGATCTTTGTCTTGGCAATACTGCAGAGTGGAATTTTTTCACGAGAAATTCTACTTCTGTCAAATGGATTTGATGAAAATTTTTTAAAATTGAAATTAAAGTCAGTGGTGATTAGTGTTCTGAGCAGAAAATCATAAACTTTAGCAATGAAAAATTCCTGCTGCGTTTTCTAATTCATTTTTGTGTCACAGTAGCATTGTTCATTTTTTCAAATCTACTACTGTGGTTTATATCTTCCTTTAAATGTGCAAATACTAAAGCTTCCACTGTTTCCAAGCAGATCCACACATGGATCTTCTCTCTCTGCAGTGTCCTTCTGATCTCTTCTTGTGTGATGACTGATGACTAGATAAGAGTATGACACAAAAGGTCCAGGGACTACATCTTCCAGGACAATTATTTTTAAGTGCTGAGGAAAGACACCCAGGACTCTGCAGGCAACTGTGTTTCTATTTATAATCAGCATTCCTTTCTTCAGCCGAGCACTCCAGTTTAAAAGCCGAGTGACGCTTGATACTACATAAAGCTTTCTTCACAAGATCATTAAAACCTTAAAAATCTGCAGAATTTGTGTTTAGACAAATGATCTAGTTAAATCCCATCTCCATCCAGAGTTAGATTAGACCAGTTCTAAAATATTATCTTGCTTCAGCAACAGGACATTAATCCTTTATAAGCAATTGTCTATTGTGTGTGCATTTTACACCCTTGCCTTTTGTTACTCAGAATTCCTCCGTACACCAATGGCTAAAGGGAAGGCATATCAGGGCTGCGTTTATCTCCATGCTTATGGGAATTCCCCCTGAGAACCCTTTG
Source organism: Aptenodytes forsteri (assembly GCF_000699145.1). Lineage (NCBI taxonomy): Eukaryota > Metazoa > Chordata > Aves > Sphenisciformes > Spheniscidae > Aptenodytes > Aptenodytes forsteri. The sequence goes on along the minus strand of NW_008795487.1, from coordinate 1,272,848 downwards.
CTCTTTGTGCTGGAGCCATCCCCTATATTTCACTGGGCCAGCACCAGGAAAATAGCAAGGGCAGAGTCTGACACAATACGTTCTTTAGTTTTAAAATGCAAATTCACTGTTGACAGAACCTGTATTTGAGACGTAGCAGAGGATTGTAATGGCCTCTGCTTTCTACACTCCTTCAAAGCTAAAGAAGCTTTTATTTTGGTGCTCTACTTGGTAAACTGCTGTGGAGTCCATCAACTTCCTCTAAGTCTGTCAAGCCCTCCTACCCTTTCATCAATTTTTGTGTTTGTGTTCTCTCGAAGGAGGAAGCTTCACATATTCCTGAACAAGCAATAAAAGGTTACCGTTTAATCCCCTGGACCTCTGCAGAACTAATTTACTTTGCTTGCTGCTTTTTTCTTCCCTTACTCCCCCCGTTTGTAATTACATTAATTACATGCATATAAAAATATGCTGCCTCTTTGACATTAATTACTTGGCAGTGAAGATTAATGAACTTTGTAAGATGTTCAGTGTTGCACATTCATACATAGCTAACCTGCGTGGGTCACCGGTATAGTGGGAACTCAAGTAATGACCACAGAAGTTTCCTGTTAGTAGCCAAGAGAAAAAACAACAACAAAACACTAAAAAAACCCACTCCCAAGAAAAATAAGAAGCAGCTTGGTATACAAAATGCTATGCAAAGTGTCTTTATAGGTGAAATTTTTATACTCTGTAGTCTTTTCCCACTAGAATAGGGAGCCTGTAATGCTTTTTTTTCCTACCTTAATGATGCTTAATTTTGTTAAAATTTTGCGCAGGTTTCCCCCTAAGCCTTTAGTCCTTTTCTTCACAATTCCATTTCTGTATAAAGGAGAATATCTACCACTGAGTGGAACAATGATAGCATTGTTCTTGCAAATCTGTCAGGGTTTTCACAATTGTTTGACCAGACATACCTTTTCTGAGACAGAAGACATTAACACTGGCTTATTATTAAGACCGGAGCTGCACAGCTAATAGGTGCAATATTAAGAAAGTTGAAGAGAAGTGCTTCAAACGTTAGTGTGACCAAGACCGTTTTGTAATTTCCTCAAATTTACTCTGTGTAGGCTACATTGTCCCTGCTGGGAGGATGTCTTCTGTTAGGCAGCCCACGAAAACTCCACAGGGGCCATTTTCCTGCATCTGCTTCTCATGTGCCGTTGGGGTGCAGAGGAGAAGGTTGGAGGAGCACAAAGGGGAACAAGGTTCAACTCTTCAGGTGCCTGTGGACGCATGGGGAAGAGTTTACAAGCACTGTAAGTTCCAGAAACTGCACAACAAAGGATTACATCTCCCTGGAAACGGGACTGTGTTGGGACATGCTGGATGTCCTGGCACTGCAAGTCTGTAGAAGAATAAGTCACACAGCATAGTCTAACACAGGCTGTAGATGACTTAGCTGGTGTTTTCAGTCGGTACTGGAGTAAATAGAAGATGTATGTCTGAAAGTGATTACCACCACTGGGCTTCTGTAGTTGCAGTGAAATAGCATAGGGAAAGGGTTAACAAAAAAGTTATTATTTATATAATATCCTATTCTTTCCTCCTCACAAAAAAATGTGTGCGTGTGACTAAGTTTATGCATGGGGGAAAATCCCATTAGAGTGAACCACAGCCCCAGTAAAGAATGAAGCCAGGCTTTAGAGGTACTAGTAAGATATTACATGGAAGTTCCCCCAAAGGAAAAAAAAAAGTAGTATGATGTCATGACTGTCAGGTTACCTACAGGTAGAAAAATTTTGGCATTCCTGTCTCAAATTCCAGCCGGACATACGTACATGACATGCATAACATGTACGTGTCTACTGAGACGTTTCAGCCGTTTCATGGTCACAGTCTCTGTATAGTTAATTTCATCTGAAGTTCTGTAAGTACTGCTGTCTGGAATGTGTGGTCAATAAAATTATTCTCATTTAACAATTGAGAATATACGCAAAAGTTCTGCAGGGTCAAGGCACTTTTAAAGCAAAAAATGAGATGTATTTGAAATTCTCTGTGACTGTATTTTGAGACATACAGAAATACATTATACATGTTACTAAGGCTCTTCTCTTAAATTATATCATGTACTAAAATTAAATCCAGCTTTGATGACTACTATGTCATTAAAAGAAAAATGTAAGATGGCCTAGAATTCAGTCACTTTCTGATTAGGAGATTCCTCTGTCAGTTGCTTTTAAAATGCATTTTAGTGTTTACTGCTGTACGTAGCTACTTCACAGTCTTTATTTGTTTCATCATAACAATCTCATGTACTAGGGAAGTTCCATTACTCTGATTTTATCGCTTTGGTACTGGGGAAAAGAAAAGTCACCAGCAAATTGGTGGCAAAGCTGGGAAGTGAATCCCAACTTTGGAGTCTCAGACAGACAAGCTCACAACAAAACTGTCTTTTTCTCCCTATGTATGTGGAGGCACGTACAGGGGCTCATCTCTAAGTACTTGGACATGTACGTTGTCTTTCACAGGCTTGTGTTTTATGCTTGCAACTGGCTATGGGCATAAGTCTTTCCAGGACTAAGCTTTAATACTCAGTGGACTCCATTCAAGAACTAGTTCACTGCGTCACTACCCTCCTTAAGGCTCCCATGAAAGACTTTGCTGTGTACATCTTCCTGCGTAAGTACATTATAGTTAATTATTTATATTTCTGCAGTTCTTTCTCATTTTGGATGACTCATTCTGTAATTGGTAGACATTTTTCATATACAGCGTCCAGGAAAATTATGCTTGAACTTAAACATTGTTAGGTTGAATTGTATAGCTTTGTTTAGCTGTACAGGTCAAGTGCACCAGTGTGATCACTCAAAGTGCAAATGAGTCACTACTTACTATCCCATTGCTCATCATTAATTCCAGAATAACACTGGTTCTCTGTTGTGGGATGGGGAAGAAGGTCTTTGAATTAGTTTGTATACAAATGAAACTCTGATCCCAATAATACACATGTGGTAGCAAGGTTTAACATTAATTATGCACGGAAGGTTTTCAAGATCTGGCCTAAGATCTTACCTCAGAGCATAAACCTACTTTTTCTTAATGAGTAGAGGTATATTTAGTCCAAGTTTTCTAAAATGTTGAGTGTCTCAATTTGTGAGAGCCAATTTGAGCTACTTCAAAGGAACTCCATTTCACATGGGTTGGGCAAGTAATGGCTTTTTGAATATATAAGTCAGGGTCAATTTAGTTGTTTCACACAGGACACCTAGAAGTCTTTTGAATCTTTTAAAAAATTATAGATGTGTTCTTTTATTATTCCAACATTTAAGAAGAAAAAGAAAATTATATACAGTCTGAGAGAATAAAACACAACATGCTGTATTTTTATTTCTTCCCTAGATTAAGAATGCTTATAGAGGTAAAGAATTTTCCCAAACAGAACGAAAATCTCCATGTAGTTTATTTAAAAATTCCATTTTCAGAAAGAAAATTGTCAGTTTGACAGAACTTCCTTCTCCCAGGGCTTCAGTAATGGCTATCTGGCAAACAACACACTAAAGACATTAATCAGCAAAACTATCAGTGTATAAAAAGAGCCCACTATATGAAAGACATTGCAATAAATGCAATCATTGACTTTACAGGTTAACTCAACAAATTTAATATTCAAATCCTACAGCCTAGAAACATGAATTATGACAATTTCTCCAGGTGATGATTTCTCTGATATACACTGAAGCAAAGAAAACCATGTAGGAAACCAACCCCTGCAACTATATTTCAAGTGTAACTTTAATAATTGTAGAATAAGAATATTAATAATGTAAAAGGAAACCACTTCAGAAGATAACATCTTTTTATTTGTTGTCTTGCACTGAAGAATGATTCCTTAAATTTGCGTCAGCAAAAAACCCCCCAAGCATTTGTTGTTTCATAAATCCTAGAATGCCTAGGTTACACACCAGCAACAGAAATAGGAAGGGCTTGATTTCTGAGTCAAGTCCAATATATTCTTCCATCAACAGTATCTTTAGGTAGAAAAAGCCATATTCTTAACCTCTGGACTGGTGACACAGTTTAGTCACCTTTGAGCTGAACTGAGTTTTATGTCATCTCAGATATGTTTTCTTAATAAAGAATAATAACGTACTTAAGAAGTAACGAGAACCTACAGAATACAATAACCTATTTGAGTGTTTCTCTTCAGATGATTTTGTGTGTTCTATGATTTTATATCTGGCTGTTTAACAATTGCCCTATGTGAAATAAAAATGGGCATTGTGACTTGAAATTCATGGCAGTACAGAAGGCCAGCAGAGGGTACTCTGTGATACTGAGATTTTTTTTCCTGAGTTTAAAGCCACAGGGGATTCCCAGGTCAGCTATTCTGACCTGTAGTACATACAGGACAGAAAAGGAAGGGAAAAAAAAAAAAGAATGATAAAAGAATATACAAAATAAGTGATGCACAATGCAATTGCTCACCACCCGTGGACCGATGCCCTGCCAGTCCCCGAGCAGTGGTCACCCATCCACTGGCCAACTCCCCCCGTTTATGTACTGAGCATGATGTCACATGGTATGGAATGTCCCTTTTGTCAGCTGGGGTCAGCTGTCCTGGCTGTGCCCCCTCCCAGCTTCTCGCTGGCAGGGCATGAGAAGCTGAAAAGTCCTTGACTAGTGTAAGCACTGCTTAGCAACAACTAAACCATCGGTGTGTTATCAACATTGTTCTCTACTAAATCCCAAACACAGCACTGTACCAGCTACTAGGAAGAAAATTCACTCTATCCCAGCCAAAACCAGAACGCAGGAGAAGCACCATTTACGGATTGGCCTTCCAGTCACCTTTATTTGAATAGTGTGGGTAATTCACATGTCTAAGAAGTGTTTATGTGTACCTTTGCAGAATCCATGAGGATTCACTTGGCAGGTGCTTTTCCCCAGGTCAGCCCAGCATCTGTCTGAGCAGATCTGTCTCAGCATGATAAAGTAGGAGAGTGCATATTATGTAAGTAGTGCAGGTACAGATGGAAGGGAGACGAGGCTGGCAAGACACTGTGCAGCTGGATGATGTTTCATGAATTTTCTTAGGTCCCTATTCACAAGTGACTCACCCCCTTTGTGAAAATCTCAAACCCTTCATAGTCTATTTGCCTGTATCCATTGTGATCCAACTCAAGACTTAAAATAAATTGTGTACATACTAGTACTGTTAAAAAAGAGTGATGGGAAGGAAATTTCTCAGATCAAAATAAGCCTGAAGCTTATCCTGTATATCCACTATACTCTTCCCCAATGCACTATTAATAAAGCAATGAAAAGGGTGAAAATTATATGTTTTGATGGACTTTTTTGCAGTTACTTTCACTCTTATTGTGTTTGTTCAAAATAATTAAATAGTTGTATAAGGCCACAGAACTGTGTCTTTATGCTCAAATGAACAAATAGAAGCAACAATTGTTTAACTTGGCAACTATTGTGTGGCAATGATGAATGTGGAAACAAAGATGCAAGAAACAGGCATTAAAATGAAAGCTCTCTTTCCATCTGTTTGCCTCTTTGTTTAAAAGAGGTTGATATGGGGGCATGGCATCAACAAAAGTTAACTGGATTATCATGAATAGGAATAATATTGCTTCTATTCATTTACGTGAGGGCTGCACCTTTGCTGTTCATGCAGTGTGAAGAATATTAGGATCCCACCCCTGCAGAGTGGGATTCCAGGAGGCTGTGGTTTTTGCCGTGTACAAATGCATGAGGTTTGGTTACCTGTGCCAGGTTACCCATGCAGACAAGGCAGGGATCGGTAATGAGGAGCTTCCGTACTACTTCAAAGGACACCACTTAGTCGCTACACACAGTGGGAAGACTTACAGGTCAGTGTAGCCTGAGCTGACACTCTCTGAGCTATCTAGGAAGGAGCCAGATCCAATCTAGATGCTGTGTACAGTTTTTAGCCTGAGCCAATCAGTCTTGCTGATGTGCAAGAGATGTCATCATTGTTATGATCCTGCATAACACCATATGACTTCTGTGTCAGAGCTAATTTGTGTCTGGCCAACTCAGAGCAGACAAAGGCAGAGGAGCATGTGTCTGTCTACACAATCCACATGTATATATATATATATATATCCCTCCATAAAGATGAAAAAGCATACAAAGGCATTGCCCTGTTACAGCAAAATGCACTCCTAGAGAGCACAGTTGAATGGGAAGGATGTACTGAGTACGACTGATGCCACAGGAGTCTCCCCGGGGGCAGGTGCCTCTTAGTTATTTTCATTAATGCCTTTGGAAAGCAGCTGACAACTAAGGAATGTGTACACACTGGACTTCACTTCCTTATATCACTTGTTAGCCCCCCTTTACCCTCACAGCACTCTTCATTCATTACCGTCATTCTTGCCTTTCATATAGCTTTGGACCACATCAATCTTAAAGACATGTTGTCCATAAACTGACAAAACAAAACTGCTCTCAAGTGTAGATTAAGTTTAAAAAATCTGCCTGCTGTGTAGCCTTAAAGGCAAATTTAAAGTCATTGCAGAGAGGAACAGCCTCCTGTGTTCTCACCAGTGATACTCCAAAAATGCTCTTTGCACTCCTCATGGGGATACTCAGGAGTCCTATGAGTCCTGTGGGGACCTGGCTCTTGTTTTGGCTGCAAAGGAAGGCTTTCTGGACAAATTTTGCAATATTTAAAGAGCAGTCCTTCTTCGAACACAATTTTTACTTTCACATGTTTCAAGGTTTTAATAATGTCTTTTACAGTTTCAGTTCCCATGTGCAAATGTTCATCCAGCTTTTGATTTTCGTCTGTAATTCAAACTACATTTTAGAAGTTTGGATGGGATTCTTCTCACTGAGATTTAGAGGTGGGATTTGGCTGCCCAACCAAATAGGCATCCACTGCAACTTGAGATGCCCTTGGATATCTCAGGCATCCAGGCTGGCAAATAAGCCACAGAGCTGAACTCTTCTGGATCAACAGTTCTAGAATAGCCGAGAGCATGTTAAATGCACTTGCTGACCATGTTAACTTGCATGATATCTGTAGCATCCATCCTCCTGCTGCCAGCGTAAACCTCTGGACTGTGTACTCTAGATAATTAAATGGAGCTGTGATTTTTTTTTTTTTCATCAGGCCAAATATGCTTTTCTCGGTGATTTGGGAGTGCACAAATGATGGTGGAAATATGGGTGACTTAAATCACTGAATCAACTCAGCAGTTAGTTGATACTTCCAAGGTGAGACCTGTGCCTGGGTGAGAGGTAATATGTCACCACCCATTTCAGAAGTCACATATGCTGTTTTGTAATGGCATTGCTCCCTTGTATCTACTGTACCTATGTGTTGTTTTATTCCATAGATAATCTTAGTGCAGTTTTTGGTTGCATGTACAGTGTGTTGGAGAATTGTGCTTTTCTCTAGTGACAAAAGGAAATCCAACAAAAATATTCAGTTAATGTTATGCAGCAGTAGCCACATCAGTCTGTTGAAGCTTCGTACATATGAACCAAAATCATAACAAGGATATTATGCAGTTAGTTTAGTCCACAGCCTGGAAGTGGTGTAAGAGAGAAGCCTGACTAAATCATCAGTTCTTCACTGACCACAAGCGCAGGAAGAAAGTATCTCTTTCCTCCCCCCTCCCCCCCTCACCTGCCAAACAAAAGAAATTTAAGCAAAATATGAATAGATGAGCATAAGATAAAGGGGGAAAATGCAAAACATAAGCAAAGAATGACAAGAAAGGTTTTTAGAAAGTGAATTAGCTGTGGAGAAAAAAAGCAAGGAAAGCATCAGACTACCGCTCAATAGAAATAGAAAGCAATTAGCAGATGACAGTAAGAAGGTCAGAGTTTTCATTGACTTTTTGGTGACAGTCTTCACTGAAAAGGTTGATTTTAACCAGGTGGCTAGCTTAAAAACCACAAGTTAGAGAACCAAAAATTTGCCCTACATCATCTGAGTGACTGAAAGACTCTCAAAACTGCAGGTAGTTACTTTTGAAAATCTGAAGGAGCTGGAGCTGAGTTAAACTTCCAGAAGACTGGAAAAACACAACAAAAATGCCTGTCTTTTAAAAAGTGGAAGCCCCCCCGCAGCCAAGGAATTATGAGCTTATATAATTTCAATTTCTAGAAAGAAATTGAAATATAATGAAGCAAACCTTGTGTAAACACCTAGAAGATAAGAGAAAGAAAACTTTCAGCAAATATATTTTCTCAAACATATATCAAACCAATCTAATGCAACCCAGTAGCAAGCTCTATGTTACAAAGGCTCTTATAGCTATCTCATTTAATATTTTTGAGGACAAACTAGGAAAATATACAACAGCTCTTAGGTGGATGGACTGATGTTGGAAAACCTCTTGGAGAATAATTATTGAATGTTCCTTGCTAGGTGGGAAGAATGCATTGAAGGAAAATCCACAGGAATCTCCTCTGGGGTTTGTTCTTCAATATCCCCCTGAGTGGCTTGGGTGAGGGACTGCACCGACTGGGAAGGGCGGTGGGAGGGTAGGATCCCAACTCCAGCTACTCAACCCATTGAAGAAATGGTGCAACTCAAACAGGGCACATTTCCTCGAGAGCAAGAACCAAGGGCGACCTGCAGGCAGGAGCTGTAGGTTGTACGAATACAGGGTAGAGAACAACTGGCCGGACAGCAGCTCTGTGAATGGCACAGGGATTACAGTGGCACACAAGGCAAACAAGTAGTAATGTTGTGCCAGTGTGATAAAAGATGTGTCTGTGGATGTATAAACAGGGCTGTTATGTGCAAGGGATGTGAAATAATTCTTCCTATTTGATCCTGGTAGTACATGAGTGGACCTGTGAGCAGTGTTTATTACCTAATTTCAGTAAAACATGCATAGTTGGAGAGAGAAGTGCATGGCAAGCGTGATTTGGAAAATACTGTGAATGAGGAAAAGCTAAAGGAAGGCTTGGAGTTCTTTGGTTTAGAAAAGAAATAGCTTAAGGCAGACATGAGATCACATTTCAAAAAATTAGCTATAAAGACAAAGGGAATAAGGTCTTCCCCATATTTTCTGTGAAAAGGACAAAAAGTCATAAGTCTTTAAACATCTGTCAAGACTGGCATAAGTATAGCTGAACCTGCCTTGGGGAGGGGCAGGGAATGGGTGATCTAAGTGCTTCCCAGTCCCATGCTTTGTGAACTATAGCTCTGTATCTATATCTATATTAAGGAAGGCCAAGATTTTAATTTATTATTGATGGTGCAATTTTTAAGTACTTTTATTTAAAATCAAGATTTGCAAGCATAAATAATTGGCAGCATGCATACCTTTTTTTTTGAGCTGACTTAGAGAATAAGTATATAAATTGAGTAAGTCATCATTCTCTTATCTGATCTCAGCTGGACATGACCAGAATCAATGCAAGAACCTGAGTCAGATCTTTAGAAAGGCTTCAATTATTTTGGATTGATTTCATTTTGAGGTGCTACAGTCACACTGTGATTAATGGCTCTAGTCATGGTACAATTTTTCAGTAGAGCTGTCACAGACAGTCCATTTCTAAAGAGAGCCTTTGGGTTTTGTTCTAGAGAACAAACGGGCAGCGCTGACCCACCAAGAAAGAAATTAGTTATAACTGTTAACATTTCCACATATATTTGCCTACCAAATCTTCCCACTGAAACAGATCAGTGTTACCAGCCATTTCAGGTGCTCATGCCTGGATTCTTACCCCCACACACCACATCATGCCTTGCTGATGAAGTCTCAGCTTGAGAGAATCTCTGTGTTGTCTGAGTCAATACGGGAACTTGAATCCACAGTGCTTATAAGTTTGAGTATTGAATATTAGGAATGGGGCTTTTTCAGGGTCTCCCACTGGAGCATCGCACTTTGCATCAGGAATTCGAATGGACAGAGAGAAGGGCATTTGTAATCCCACTGCTCTGTGCACTCACAGGGATGTTAAAGTCCCTCCATGAAATCAGAGAGAAAGCTTTTGAACTGAATTGTATCTATCTACTAATCTATCTAGATTGATGTTTATTTTGCCTCTCTGCCATTTGTTTACATGGATATGGTGCTGTCCTTCTGCCTGTGGGTGAAATATCCCCGACTGAGGCATGCTCTGGCCATTCCCACAGAAAGTTCATCCCTGTGGCAGCACAGGTGGAGGAAGGCTTAATAACATTTGCAAAACGTTCAGGAGCTGTGACTGTGCTTGGTTTTTAAAAAGCTCACATATTAAACTGTTGGCCATTGTCTGCCTTCTGGCAGCTCTGTACACACCACATAGCAGCAACTGAAGAATTTGCTGCATAGGATAACTGTCAAGTGATGCTTTGAGATGATCAGTGATGCTTTAAACAGCTAATGGCTTGTTCTGCTGGTGAAGCGGGGAATTTGAATCCTTGGACATTCCTGGTGTCTCTGAAATCAGTCGTACATCACTGAGGTGGGAGACTCGGGGCTCTGCATCTCTGCATAGGATCACAGAACGGTTTGGGTTGGAAGGGACCTTTAAAGATCACCTAGTCCACCACCCTCATTGTAAAAAAATCTTCCTTATGTCCAGTCTAAATCTACCCTCTTTCAGTTGCTCATGTTCAATTTTTCAACCCTCAGTATACCCCAGTCCTTCTCCACAGAGCTGCTTTCTATCCATTCATCCCTCAGTCTGTATTGATACTGGGGATTGCCCCGACCCAGGTGCAGGACCTTGCACTTCACCTTGTTGAACTTCATGAGGTTCCCAACTCATGCATCCCCTGGAGGACTCAGGCTTGGTTTGTTCAGTAGCAGTGTTACTGGTGGCTGCTCCAGCTGTGCCTCCTCCAGGTATGCCAGTTAGTGGGAGAAGCAAAGGGCATTTGAGCAGCATGTGTGTTATTTGTTCACAGCTTCTAAACATTCAAGAAAGCCTAAGATAGGAACGGGCTTTAACCTATGTCGTTGTTCTTTCCACTTTGAGTTAGCATAAGTGGGGTTTATCTGCTGAACTCTTGACTTCTGACAATGCAACTACCTGTCTAAACTCATTTCATTGTTAAAAAAGAGAGAGCAAGGGTATCTCAAGAGGGTAATTTTTCTTGTTTATTTTAGATGCCTGTCTTGCGTTGCAATGATTCTCTCTGTGAAGGTATCCGCAGGTTAATATTGTGGGACCACAGGTGACTGACTGTTGACAAAAATGCTTGAGTTGCACACATAGTACCTGTTCATTTACACCTTTTTGTCCTTTTTTAATCACAGCCTTCACCTTCACAGTCTTGGTGTGACTTTTTCCCACCTTCTCCTTTTCTTCTGGTGCTTTAATATGTTTCTTATTCTAAGGGTCTCCCAAGATCTGCATTATCCTGAAATATCAGTTGAGTAAGTGTTGCGTGATAGTAGAAGTAGTGTCCCAGATGAATCATATTTGACATACATTAAAATCATGCAGAAACATATAACTAAATTATGACTAATACAGGTATGACACACTGTCTGACAACTCAGGCAAACATAAGTCACTACCTATAAACGGAGACACTAGAATCATATGAAAAGCAGTTAACTCTTTCAATCTGGAACAACACAACCTGCGTTTATTGATCTCTGTCTTTGTGCACGTAAGGCGAAGGACTGATCTGAGAGGTCTAAGCTCTTCTGTGGATGGCCTGTACTTAGCATGTTTCAAGGCAGCAAAATCCATCTTGGTCTTTTACATCAACTTGATATAACACACAGTGGGTGTGACTGGCCTGGGGGTAGATGCAGGAGAAGCGTGAGCTCTTGGCCTGTGAGTACTGCAGGTACCTGCCTGCTGCACGGGCTCAGCTGCTCCAAGGTGCCCAAGGTCCCCTGGTCCCTGCCAAACAAGGAGACATTCTCAAGCTTTAATGTGGAGCTGCAGTGAGGCAGCACCGCAGGGTATACGGCTGGACAAATAAATTCTTACTGGCCCTGCAAGGAGCATGGCCATGGTGCTGTGGTGCTGTGCTAATTAGCCTCATCTGAGTTAATTAACAGACTTGTAAACTGAACTCAGTCAAGTGGTGCTTTTGCCTCCAGTCCTGGAAGAAGCTCATTAAAAGCCTGTTCTGGGCTCTTTGCACCGAGCACTATTACACCTTCCAGTAACATCCTTCAAAAGGCAGCATCCTAGTGCCAGCCTCTCACTTCCTTCAGTGCCACCAGAGCAATCTGGACTCAGAAAGCATGGTCCTGCAAAGCCATGTGGTTACAGACAGTGGTGCCACGAGAGTCATCAGTGCATTAAGACAGGCCAGCGAGCGCTGTCAGTCCAGGGAGGGCACCAGCATTGGTGTGGTGACCGAGGAGCCGCCTGCAGCGCAGGCTGCCCCCAGCAGCGGGCTTGCAAGCAGCAGGCATCACCGCAGACAAAAGCTGCGGCTTCACCAGAGACAAGAGCTGCAGCTCTGCTGTTCTCTCCTACGCTGTGTGTTGACCTCGCTTGGCTCCAAAGGAAGCAGGTTTAGCAGCAGCAACTGCAGCTCTACTCTGTCTCGACTATTTTTTCCCCTTAAAAGTAAGGAAGTAGTCTTTCCAGATACAGTCTAAAATACAGTCATACGAGCTTTTCTTAGAAAAATTTCAGTGAAAAAGAAAAGGATTAAGGATATCATTAAAGTAAAAGCCTTCCTTAATACCTCATATTTATTAACACAGCCTTAACCGTTTTTATTTTCTTCCTTTCCTGCATTATTAATAGGATTTTTCAAGATTTTTAATGGTAGTCGTCGCTGTGGAGCGAAACAGACCAAAATCACTGTTCAAAACCCTGCACATTTTTTTACCTGTTTGCATGCATGTTAGCTCTGTTGTGACTCTGGTCCCATCCCTTCTGTTGGAAATAAAGAACTGTAACAACACTTCCAAATCTTGGAGCTGAACCTACAGCTCTCAAGGCGTTTTGCGGCCAAACACGACACTGTTCGCTGTAGCTGTGGACAGAGCAGCACTGGGAGGAGGATGATTTTCCCAGTGTTATTCAACAGATCAGTTACAGAAACAAAGACAGACTGTTCTGTAGGCCAGTTCAGAGTCACTAGAAGGTGACATTTAATATGCTCTGGACTAAACTTTTTTTAAATGACTCTCTGAAGAGTTTCTGAGTTTCTGGTCAAAACATGAAGGGCGACAACACTGGGTCCAATCTTATGAAATCAGAGAGCATTCAAATAGGCATTTGAATTTTCAGGTTGACAAGTATCAGCCAGGTTACTTCAGCTATCACCAAACTTTGCAATGTGATAGCTAAAGTACCACAGCGGTGCATGTGACCTCTGAAATTTAGACTTGCTCTTTTTTCTTTTTTTTGTTTTTTTTACTTAAGGTGAAGTATGAAGCTTCTTTGGCTGGTAATTTTCTTCTTTATTTTCTGAAAATCAATGTTCATACCACCTCTCAGGGGGCACATTTTCACAGGGCAAGGACAGATGATGTTTTTAATGGGTTCTGTGCAGCAAGTGTGGCAGAGCTTATTATTATTCTCTCATAGGGTGCATTGGAAAATAACACTTAATAAAAAGGACCACAGGAAGCCAACATCAAGTGGTACCTTTTATTAAATACAAAGCATCTGTAGTTTACACAATTTGGGAAAAATGAAGCTCAGTCTTATCTTTTGTCTATTCCTTTAAATCCATCAGGGAAGAAATTACAAAGCTGCTTAGGGTCCTAAATACAGATAGACATTCCGATCCCCCATGGGCACTTGAGCATTGCAGTGCAGAACATTGCAGCACTTAACCTTCAGGTGCCAGCCTTCATAGAAGCAGTCACCTAGCTGGGGTATCCAGGATTCGTATGTAAAACAGGGGGACTGAGTGTGCCTGGATAAAACAGCCCTATTTGGGACTATAGGCACTTTCTGTAGGAGCTCCAGGGATTTTTTTTAACTGGAATCCACAGTCCTGCTGACATTTGACATGTAAGCCAAGATTGTTTTAAATAAAAAATATTGTGTCATACTACATTCCAGCCTCAGACACGTAAAATGTAGGTGAACCTACAATGTCCACCTTGTGAACAAGATCTGTAATCTCTGCAGACAGTGGGGATACAGGTAATGCATATGGAGAGCTGTTCAGTTCAGCACATGTGACTTTAACTTTAGTGAGGTGAACAGGTCTCTGTACTTCAAGGAAGTGTGATTTACTTCCAAGTTGAAATCAATTGCTCACTTGTAGATATCCAGTGCCATTTGGGCAGCTCTGAAGCATCCTGCCTGATCTCCAGATGCCCTTCCAGGATGTGTGTGACACCCATCAGTCCTGTGTGATACCTGCCCACGCCTTGCAGGTGTCTCAGGCGCTCACTCCAGAGCACCTCTGATGGCACCAAATGTGGGCAAATGACTCAAGCTCACTGTTGTTTTTTTAGGAACTATGGGAAATCCCACTGGGCCTCCAAATGTTGTCCCAAAGGCTCCAGCCCTTTATCACATCCACCACTGTCGTGGATGGAGTGAGACTGCACTTCACTCATAAGAGAGAAGCAACAATACTTCATTGATCTAAAACAGTGAGTTAAAGCATGAATTAACAAAGTTCAATGGTAAATGCGACAGTGAACAAGATTCGATGGCAAGGTACACTTGATTATTTACTGCATAGAGGACAGGGTCAGACATTACTGTCAGGGAGACCCTCCCGTTGAGTCATGAGGTTCAGAAAGGGCCCCCTTGCTTTCTAAACTTCTCAGAGAGGAGTTTAGGTGCGGCTGGATCCAATCCTAGTCCCAGTCTTGGTCAACGGTTTATGTCTAAAGGATTATATATGTGCAATCAATCCTTTATATCACTTAGCTAAGATTTCAAAGTTTAGCATGCTATTAGTCACTTACCGAGTATCTGTTGCAGCAAGGAATCTCTCAACCTCGAGGAGTAACCTTGAGAGGCGTCCCTACTCAAGGGGAGATCCTGGCATGCAGCCTGCTGCCATGCAGGAGAGCTCAAAGGGCTCTTGGGCTGCTCACTATTTATAGGGGTAAGATGGTTGACTTGCAGTCGTATTTACATACTGGTAACTGTGGTTAGGTGGGCATATTTCTCACAATAACCAAGGGCTATTGTGTTGTTATCTGGCTCCCGAATCCACTTCGTTAATGGACGAAGTATCACCATCAGCATCCATTACCATGCCCTTGGTGGTTATCACTTAAGCAGGGTTACAGGAGATAAAGGTCAGGTTGGGCGGGGGAGCACACCGTCACAACCACCCACCCACACAGATATTTCAGATGCTCTAAGGCATGTCATATGGCACTAGGTTTCTATGTTTTAGCAGCTGAACTCTGATCCTGGTTCATATGCTGTAGGCTGACATGGCTGAAACCTGAATCTAGGGGTCTGAATTTGAATCTGAATCTCACCTTCAGCCTTTTTTTTTTTCCCTGAAAAAGCTGGCTGACAGGAGCACCAGTGCTGATCTCTTCTGAATGGACTGTCCAATTTCCTGCTCCCCCACCACTTCTGTTTGGCTGCTGTCTCTGCTCCTCCCATTGTGGGTTGTTGCCCTGGAAGGCAAAATTTCTGTTTTGACAAACTAGATTGGTGTTTTCTCTATTCCCTGTTCTCCATTCTCAGCAGATGCAGAGGGTTAGCTGCAGCAAGAAGCAAGCATTAGATTCCATTGCTTTAGAGCTTGGATAGGTTGTACATTACAGTACAGTACAGTACGTGCTGACACTTCATATGGGAGGCAGTTAGTTGGTAGCTTGGGTTTTCCTCTCTGTTGAGGGACAGCTGGGAGCAGAGAGACCAGCTAGTTCTGCAGCTCTTTTCTGTTACTAGAGGAAATTCTCTGCTGTAGTGGTGATGGGTTCCATTGAACATGTGGCTTGGTAGACTTCCACCTCTTCCAGTTAACACTCCAAAAGAGACTGGAGGGTGACTCCAGCTCTCGGAGCTGTTGTTTCAGTGTCTTTGCAGTATCAGCTGGAAAAAAGGGTCTTTGAAAGCATTTGGGGCACATTTGGAAACTTAATTTTCAAAATGAAGTCTAGGCTGCAATGCAATCAGGTCAGCCCAGGGGTGAGATATGCAACTGAGAGTTATTACAAACTGCGCTGTTTCAGTTGATTGCAAGACAAATCAGGACATTTGAGCAACTCATAACTGTCTTCAGGAGTTTCAGACATTTTGTGAAGAGAAAAACTTCCTCTTGGAACCACTAGCTCAGTGAGCCTGAAATACTTCATTCAAAGCACCTCGGATTCAGCACAGTTCCTCGAGCCAAAACAGGTTTGTGCTTATCCCAGAGCTATAGATCCTGGGAGCAGCAGGGTCAGCACCTTGGCATCCCACCAACAGATCTGCTGTTGTCAGGAGAATACTGACACTCCCTGCAACTGCTCTCATAAATCAACACTACAGCTATTTTTAGCCAAACTGACAAGAATGTCATTTTCGCAGAACAGTTGCTGGCTCTGGAGAATTTCTGCTTCATAGGAAATTTTTATAAAAGTTAGTTTTAATCTGATTTGAATTAAGTTCATATGTCAAAAACTTCCTTGTGCACTGAAACTTCTGTTTTATTGGCCATTCTGAGACAGGAAATCATACTGGAAAAGGGCAGTCTGAGTACAATTGAAATTAATAATATCTCTGCTTTTACCAAGCCATGTCTGCAGTTACCAAGCACTTAGAACCAGTATGCATTCACTCGTTGAGACTGGATAATTCCCTCCTGTTCATCTTATTAAATCACCCAGAGTCAGTCTAAGGTATATGAAAGTAATTGGTTCAGTCTCAGTGGCTTATCTAAAACCATGTATTGAAGAAAAAGTGACTGAATATGCTTTCATGAATTTTATTAAAAGTAATAAATAACCAGGAATCAATTTAAAGAGGACACAATAGTTAAGCCTTCTACAAATACTTCCAAATCAGTCAGGATTTAATCAGTGCAAATATCAAATTATGGTCAAAATAAAATCATGTAACAATTTATCAGCACCACTAGCAGTAAATCCTCAGATTAGTCAAAACCATCGAATGAACAGTGCAAATAATCACTCCTAAATCCTAAAGCAAGAAGTTCAGGGAGGTAACCACTCATTTAGTTCCAAAACATGATCAACTACAGCCGTGGCATAAGCCTTTAGCTGGGTAAATATTTTAGCATAAAAAGCAAATGAGCATAAATCTACATTACAATCTCAGAATCCAATTAATGTTTTCTTCTTGGAAGTTCACCATCAACTACAGCTGCTAATCAGCCTGCTCTTCCTCTCCTCTCTCCCAGGGAATATAAAAGTTACAAGGTATTCTGATGAGCACATATTTCAGCAGTTCTTTCACTGATCCACCACTGACAAAACCCTAGGAAAACCACAATGTTTGATTGGAAGAGAAGGCATTCTAGTTTAGTATGGAAATATTCTCTGCTGCTCTCCTATGCGGCTACAAGGATTCCAAGGAGAATCCCCCCAAAAAACAGAGTTAAATAATTAATGTAAAAACATACTAAACATTTCAGCTTTGGCCCTAGTTGCTATGGGGAACTGCCATTGCAGTTAGACATATTTCTGACATTCATTTTCTGAACTGGAAACTGTCTTTAGATTGTTTTTGTCCCCATTTCAGGTTGAAGAATAAGTGCTGTCATTTCTATCAGGGATTTTGGAAGGGAAGGGAGCAAAGTGATAACTGGTGCCTGGAAAGGCACATCAGGCCCCACAGGAACTTAGTCTATGGTGGATGGTTCATCCTTACCCCACCTTGCAATAAATTCCTTGATCCTTAGTAAAATAGGGATGTCACGTATCTGAAATGGGACCTGATGTCAGTATAGTGACTACACTGCAGTCTGTGGCTGATTACAGAAGTCCCTTTTGAAGCCACCCATCTCTTTCACATCTCATGATTTTGACTTCCTTCCACAAACAAAGAAAAAACATCAGGTGAATCTTGGGAAAAAGAATCTAAGATCTGGATTTGAAGTTTCACTTCAGCTTCTAGAACTGGCGGCAAAACAGCACTTCACCATCTGGTGGTCCAGCACAGCATTCGAGCAGCCCCTCCAGAGAGCAGTCCAATAACCCATTCACTCCCTTTACCTCTAGCAAACATCTGTGCACATCTCAGAATAAATCTGAATAGATTTAATGACAGCTGTCAAATTAGCTCCTTCATAAGTGAGAATTAGTGTGGGTTGGCTAGCTGCTTGAAGATTAACAGGACATTTCTTACCCTTGAAGGTCACATTTTCTCCCTTCTAGAACCACAGCACAATTTTAAAATGCTAATTAAACTAAAGCCATTGAAGTTTATATAAATGTGCATTTGTATAAAGACCATTTTTCACTTATCCTAAATAGTCTGTTATAGATTATATTCCTTTCTCTTACCACTTAATCTCATTTTTCTGTATGTTTTGTAATCTCTCAAAGGGAGGAAATTTTGGTATCCAAATTAATTTGATTTTAGTATTCAACCTTTAGATGCTTAGCTCCTGCTTTGGGAAATCCACAACTGTGAGGTCTGGCTACTGATGCCTGCAGAGAGATTGCAGTTTTGTAGTATAAGTGCTACTAACAGAAGTGAAATGATATGCCAGAAGCAGGCATGTAAGTCCAAAACTTCCTCTCTCCCAAATTCATGTTTTTCACTGCTATCGTATGATTTCTAAGAGCACAGCTGGTCCAGATGGGGTTTAGCTACCCTGACTTTACAGTATGTAATTTTTAATTACAGAATGAATAATACAATCAGGAATATAGAAAAGCTCTGCAGGTAGAGATCAGCCTTTTGCCCTCTCTTTCCATTACTGTGTGCCCTAACCAGTGGACACCGATCCTTTTTGTTTGCTTTCCTGGGAATTCCCAGAATTCCTAATCCTGGGAATCCTGTTATTTTTAACTGCTTAATAGCCAGCTACCAATAGGTGGTGTCAGTGGGGATCCTTCGTCAAACCTCCTTTAACTTCTCTTCTTTCCAGTTTGATAGTGGAAGTGAGTGATGTGAATTACCTGCTCTATGGGCTGCGGATTTCAAACTTTTCTGCTTTAAGAGGTGGGCTACTGTGGAGATGGGGGAAACAGCACCTGCTCATTCTGCCCACAAATGTTTAGGAGTGGGTTTTCAGCTCTGGGTTTTGAATGACAGGAGAAGGGTGCCTTGCAGTCCCAATTCACATATCTAAGTTCTGGGGTGGAGCAAAGATTTCTGACCAATTCCAGGGTCTAGCATGTAGCTGTAGGTTTTTCCCTGCCTGCCCTGAAAATTGTTGGAGCACCACTAACCTAATGTGCTCTCCATGGACTCAGTAGGAACTGTAGATGCTTTGCATTACAGCTCAGGCTCAGGCACCTGAAAATGTAGACTTGGTAACTTAAAGGCATCAAAGTCTTTTACTGGATCTGGCTCAAGGTGGCTATGAATGAAAAATTGGAATGAAAAGTTTACCAAAGCATCAACATTGAGATGACCATAGAAAGCAATATAACTTTTGTATGAGCTTATATTTTAAGTGAAGAAGAATTTTAAAGAAACTGAATCAGCTCTAGTGTGGGTTTGTGTCAGGTCCTGGTGCACCGCTCAAAATTAAAGTGAATTTTTCTTTCTGTAATATTTCAGTCATGTTTTCCCTCACCAAAACTTCAGCTGAAACTGCCAAGACCCACAGTCCTTGGCAGAAATTACCTGATTTGAGAACAGAACGACTGGGTTCAGGTGGGAAATTTATACTGTGGTTCTGTCACGACAGGAGAGTGCTCTAAATGCAAGGTGTTCCATCTTCGTGAATAATACAGACAAAGGAGGAAAACTTAGTCCTGCCATACCAAATTAGATGAATGACAGGACATTAAGTGGCACTGTCCAGATGTTCATTTAAACACATCTGATTGTTTGTTCCTGACTTTTTAAAAAGCACCAGTAGTCATAAGGCAAAGAAAATCACTTAGCATCTACCTGAAAGGTTAAGATGTATCTTTACTGTGAACTGCAAGTACTTACCAAGAAAATATTTCTGGTGGAAAATGACAAGAAAAAGAAAGAGTCCTAGAAGTGTGAGGTAGCCATTTCTGACTGCAAACATTTCTTAATTTAGTTGGACTTTCATTTCAGGCTTGATTTCTAGTACTTACCCAATCACAACTATCAGTCCTCAGTGCCAGAGTGCTATTCTTGAACTACAGTGGTCTGAAGCAGAAGACAGATGGGACAGATACCTCTGCAACGCTGACAGAAGAAGTGGAAACGCTCTGCCGAAGACCAGACTCTTCCCTGCCTTGTGAGCTGGAGCATGTGCTAGCACAGATGGGCAGAGAGGCAACTGCAACGCCTTCAGCTTCCCCAGAAAATGTTCTTCAGCTACCAAGTGTTGCGTAACTCTTCCTAGTTTTTGGCTGATAGAGCGATGCACCAGGACCTGACACAAACCCACATTAGAGCTGCTTCCCATCACCTCTCCACTGTGTTCTCTCTGCCATGATCTGTCACTAAAGTGAAGCCCCAGCTTACTGGACCTTTATGGATCCTCAGAGAAGCTGTGGTTCCCAGCGACAGACACTTACTGAGGTGCTGTTCCTTATTCTTCAGCCAAACTGGGCCACATCCAGACGAAGTTCCTGCTGTTGGGCTTGCTCCAAGAGGTAAGGAGGTGCTGTAAATCCTTCTGGGTGATATTTGATGCCTGGGAGGCAAGTCTCCTGCAGGCTAACAGCCATGTAATTTCTTTCTCCTGCCATGCTGCAATGGAGGCTTAGTAGTGATGCAGCTACCAGCTGAACCAGGATGTAGATTCAAAAGCCTGGATTACCACAGGCTCTGAAATAAAAGGGTTTTTTTTTTTCTAACTATATGGCAAAGCGGTTTACATTTGTCAGATTTAATTGAGAGACTGGTAAAATCTGTTAGCACAGCAATGACTCCAGGTACGAACTGAATAGAAGGCATGAATTTTGAGCAGTTTTACTGCAATGTTTAATGAACAGATTGTCCTAGGATTTAAATTGTTATTAATTAAAGCCCTCAATTACCAGTAAGTACTGTTTGTCTTGTTATTATAACCATTGCCTGTAAACGGTATCATTGTTAAGTCATGTTCTGTGCCATACTGAGTCATAATATGTAGGAGTATAAATAAAACTAAATAGTGCAACCTTTTCCCTAGGTTAGAAAGAAAACACAATTATTTCATCAATGATAGCAACAAGAAAGGACTGCCAGTTAGGGTGGTTTTGAAAATATTATTGCTGCAAGAAAAGATATTATAATAGGAAGCCATTAATAGCTATTAGAAACTTCCATCATTATTTCAATATCAACTTTATAGTAACACTTGGACATAGTTTTCTGCAGAAAGAGACGTAGAAAAAGTTCATTTGGTATTGCTCAGTCATTTTAAGCCACAGTTCCCTTACAACAGTATTTAGCTCTCAGCTACACAAGTATAAGGAAGCATCTAGCCTTTAAATTGTCTTTAAGTGAGTTTCCTGCAGAGATAAAACAGAAAGTAAGCTATAAAATCCAATCTTGGCAATGGATTGCGAGACCAGTGGTTCCCCAATGAACTTTGCAGCCACCATGATGTTGGCTATCATTTGGACAGCCATAACTGTTATTTAGAAGTATATATATTTTGTTACACCAGAGAATAGTTACAGAAGTTAATAACAGAACTAGATTAACACTTATCTTTGCACTGAAGTGGGAAACAGTTTTAAAAGTTAGGAACTTATCTTGAGTTGGCATATGTCTCCTTATATTGGTCAAAGACAAGAGAAGATAATAATACAGCTGAGGAAGCCTGTGTTGGCTAATATGTAAATCAAAGTATTTAGATTCTACCTGTGCTGTACAGAGATTCATATTAAAAAGCATCAGATGGCCAGGAGACACATGTAAATTACTGCTGGTCTGCAAACCTGGCTTTGTAGAGTTCCTGTGTCTCATACCTATAATAGCTGTTGTGTGTTCCTTGTAAAATAGTGACCACAATAATCAGAAGCCACACTGTGATCACATTATTTCACTGGTCTAGGTGCAGTACCAAAAAAGCTGAATGATTGTTTTAATTTACCTTGATTACTGTATTGGGTTTGTGTGACAAAGTTTTGGTAGTGGGGGGGCTACAGGGGTGGCTTCTGTGAGAAGCTGCTAGAAGCTTCCCCTATGTCCGA
>NW_008795487.1:1247303-1249792 GCF_000699145.1 Aptenodytes forsteri | reverse complement strand
GTGTTTTTAAGATTTGGTTTTATTTCTCATTATAGTATTCTGATTTGATTGGTAATAAATTAGGTTTTTTTTTCCCAAAGTCGAGTCTGTTTTGCCGATGGCAGTAATTGGTGAGTGATCTCTCCCTGTCCTTATCTCGACGCACGAGATTTTCATTATATTTTTCTCTCCCCTGTCCAGCTGAGGAAGGGGAGCGATAGACCAGCTTTGGTGGGCACCTGGCATCCAGCCAGGGTCAACCCACCACAATTACAGAGGAACTTGCAAGGTTGCCATATCAGGAATCTTTGGGAGACACAGTGGAGGCTCTAACTCAGAATAAAATGTCAGTAGAAGAGATCGGGGAACAAATCACAAAATTAATATTAATAAATTGCAAGGTCTTGATGGTATTCACCCAAGAGCTCTCAAAATGTGGAACATTTGAACTGAGGCACAACCTTAAGCTTACAATTGCTTCTATATTACAGTACCAGGCTACTGTGGCACTACTTTTGGAAAGGATTCCAGGTTAGATGCAACGAAATACCGAGCAATAAGCCTATATGAAGAAGACAATTACATGGATTCGTACTAATTACTTGGGAAGAATCAACGCAGATTTTGTAAAGGCAAGTCCCATCTGACAAGATTCCTCACCAAAAGCTCTTAAAGAAGGTAACTTGAAAGAATGGGACATGCCCCCATATCGATAAAGAGAAAGGGGAATAAATGCTCAGGATTCAAGCTGAAGGAAGTAATCAATGAAGGAAGTTATTCAGGATTAAAAAGGTAAGGGTAAAGGTAAGGTATAAAGATAATAAAGAACTGCAGAAGGCCCTAATGACATGGCATAGATGATAAAATAGCAGATGAAACTCAATACACATAAAACATGATCAAAGCTTTGGGACAGCTACTGTGCAAGGAATGACTTAGATAGATACAGACTGTTCAGCCTGAAAAAGAGATAACTGACAAGGTACATATGATACAGTCTATAAACTCTTCGCTGGTATGGGGCAGGGGTGTGGGAAAGAATTCCAATGTAAGAACTAGACAGCCTCCAAGTAAGCCAGCAGGAGGAAAATTCAAAACAGCGAAAAGGAGGTGACTCTCTAGGTAATACATCGTTAAACAAAAGATTACAGCAAAGTGCTGAGGGTACTAGCTTACAGGTCTTCAAAGAGTTACCAAATGAAGTTATGGGAGAAGACCCCACAGAATGGTCTGAAATACAAAGACCCCACCACTCCTTCTGATGCTCCCTGGGTCACAGACTCCTGCAGGGTGGGAAGGTTTACTGTAAAAGTCTCATGACACGAGATGCTCCATCATATTCTTGGCCAAGGTGTCTTTTGTCAGTCACTGCTTGTTTTTTATAAAGTAAACAAGCAGGAATGAGAGAAGGGAGTGAAACAGCAGTAAGTAGGTCTGGAGTGGGGGCTCACCTCTTCCCCCAGCCTGGCAATGCCCTCCTCCTGGGCAAGGTGCTGGGGAAGCAGGGAGGTGGAGTAAACCTGGGGGGCTCCAGGGACTGTCTGTCTCGGGAGGTGATGACCAGCCTGCATCATGCCGTGCGACGTGCAGCAGTAATGAGTGATTTGAAGGTGTACCTAATACCAATAAATGAAGATGCAGATATGTAGCTACATAAAATGACATATTAATATGTAAAATAATTTCAGAATTGCAAGCTATTATGCTGTTGCACCAGCATTTGGTGTATTAGCATTTTGTTGAGCTCTGAATTTGTTTCCAGTAAGTCCAATATGTTAAATGTGTTGTGTTTTTCTCAGACTGTTTTGCAATTAAGAACATGGTGGTGTACATGTCTAATAGCTGACAGAAACTGGAATGAAGAGTGATATTTTCATCTGAAATTAACAAAGATCAAGATCCTTTAATGGGTAAAAGAGAAACTGCGCCCCCCTCGTAGACAACAATCACCTTCAGAAAGCCCTTGGTAAAGATATTGCAAAGGTTAAAGATATTTACTGTACAGTATTACATTTTTATTAGATTTTCCCAATTAATTTTAGTCATCAGAGACAAGAAATATAATGTTGCTCCCATAGATTGCTCCTATTTGCAGAAATGACCAATCTGGAAAGTATATAATGGAAATCCCTTTTTATCTAGTTCTATCTGAGAAGAGAGTGGAAAGCAAAAATATTTGGGATTATCTATTAAACTCTTTGTTCCCTAATAGTACATCTTCCACTGGTTTATCTGGTTTAGTTTCCAGGGGTGCCAAGAATGACTTTTGCACTTTTTTTTGGTGGAAAGCCAGACCAAAGTCTAAGAGATTTTTTGACATAGGTTTTCATAGTCATTTAAACTAAATCTTCTTATGCTCAAGGGTAGAGTAAAAGCCACAGCAGCTCCCTATTGTGACCGCCTGAATCCTCCTAACACTCATTTCCACAAAACATTTATTTTATACAATCATGGAATCATTAAGGTTGGAAAAGACCTCTAAGATCATCGAGTCCAACCATCAACCCAAC
>NW_008795487.1:1229056-1246723 GCF_000699145.1 Aptenodytes forsteri | reverse complement strand
GGCAGCTTTCCAGCCACTCTTCCCCAAGCCTGTAGCGCTGCATGGGGTTGTTGTGGCCGAAGGGCAGGACCCGGCACTTGGCCTTGTTGAATCTCATACAGTTGGCCTCGGCCCATCGATCCAGCCTGTCCAGGTCCCTCTGCAGAGCCTTCCTACCCTCGAGCAGATCAACACTCCCGCCCAACTTGGTGTCGTCTGCAAACTTACTGAGGGTGCACTCAATCCCCTCGTCCAGATCATTGATAAAGAGATTGAACAAGACCGGCCCCAAAACTGAGCCCTAGGGAACACCACTCATGACCGGCCGCCAACTGGATTTAACTCCGTTTTCTCAGACACGCCTTTCTGGTCTTTTCCATTAAGTTCAGTAGAACCATTCAGTAGCTGTTTTAAACATGCGTCCTGCTTGCTTTAGCATACTGCCCTTTATGTGTTGGTATCTGTTATATTTCATGTGCCTTTCACTAGGCTTTTCACCGAAGAAGTAGTACCTTGTTATGTCCTTACCTAACAGTCTCTTCTAGCTCTTGAAATACTCATCATACATTCATGTGGTTTATCATCTTCTCCTTTTGCCTAACTATTCTGTCACCTTTTTGACCCAATCATACTTAGACTTTTAAAATCTGTCTTCCTAAGTCAGTGCTTTGCCTGTAAATGCACCTAAAATTAGGATTTCAATCCTAATATGAAATGATGGCTCAACAAGAAGAAGAGGAAGTGCTAGAGTTACAAATAAACACAGCAGTGTTTAATTCATCTACTAATCAGTTCCTTACAATTTTAAAAGATCTAAAACAGTCTGGCACTGAGTGACAGATGTTCAACCACTGCATCCGGGCTCTGAAGACATTGCAGCTGCACTGAGAAGAAAATAGTGTGTGGGCTCTCCCCAGATGCAAATATAATGTAAATGCAAATTTATACACATAGTCAGAGGCTATGCACAGACTTTCGTATGCAATCTCATTTGCTGCAATTCCAATCAATGTGATTCTGTTGGACGAAAATCATGAACACTGGAGCCATTAATCATATAGAAGAAAAGGGTCACCAACACATCTGACCTCCACAGCTCCAACGAATATGAAATGTGAAGGCAGTAATTCTGGATGCCGCAGGATTGCTGATTGCAGAGCCTTCATGCCTCATAGTAATCCTGAGATATGCCATTTATTCTGTCATATCTAATAAGGTCTCTGGCACTTGGTTTTAAGTTCCCTCCCTTCCCCCATCTGACTTCTGTCTGACCAGATCTGTTAGCAAAGAGTCTCATAATACCCCGTGATTAAATTTCACATATGTAAAAAATTACTGATTTCCCAGACACCTACTGATTTAGACAGCTGGTGGTTTTTGTCAACTATATTGCATAGATATGCGATTTGTGTCATTGTGATGAAACTTGTAGCATGACATGAAATATCTCTCATGATGTGCAGATAAACCCCAGATTGGAAAGTGCATGAATTCAAACAGCATTAATAAAACGGGACCATGACTGTTTTATTGATCACTTCTGCTCCAGTGATTTAGCTATATAGTGAATTAGAAGCTAATTATTTTCTTGTAGCACTTACAATGCTAATGAAATATGGACTGCTTGCAAGAAAACTGGTTTCACGCACTGAAGTGATAGCACAATCAACAGGCGCCAGTCTAACCATCAGTCCCACAGAACATCAGGCTAACTTTAGTAAAAGCTCATGCAAATGTTGTTTTTCTCCCTATAAGCTATCTAATGCTAAGACGATAATCTTGAAGTGTGACCGATCTGTTGGAGACTGTCATGCTGAGTCCTGGTGACTTTCAAGTTGACTCTGATTTTGATTTTTGCCTTGATAGTCCTGTTTTTTCTGTTTCATATCCTTGAAGGATAGATGTTTCTTGGAGGCTTCCTAGAAAAATACTCTTAGGAAAAAAAACAAACAAGATGATACAACTGAAAATGAAAAGTATTATTAGTGTCATTTAACTAAAAATTAGAAAGGTAAAATGGCATATGCCCTTCTAGATTACCTATGCCTGTTATCTAACGATCGCCTCACTGCTTGGACATCTCACCTATTTTAAGGAATTGTCCAGGAGGTTGTTTGCCCTCTTTGTGGAAAATTAAATTTGCAGTGATAAGGCCAGTCACAAAGCCCAACTGGCTGGTGCTCAATCTTGCTGTAGTGCTTGCTGTAACCAGCTGTCAAAATTGAGAAAGGCATTGTAGGTTACTGCAGGTATACAATAGCTTGAACATCCAAGGCGAGCTCTTGTGGTTACTGTACCTTCTCAGGGGGCTTGAGGAATAATAATGAAGAAATCTCAGCAAAACCAAGGAAGTCTATTTTTTCCTAACGGATCTGTTAATTTCAGTTTCAAAATATGAGATTCCTTAAAGGGAGTATTGGACAGTCCTCACCCTGAGAAAGTGCTGAGCATTACCTTTCAGAACGCAAGACTTCACTGAGGTTTCTCAATCTGGGCTAAAATTTCTGGCAATCAATACCTGCTAGGAGAAATTTATTCTGGATAGAAACTAACAGAAAGGATGTCTGCACTTTTTTGTTACCTCCTAGATAGAAGAAATAGATTTTGTGCATAGACTTACTTAACATGTCTAGTCTGCTGTGGCAGGGGGAGTGTTAATAGTGCAACCAAACTCAAAAAGCAAAGTCAATGAACTGAAAAAAAAAAACATTAACTGCACAATAGCAAGCACATTACTTTGAGTCTTTGGGGCTGAAAAGTGGCTGACCATAATCATTTAGCCAAGAAACATAGAAAGGGAAGGCATAACACAGATTTAGAGAAAATAAAAATATCAATGGGCTATTGAGGATCATGTGGTCCATATTAAGATCCACAAACCATCTGTGGCACTTCATGCAGTCTTTCTCTATATGCAAGGGAGGTTGTACAATATTACATAATTTTAGAAAAGTTTCAATTGTCTCTTGCTAAGAGGAAACAAAAAAATCCAAGATTTCTGCTGTTGGCAAAAAGAGGGGGTGGCAGGTAGATCTCATACCAGAGTGACATAAACTCAAATATTTCTACTAGCTTCAAGCAACACGGTGTCAAAACAGCAAAATCATATTATTCTACTTCAAGAGTCATTTGAGTGCTGCAGCATCCTGAAAATATGCCAGTCATGGCAATTGGCCACTCAATCTGCATTTTTTCTCGTAAAGTTTCTATGATTAACTGCAGGGGACATCATGCTTTGAATTAGTCTTTTTAGACAGCGCAGGTGTTTACAAGTGCAAGGTCTATGGTGCTGTGAGACCCATACCTTCAGCCCCTGCATAAAGCAGCCCTACTGCAGGGAAGGCAGGTCACCGAAATTGTGCACTGAATTGTGCACCCCTGGGCATTTCACAGGGCAAGTGAATCAAGTGGACTTACAGTTTTGTCTTTCTTGATGTGCATTGAGGCAGTTTCCTCTTTGCATCTGTGGTTTGCGGCCAAATACACCTTTTTGGCACAGAGCGTTCATACAGGAGGAAGGGGAGGGACCATGTACTGCTTCTTTAAGCTCTACCAGAAGCATATAAAGGCTATAAAGAGGTAAGGGAAGCTGAAATTTTAAGTTGAGCAAGAAAGACAACCTGCAAGCCCTCATTTAGGTAAATTTCTTAATTAGAAAAAAAGAGATATTCGATGTTGGTAGGGTTTTTTTTCTCTCATTTCCCCATTAGGAATATTTTATTACTGAAAGTGGCTTTCCTCTCTGATTCCTTAGCCCCAGAAGGTGCTAAAACATTGCTTGAGATTGTGTACAATGTCTTAAACAGAGCAGGAAAAAAATCCTTCAAACTGAGCTGCATCAGAACTCCAGTACATCCCTCTATGGTATTTCCAGCTGTGAATGACAACATATACTTCCTGTCATATTCATCTTTAGGAAACACAGAATTTCTTTGTTACCCATTGAAGATTAGGTCACTCATGCTGCAGATATTCATAATGAACGACTTCTGCCCATTCACATGAAGGTGAAGTCTTAGCATCTTCTAAGAGTATTAGAAGTTAAGGAACAGATACCTTATTTATAAATCCCTGTATTACTGATTTATATTAAACAACAAAGGGACATTTATATGCAGCTTACAGCATCTGTTTTGTCAGTGAAAGGATAAATATTGTTATCAACATTTCAGACTGATGATTTTTCCCAAGAAGACATCCTTTTCCATCACTAACAAGCTAGAAAGTAAAACTGCCTAAAGCTTCATTTGACTGGCAACTTCAGTGGCTTGGTCAAGAGCAAAGTGAGGTGAAAAATTCTGGAAAAAAAAAGCATTACTCTTGGATTTTCTTGAATGCACTGAATTTGCTGATGCTTTGAAGTCAAACTTACCTGCAGGAAAGGCTTGTTCTTTTCAGGAGTTTGTGCTTAGTTTAAGCACCCAGTTGTTATCAAGCTGGGGACTTCAACAGCTGCACAGACTTCAGTAGCAATTGTGGAATGAAGTAGACTTCCATTCTGTTGGGTTCAGTGCTGAGTAGCAATGGGACTGAGAAGAATTGCATGAATTTCAGTTGGCAGCAGCCGGGGCTTGCTTGGTCCCCAGCCCCAGCACACTGCCTGCCAGGCAGCGGGCAGGAGCTTGCTCCCTCTGGAAACCTCAGGGCTCTGTGCTCTCGAACAGGGAAACCCTGTTCTGGGAACAGCCTGTCACATTTGGCTTTTTCATGCCCAGTCCTCACTGGAAAATCTATTGTAAATAACGACGACAGCAACAACAATAATAAAAAGGAATAGGAAAAAAATGCTACTACTCTGTTGTTACCGTTGGTTTTATCAAGCCCTTGATTTTCTGTTGAGTCATACTCACAGTCATAGCATGCACGCACTATTTTAAACAGTTAATTAATTAACTCATTAATACCTCTGAAGGCCCCTGCCATTATCATCACATTTTTAGGAGTTCTCTGTTCAAATCCTTTTGTAATAAATGAATTGCCCATAGAATTCAAACTGTGCCTTGTAGAATACCTATTATTTGTTCTTAAATGTCAAGAGAGGCTTTCCTGGAAGGTTGATTGTGTTCTTCCAGCCTCTGGCAAAAGATTAGACTGTTATAAGCTTAGGCTGTTATCATTAAAGTTGATTATGTTGTGGAAATTTCAGCATCTGACCACATGCTGTTTATTAATATTTTGTACTACTTCAATATTACATGCTTAGATAGTGAATTTCAGCAAATAATATGCTTCTCGTGCATATTCCGGGGAAGCAGAATTTACACTAGAAATAATCTTGGAATGGAGCATTTCTGGTGAATACTGACAATTATTTGCAACAGGAGAAGATCTATCTTTCTGTTGCTGCTTTTCAAGCACCTTTATAAGTATTTCTATTTTTGGATTAAGAACTTGTCTGGGAATATAGTTATGTATTGCAGCCTTAAGTGTTAAATCTGATACAAATATTGCTCACTCATTCAGACGACGACAATAAACACTATTCATTCAAGAACTGCAGTTAGCAAACTCTAATAAATATTTCAGATCCAACTCCACCACAGTAGAGTGAAGCAAAATAACTTCCACTATTGTAATTGTTCTCATCACTAAATAAAATCTTGGTATTTTTGTGGATGTGAAAACAGCAGGCTGTCAATCATATTGCTGTTGGCAAAAGATGATTTGCGCTAGTGAATTTTTACACATTTGATGGAATTTCAGGATAGGATAGGCCATAGCTCTCACAAACAACAGAAGATAAGAATTTTAAAGCTCTAGAGGCGCCCCTGTACTCGGCCCTGGTGAGGCCGCACCTCGAATACTGTGTTCCGTTTTGGGCCCCTCACTACAAGAAGGACGTCGAGGTGCTGGAGCGTGTCCAGAGAAGGGCAACGAGGCTGGTGAGGGGTCTGGAGAACAAGTCTGATGAGGAGCGGCTGAGGGAACTGGGACTGTTTAGCCTGGAGAAAAGGAGGCTGAGGGGAGACCTCATCGCTCTCTACAACTACCTGAAAGGAGGTTGTAGCGAGGCGGGGGTCGGTCTCTTCTCCCAAGTAACTAGCGATAGGACGAGAGGAAATGGCCTCAAGTTGAGGCAGGGGAGGTTTAGATTGGATGTAAGGAAAAATGTCTTTACTGAAAGAGAGATTAAACCTTGGAACAGGCTGCCCAGGGAAGTGGTGGAGTCCCCATCCCTGGAGGTATTTAAAAGACGTGTAGATGAGGCACTTAGGGACGTGGTTTAGTGGGCATGGTGGTGTTGGGTTGACGGTTGGACTCGATGATCTTAGAGGTCTTTTCCAACCTCAATGATTCTATGATTCTATGATTCTGTGATTAGCAGCTCACTGTGGACCAGATTTCTATAAGTGTATGTGCTATGTACTGAATACATAAATTTTGCATTTGCTTTCATGTCAGTGCCTTAAATCACAAGCAAGACAGGTGGCTGGAATTAATCAGTATTTGCCATAGCACAACCGAGTAGAATTTAGAACAAATCTTGGGAAAAAATGACCATAGTTTTTTCTCATTTTCCCCCTAATAATGTCATTACTACCCTTTCTTGTTGTAACACATCTTATGCTATCCATGCATGATGAAAATGCTGAAAGTCTCTCTTTTATCTTATGTCAGAGATTCCAGTAGACATAGGATTAGGGTTTTTTCTGTGAATCAAGGGGGCACTTAGCAGTGTATGGGTGTTCTTACTTACCATTTCCTTTGCCCCATAGAACGCTTATTTCTTTCAGAGAGGTGAAGAACATATTTTTTTCTTTTTTTTTTTTCCTCCGTAAAGGCAAGGAAGAATAAGAGATGGGTTGGGTGATGCTCTTTGTAGCTTGGAGGAATTCTAGAGCATTGACAGTATTAATGGCTCCAAATCAGCAAGAGCTCACCGTATCAGTTATAGAGAGTTAAAGCCACTAGGCATCACTAGATCACCAAGTCTGACTTCTGAATAACACAGGAACTACACTTGATCCATTTCCCTCTGTTCTGAGATGAACAGCTTGTATTTAACTAAATAGAAATATCATCAAGCCTTGATGTGAAGACTTCAAAAGATGAAGACATTGCTACCTCTCTCAGTGTTTTCTCACAGTGGTTAATCATACTTGCTTTCAAAAGTTTGTGCCGTATCTTAAACTTGAAGGTCTGCATATTTACACAATTTCCATTGGGCCTTTATATTTTTCCTTCTTTCTGTTCTTATTGCCCTGCAACTTATCAATGCACCAAGCAAAGATTGCCCCTTCTGGGATAGGGACTAGGGATTGGCTATCCCATCTGCTCTAGATGATGCTGCTTGGGCAGGGGGTGGGACTAAGTGATATCAAGATCCATGTCCCTTCCAACCTCAGACATCCCCTGCTTCTGTGAAGTACTTCCATGTGGTAGAGAATGGGCAAGGTTTTCTGGAGCACAAAGTGAAACACTCTCAGCTCAGCCACAGTCACACAGATGCACAATCTGACCTGTGAGTCTTTCTTATGACTCAGGTATATATTTTGGGAGACAGAGAGCCCATGGATTAAAAGCTTAGAACAGTGAGTCAGTTACATGGCTGGATAGAGATTATTTGCCACCTTATTTGACATTCATCCATGAGGGAAAAGCTCACCCATGGCTGCAGGTTTGCTGAGCACACTGGCATGGGACAGGCAAGGGTGACACTGGTTCTGGAAATGAGGCTGTGAATGTGGAGCCACTTTTCAGATGCTACCCAAATGTGAAGGCTTGGCTCTCTAAATGTAGCTTCTGACTGTTTGCAAGCTCACAGGACTGAGTGAGATTTTGGGAAATAAGATATTCTCAAACCATTATGACACTGACCTGCAATTTCCTTTTTCCTAAACAGAAGTCCAAAAGGTCAGTAGCAATATTTTTCAATGAAAGTTTACATTAGGCCAGGGGAAGGGAGAAAAGAAGTAACATTGAAGGGAGAAAAGAAGTAGCATTTCATCTTTGGTTGAGCTGTGAAATTTCTCTTTCACTCCAAAAAGACAAGAGAAAGTCTAAATATGCAATAACTATATAAACCAGTCCAAATTAAAATAAATCAAATTTCTGTCATGCTCCATATTGGTCAATATGGTAAGAGAGAATCCATATTTCTGTCTTAATAGATAGTCACAGTTTTTTCTAATGCTCAGCAGGTTATTACTCACACAGTAAGTCAGCAAAGGCAAGGGTGCAGAATATGGTGGAATATTAGTTGTTACTTATTCACAGTAGCTTGTTTCAGGGACATTGCTCACATTGCTTCTAAGTTTATTCCTTGGACTCATTTGTCAGGAAAAATTAAAAACTTACTAAAATTTAAGTAATAAGTAAGGCAAAGACAAGTAGATTTTGTAGCAATTCGGTTAGCATCCATGGAGTTTTCAAAACCAAATGTATCCAAAATTGGTGGGCAAGGACATGTCTTCCCACAGGAGAAATGAACATGAAAACACTGTATCAGAGTTACAACTCACTGACGTTCAACCTATTTGTCACCAACATACTGTAGGGTTCATCACGCTTATGTACGTATATATCCATCGTAAACTTCTACATCTGAGATCCTCTGATATGCAATGGAGAAAAATCGGCACACTCGGGCATTTGAGTTTAAAGGTTCACCCTTGAGCATTACAGGCTTTCCTCCCTGTCTGATATGGGAGCTTAGGGTGACCAGCTCAGACGCAGGTAGCTACCTCAGCTGATTCCCAGCCAAAGTATCTCCACTGCTCATTCACTTCAGAATTTCACCTGCTAGGATAAAACTAACGACATTTTCCTCCTATTATGCAAGCTAGCTAGAATAATGAAATAAAGTATTTGAAAGATGACAAGATGTAATTTAATTGTTAATTACACAACTGTATACATCTCAAGGAACTGTATTGAGTCCCATGAATTTACCTACTTCAGCTATGTAAGAACATAGATTTTGGCATATGATGGCAATGTACCAGCTTCTAGGATAAAAATGTATTGTTCATTTTCAATTTGTTCTCATGGATCAAAAAAAATTATAGATTGCATTTGCAGAAGTATGTTATCCATATTTCCATGCAACTGGTGATATAGTATAACATAACATAACATAACATAACATAACATAACATAACATAAGCTAACTCCTAGTGAAATCCCAAAGGACTTCTAGCCTGTACAACCCGTAGTTTATTTAACTCCAAATTCTGAACTCTGAGGGAAGAAAAAATATTAAACTGCAGTTGGAAGCCCGGGTAACAGTCTACTTGAAATGTGACAGCTTGGGAACAGGATGACAAATTCTCTCTGAATTTGAAATCTGCCTTGTAAGCTAAAAGATGGAGTACCACATTCTGTGGCACTTCAGGTATATAACAGAAGAAAGTGCGTGTATTAATTCAGACATATGACAAATGTAGGAAAATTATTAGGAAAAAATACAACTTACAAAGTATGTACACACTAATTGGTTTGAAGCTTTTCAGAGTATCTAAGATGGTTTCTACCTTATCAGAAAACACCTCCACAATATATGAAAATTGTCTTCCTATTGTGATTTTCCCACTTACAATAATTCTTTAATCAAAGAACACTGCAAACCAGTCTAACATAACGAGTGAAGAGAGCTGTGTGATTCTTAAAATTTGTGTAGATCATAAAGGCCCATATATTCTTCATGCAGCACTCTCTCCCTCCATGCTGTACACCTTGCTTGGGAGGGAGTCAAGCAACAGATAACCAAACCATGACTCATGGACTTAGGCTCACTGGTATGAAAGTTTTGGGGGGGACAAAATATATCCCGAGACCTGAAGGGCTGAATACAAAATAGCATTTGGGGCACTGCCAGTGCTTGTCGTGGAAACTTTTAGGAAAAGACTAGGCCCATACATCACACCAAAAGACAGAAAAAATCACTATTATCCAGCTGAGCTAAGTTATTTCAAGGGGTTCTTGTAAATGAAATGAGGGAAGGGAAAATGGGAACCATGAGCACATAACCAATGCTTGGATAACTCTTCAGCACGCACGCTGTTGCCAAAGTGATAAATCTGGGTAGCGAGCAGTTGAGCACTCAGCAGCTGAGACAAAGATAAAGACAGTCTGTCCTCTAATAGAAAAGCTCCACTGGATACCTATACTACTGTGCAGAAAAAAGCAATGATTTGTAGTCCTCATAAAGAAGATTTCACCAGATATCCTTGGTCTCTCAGATACCTGCTGTACATCAAGGTTCCCGCAGATTCTGCTTCTTTAAGTTCAAAGGATTAAGAAGTCCACAGTGGCCACAGGCTCTTCATTCTTGTCAACCCTTAAAAATTTCCCCATTCTTTCTCTAAGTCTGATAATGCCTCTTTTAACCTCAGTAGCTGCCTTTTCTGCTTCATCTCCATTCACCTTCATCTTCTTCTCTTCAGCTTTGTGAGTTTTCAGTCACACACTGGCAAATACCACTTTCTGAGTTCAGCCATCTTTACATATGGTAATTGTTCCTCATGACAACTACTGTTAACCAATTACAAAACTTTCCTCAAGTGGTGACAGAAATCTTAGGTGGAGAATTAATGTTCATTGGTAGTGCAACCTGAGCTCTCTTTGGTGTGGTCTTCTGGGGGACAGCAGCAAGGGCAATTGCTCTGGACTCCAAGTAATGAGGAGATCCCTTGAACTCATTGTGACTGCAGGGCAAACAGTGGACAGGTGGGAAGGAACAAGCACCCCCATGAATCTAGCTCCAACTCTGCTTTTTGCTGCCTTTCCAAGAGCAGTAAAGAAAAAAAAATTAACAAGGAATCCAGAACATCAAATTAACCATTGATGTGAACAGTAGTGGTCTTGCAGTAGTGGAAACCAAAAGTATCTTGTTTGAGAACTGACTTCTGGGGGGGGAAAAAGTTCAAAAATTTGGTTGGAATCTTTCCTGAAGCCCAGAACTGTAATTGCATGAAGCTTCATACTTATGTATTTCTACAAATAGCTTAATGCATATGACAGTCCCACAGTTTTGATGACTGCTTCGAAAGCAGAGGACCACAATAAGAGAAAGCTCAGAGAAATATACATGAAATGGGGACACAATATGTAACAGCTGTGGGCAAGCACAGTTTCTAGATCTGACTGCCCACTACCTACATAATTAACAGCAAACCCAAAAGACGACCTTAGCCAGGCTTCAGACCTAATTGAACCAAGAAAGCCCAAATACCCTCATCCAGTCTGGCCCAATCAACACAATTTGTGCAAATTTCTGCAAACTCAGCCTACTGCAAGATATCTAAAGTAAAGATAGTCTTCAGTAAAGACTATTTACATTCACTTTAATGTGGGATTGTAGAATATTTCACTCCTGACCTATGCTTTTTTGCAAAGTGAAATTGGATGCTATGGGTACGGGTAATAATCACTGAAGTGGGTGGTCCTGGAATCCTGACAGCCTGCTTCTGTATCTGCAGTATAGACATGACTAGTAGGAAATCAAGAAAGTGGTTTTAGTGGATCAAAAAAATATTCTGTGTCTGACTTTGCTCTCAATCACCAGTAAGCCTTGCTCTGAATTTGCAGTGAGCTCCTAAGAGTTTTATATTTATATTACCTGTAAAATCCCTGTGGAATTCAGTGGATGGGGTGCCTCCCACATAGTTTCAATCAGTCTTTGCCTCCTTCCACAGTCAGTGGAGACACATTCAGGAGGCAATTCCTCACAAACTGAAATAGGCATCTAAGGAGACTTAACCCTGCAGCACCAGCTCTCTCCACTGGCTGCAAAAAGGCTCTGAGCAACTAGAACAAGTGGACAACTAGCTCTTAGATGGCTGAAGTTAAATATTATTATTAAATATTCTCAATGGAGATGAGAGGCAAGACAGTGCTTCATACCATATAAATGCACAGACAATGACAGGATCTGCTAGAAAGTTTAGAATTTCAAGGACATGAATGAAGTAGTGATTAAAACAAATGGGTCTGAGTGGATATCAGAAAATGGTTTGTGATTACAAAAATCCTGGGCTAGTGTCTTTCTAAGGTTATGCATTATCTTAATTATATGCAACACTCTGAAGATATATTTTCTTAGCAGGTGTATATACTTCATCTATTTGACATTCACATCAAATGTATTTCAATGACCAGATGCTTGGTAATACAGACTTAGAGAAGCCTACGGTTCTGAAAGTATAAAAAATTAAAGTAACTACTTTCTATGACACATCTTGGCTTTGCAATTTCTGCACAAGAGAAAAAACAACTCACCTCACCAGCACATCCACTCATACTTCCCTGTTGCATCACTAGCACCCCCCAGATTACAAACATATGGTTTACAAACAGACTAGAAATCTGACCAGTGTACTGGAGATGTTTGGAAAGAATCCTTCCTTGGTATATCTAGAAAGAAATTATTATTTCTTTGTTAATTTGTGGTAATTTACTCAGAAGAATCAGACTTCTCTGTGCAGCAAAAGGGGACGTATATTGCTGGTTTTAAAAACTAAATAATCCAGATTTAGGCCAGAAAATCCTGAGAGACATTGCTGATTCCAGTATAACCAGCCACAGCGGAGAGTTAATTACTATGTCGTTACAAGATTATTTCCATTATTCTATGTTGCAAAAAGGAAATGCCAACAGACAGAGCACAGTATTGCTGTATTTTGTAAACATAGTCAGAAATTCTAAAGTATCAAAATTGAGATGACTGCATCCAAAATTCCATTTGCTGTTACAAGTGTTATTTTCAAAGTGGAATATTCATTTTATACATAACAGAAATAATAGATAGAAACTCAAATTTGGAAGAAGGGAACTGCATTTTTAAAAATAATCCAAAGTTTTTTATGGATCTAGAATGCTTAACCACTATGCCTTAAATGGAAGTTTGACACAGAAGTTGCATATTTTTCCTGAGCACACTAAAAAGCTTCCTCCTGAAATGTGCACACATCTTCCTTTTCCACATGTTCATATTCTTTTGGAAAAAACTCTCTGTTCTGAAGGTGAGAGATATATTTTTCATTCATAAAATTATTCAGGCCAAATATCATGGTTTAGCTTTCTGGAACGTACCCATACAGAGTAGGGTTTGCTTATGTCAATTCTGCTATGGTCAGCATAAAGATTACCATCTGAGAAAAAGAAAACAGGTTAAAAATCAGCCTCTGATAAACTAACAAATCCAATACACTCTAAGAAGGAATAAACATTGGATAAGTTGTTGCAGGGAGGACACAAAATAGAGAAGGAAAACAGCAGAAATAAAATGCAACTCCTAATTTTAGTAGTCGACATATGGCGTGGTTATAGCAGTTCTGCAAGTTCTGTTTAACAAAGGATAAGTTCACACAATCACAAGTCTTGAGTTATTACAGATTAGCAACATATCATCTCTCATCTGATATGGATGTTCTCCTGCCACTGAAAATGTCATCACCTACACAAATTGGCATAACTCAGTCATATGGAACCATGTGAGCAAACCTTAAGTGCACATGCTCTTAGGAAGAACAATCAATTGCTAATTTTTTGTTGCCTGAGTCTAAATTTATAAAGTATCAGTCACGGAGTTGTGCTCATGTCTGTACAAATGAACCAGGAACATACCGTGAAGTGAGATTCATCTGACCTAATGTAGTCACCTACCTAAGCTAGGCATCTAGGCTCCTGTTAGGGGCAATGGAGAGAAATGGGTGTTTCTGGACTGCTATACACTTCCTTCCAAAGTAGCCATGTAGAATAAGGCAGATAAATCATGCCCCAGCAGGGCCTTTTTCGTACCACTGACTATAGAGACCTGAGGGTGACTAGCTTAGAAGAGGTTGTCACTGTGGACATCTGCAATTAGCCCATCCCTGATGTCAAAACTACAGCAATCACTAACGTATGCAGGAAAAGAAACAACTCGTGCATCTAAAAGGATGTTTTGGAAGCAGGATCTCTAAAAATGAAGTAGCAAAGATCCACTGATAATGGTGATGACGATAGTTATCTTTATAAGCCTGGATCTTCCCAGGCAATTTAAGTGCTTGGGAATTACATGCTGCAATACCTCACTTCAGAGTGGTTGGCACTCAGGTTAAAATTGGAGCCTAAGGCAAGACGACCAGAGATTCCCCACCAAGGGCACAGTGTGCAGTAGGCATTTATCTTAAACAGACAGTCTGAAATGTCACACCAAATGGCTGAGATGCATTTGAGCTGCTGCTCTTTCTGGAGCTCAGGCACTTGACTGGGACCTTGAACAAAAGTGCTTATGTCCACTTGGGAGTCAGACCTCTGCACCTCAGTTAAATCCTTGCCTGCACCTCTCTTATGAAACCACTGAGCTGAGTTCACCAGCCTCTTTGATAACTTGATGGCAAGTGTTGTGCTTTTACTCGCCTGTGTGGTGTAAGACACTACTGGAAATGTTTGCAAGGAAGATGAGAGGCAACCCTTTGTGTTCAGGTGGATGTACAGCACAGCAGAGAAGAAAAGGTACACGGGACGAGAGAGAAAGAGCATCCACAGTGTAAAAACCCTCACTTTATAAAGATTTCTTCATGCTCCTATGCTTCTGCATGTCACTGCAATCCTACTATGTTAAAAAAATAATGCAAGGAGAAGCGAGATCAACCACTGGGAAAAAAAATAGAAGCTCAAACTTTAGATGTCATAACTGAGAGGGGGAAATCTGTGACTTTATATATTAAATAATAATAGAAAGTGATAAATGCCTTCTGGAAAATTAAGTGACCTTAGAGGTAATGGTCATGAGATGGCTATCTAATAGTTGCATTAACACTGCATTAACACTTCATTCTTTTATGGAGACAGACTGTACAGTCATGTTGCAGTTAGAAGAATATTTATTCCACGTCTGCTTTATTTAATAGATTTTTTTGTAGAACAAGCAGGAGAGCAATATGATAAGATCCAGACAAATCATCCAGAAATATATATGTATAATCAACAGCAATGGAGAAAATGACAGTTTCTTATATTTCATGCCCCATCTCTGTTAAGCTACAGGTTTTATTTGCTCTCCATGCAAAGCATTTTTATCTACAGATACTGACTGTATCAACCAAAGCCTAGAAATTATGTTTTTAATAGGAAGTCCAGTGGGATGGGGTATAGGCATGTAGTTACCTAGGGGCATCTTTACAGTCTGCTTCCTTTTTTTAAGATGCCTTTCTCCAAAACACTCCAGTTTCAGTGTTTGGTGTAGCTACCCAGACATTACTTTTGGAAAGCTCTTTGGACAGGATTCCACTGCCATTGCTTTCAGAGGGGAGAAAGCGTCACAGATTTGCTGTGACAGTTGCAGATAGCGTATGGCCTAACCTGAGACGGGAGAGTCATGGGTGGCATGAGCTGAATCAGTGTGCAAACACTTAAGACTAGAGAAGAAAAGCATCCAAAACCAGATGAATTAAACCTGGGCTGTAACAGTTTTACATCCCCCAGGTTCAGTGGTGGATGGTGGGTCTAGTTATATGTACCAATGTATATTGTCAAAGCTTTTATATGTAAGTAAATTTATGTCTTTTTTGTATTGCTTTTTGAATGGCCCTCCCATTGGTATTTATAAATGCATGAAATGATAATGGGGATTCACGTACCTGGTACTACTGGTAGTACCGCTCTTCCCATACTAGTGACATACTACCTGATGAAGCTTGGCACCCCTCCCTCTTCTCTCTCTGCTCGCCGCGCCCATCCCTTGAAGTGGTGCTGCCTACATGAGGTCTTTACTTACAAAGGTGAGGGAAAGTAAAGTTTGCACTCTTCCTTTCTGCCTTCTCTGGTGACAGTGTTCCTCTTCCTTTCAAGCAAAGCACCAGCAGGGAACAGCTGTGCATACAGGATTCCAGAAAGGGATAATATTGGAGGTGGCAGTCCCATTCCTCAGAGCAAGAAATCCCCTGGGAACATATCACAAACACTTATTGTGATCAGACTAGCTAGCGTAGAAAAAGCAGAGAGAGAAGAGACCTTGGGTCCTCATCTGCAAACATCTGCACTCACAGTGATCCCCGTCCAAGGTCTAATAATCTCATCCCATGTACGAGCATCAGGATACGTTTTTCGGAATCTGTCTCACAAATTTTTTTGGCAGGATTGTTGAGCATGATTATGAAACTTGCCAGTCCCCTTTCGGATACCAGGTGGAAGGCATGAAATCTCAGGAGCTTACTGTGACCATCTATTTGCCTTCTAATCATACCTGGGAAACTGAATAGCAATATATTCTGCTAACTGTATCTTTGACTGACTGATTCCACTTGGTTTATCAGGACGCTGAAACAGAACTATTAGACAGAAAGCCTAAACATCACTAGTTCCTTGACTGTTTGCTACAGGTTTTTATGTTAAACAAGGATTTAGTACACTGGTTGTAGTTAAACTTTTGCAGCAAAGAAATATCACTGTCTCTCAAAATCAGTTTGTTACAAAGTCGCCTGTGAATGGTGCCAAAGAAGTGCTTACAATTCTACCAATGCCTTTTTTTTTGCCATATTACTGAGTATATATATGGATAAATATATACATATATATGAGACACTAGTCTGTCTTTTAAAAAAAACAACAGTGCCGTTAGCTTATATGCTACACTCCAGGGCCTAATAGAGAGATATAAAATGAAAGTATATTATAAGTAGCTTCCAGTCAGAGATGGACTGAGCAGAATTATGATTACCTCTTTTGTCTTAGAAGGGATCCTCTTCATTTATTTGCAGCACAGATTGGCATTTATTTACACTGCAATGGCAATTCATTGTGAGCTCCTTTTTAATGTATTTATTATAGCTCTGGGTTTGGTTTTCTGCATTACTGCTTTTCTAAACAGCAGTTTCTATCTCTGACAATTGCTTTTTATCTATAAATATACTATACCTTTATCTGTTTTAAGTCTCATTTATTTTTATCTGCGTCTGCTGGCTTGACTCTGTAACGCTGCTATATGCTCTTTTGGACCAACATCAGCAATGCACAGCCGTTATCATTAGACAAACTCCTTATATCTTTTATCTCTTTTATTTTCTCTTCACCTGTTTATTCCTGTTGTATGATTTGCTTGGATAATAATTTCCCATCATATTCATTTGGTAATGACTAACTGTTTGACACTGCTGCTTCACTGCCCAGATCGACCAAGGCCAGCATTTTAATGCATCTGAATGTCACCGATAAGAGCCCTGAAATGGACATGGGATGCCAAGCTGGCTTTGGATCTTTAGCTCCTCAAAGTGTAATGCTGTAAAGAACTGATGTTTGGTTGCAGTCCCCACTTCTTGAGACAGATTAAATGTATAACTCAAAATAAAAAAGAAAACCTTGCTTAAATAAAGATTCTGTGAGTTGCAAGGCAAACTTATTATTTTTCATTTCCTTGTGTCTCCTTATTTTGAGATCTCAGGCAGAAAATTGTTGGGAAAACTGTTTTTGACTGTGATGCTTTTGGCTGGGATAGTTAACTTTCTTCAGAGTAGCTCGTATGGGGCTGTGTTTTGGATTTGTGCTGAAAACAGTGTTGATAACACGGGGATGTTTTCGCTATTGCTGAGCAGTGCTTGCGCAGCGTCAAGGCCTTTTCTGCTTCTCACACCACCCCACCAGCGAGTAGGCTGGGGGTGCACAAGAAGTTGGGAGGGGACACAGCCGGGACAGCTGACCCCAACTGACCAAAGGGATATCCCGCACTGTATGACGTCATGCTCAGCATATAAAGCTGGGGGAGGA
>NW_008795487.1:1211789-1229031 GCF_000699145.1 Aptenodytes forsteri | reverse complement strand
GAAGCAGTGAATGAATTCCTTGTTTTGCTTTGCTTGCGTGCGCAGCTTTTGCTTTACCTATTAAACTGTCTTTATCTCAATCTGTGAGTTTTCTCACTTTTACTCTTCCGATTCTCCCCCCCATCCCACTGGGGAAGAGTGAGCAAGCGGCTGGGTGGTGCTTGGTTGCCGGCTGGGGTTAAAACATGACATTGACCCAAAAGAAATAAAGGTCATTTAGCATCAGTCTATTTAAATCTTGTTACAGGCTGATTTTCAGGATGCAGTTCAGATAGGGAAGGAATATGCATGCCTCATATTACAGATTGTATACAAACTGGAAGAAGATTCCACTCATCATGAGGTACATGACATATCGCCAGTTCAGAATGGTCTCGGTCCACAATTGTTCTTCCTATTCATTAATGCATCTATATCAGACCTGTCAAATCATTAAATTGTCATTATGGAAATGTTATTAAATTTGTGATTCATGCCCAGACTTCTGCTTTGTGGTTTTCTCTTCATTCTAGAATGTATGTTTTACTATCAAGTTCATGGGTTCAGCTATTACCAGCTTGGATAAATTGCAAAAGGAAATAGCAATTATTAAACTGTTCTTATCTCAACCCACGACTTTTCTCACTTTTACTCTTCTGATTCTCTCCCCCATCCCACCGGGAGGGGCAGAGTAAGCAAGTGGCTGTCTGGTGCTCAGTTGCCGGCTGAGATTAAACCACAACAAGGGAGAAGACAGAAAGGTGCCATCACCTCTTCCCGTTTCTGCCCAGGCTCGCAGCAGGCAAAGAAAGCAGAATGGGTATAGGGGGACAGTGGAGTTTGAGGGAAAAAATGCAGCGTGACTTCCTCCACTGGACAAAGTCTCTTTACAATTGCACCTCCTCCTGCATCTCCTCTCTGCCCCTGCTTGGGTGGCTCTTTGCTCTGCTCCTACTTGGATGACTCAGCTCCCCGCAGCCAGGCGAAGGGGCTACCGGGAGGGTCTGCGATCGGCCCTAAGCGGTGCTAGGGGGAGGCAGGAGTCCCCTGGCTGCTGGGCACAGGGCCCGTCCTCTCCTCAGCAAGGGCCTGGTAAAGCGGTTATTTGGTCACTGCTCATATAGCTAACAACGTAGGAAGGAAATACTTGGCAGAGAGGCAAACAAAGGAAAAAAAAAAAATCTAATGACCTGAAGCTGAAAGTGGACATATCCAGAAAGCAAGTATAAAAAACTTCAGAGGGTAATTAACCACAGATTCAGATGATAATAGTTCTGTTGAACTGGATAATTCGTGATATTTTTAAATAAAGATTTGGTGTTAATCCTCTACAGAGTAATGGTCTGTTCAGAGTCCATCATTTTATATGTGAAGCCTGGATTCATTTGTCCCTTCTACATTATTGTGAATTTGCTAGGTTCAATTTTATCTGCCTTCCTCCCTTCCCCTCTCCCCCCACCCCCCGCCAGGTACTTGGTCTCAAGGTCTTCCAGCAATTTCTTGCAATCAGACCTTGACTTTACTACCCTGTATACATAAATGCCATCAAAAAATTCTGTCACCCAGCTATGCACCTCTTCGAAAAGCTCATAAACCAGGTTAGAATAGAATAGTTAGTCCCACACTTTGGGGACCTTAAGTACACTATTTCTCTCCCTGTGGAAAAAACCAGCGTAGGCATAGTTCTCCCATTTAAATAAGAGTTTTCTTCCCTTTCTGATGGGAGTTTAATCCTTGTTTAAGGGTAGGGGAAGGTCTGCTCTGCATCAGACTTGGCAGGGAGGGATCTCTGATCATCACAGACCTTTGTGACCAGCTTCTATTGCCTGTCCTATTCCAGTCCCAGTTACAAAAGACAATCCCCTGCCAAAAGCCTACAAGGCTATTGACATCTGCATTTAAGTCACTCAGTATGTCAACTTGGAGAGGATATTGCACTCACTGTCATGGGATCCTTCACAGTGTGCCTGCTAACAAACTAAATTTGCAGTCACATTTGACTTGACTGATGATATGCTAATGCACTTGATAAGCCCATCTTGAGGTATACTCAAGAACTGCATTTCAGTTCAGGGGCATTAGTGGTTGTGAGATAACTTCTCAC
Source organism: Aptenodytes forsteri (assembly GCF_000699145.1). Classification (NCBI taxonomy): domain Eukaryota; kingdom Metazoa; phylum Chordata; class Aves; order Sphenisciformes; family Spheniscidae; genus Aptenodytes; species Aptenodytes forsteri. The sequence goes on along the minus strand of NW_008795487.1, from coordinate 1,226,948 downwards.
ACTGCCTTTCAGCTACAGTTTGCTCTATGAGTGGTCCCGAGCAGACAAGTAAGTTTGACATACCTACATGAATAAGGTGCTTCTGAAAAGGAAACAGGTGTGCAGCCACATCCATAAGCACCTGAAAATCTTTCCTTATCCCTGGGAAGTCAGGACTGTAGTGATGGACAAGCCTTGTACTAGTAGGGATTTTTTCCCCTGCCTAAGAGTGACCTAACTATTTAGGAAATTTATCCTCAATACTTAACAAAACTGAACATTAAAGTATTAATTTAATATTAAACTTTTTTTTAAACATACAGCTCAATAAAACTATTGACTCTTCAGATTCAGAGAAAATGTTCCCTTGACACATCTTGTGAAGATAAATTGACATGTTCTTTGTCAATGGGGTGACTATGAGGACAGGTATTAGAAGCCATGTACCATACCTCTGCTGGGAGAAGTCAATAAAACTGGAGGAGGAGAACCATTGATCTAGAAAACCTGTGTTCATGTGAATTATTTTTAATTAATCCAGTGGGAAATAAACATATTTAGTTTCTAAGGGTACTTACTACATTTATTTCTGCTGTACACATGATTTACCAGCTCTATCTCTGTGAGAAAGTCATCTCAAGTTAGGTCATACTCTAACTTGGCAGGTGGAGCTCCGCTCCAGGCTCTGCCTCTCTCCACCTGACCTTGGGCAAATTGTCTGTGCATCAATTTTCTATCCATTCTGCAAATAACCACTGCTTCCCTTCTTCACTTCTCTGCTTTGCCTTTTTAGAGAAGGAGTGTTTCAGAGCTAGGATTGTACAGTTCTACACACTCCTCAGGCCTAGAGGATGAATTAAGTGCTATAACTCTGATATGATTCAGTGTTGTAGAGGGTCTGGTAATATAAATAATAATTACATCCAAAAAAGGATTAAAAGAAACCTTAACACTGACAAATCAAGCCTCTAAACTTAGAACATATAAAAACTGAGATGAAGGCTTTGAGGCCATCTCTTTTTTGTAGCAGGTAGCCCTGCTCAGAGATGAATGAATAAGGTTATGATAGAGGTTTAATCATCAGGTGCCAGGACAGGATACATAAAAAATGTTCAGTGTCTCTTCCAATGCAAGAAATAGGTGGCACATAGCAGATTCAAAACGTACAAAGAAAGGTGCTTCTTCATGCTTTGCATATCTGACTTGTGAAAAACCTTGGCACAAAATGTTAAAAGCTTATGTGGATTCCAAAACCAGCTGGAGAAATTCATAGAAGAGAAAACAATATGGTGGCTCCTGCACTGTTCCCCAGGTGTCCACTGTTGGGTACTGTTGGATTTTTTTAAGTGAGTCTCCTGGACTCTCCCCACCTCTTGTGCTTTGGTTTGCATTGTGGAGCGGTGACAGAAAGCATGAACGAGATTCCTGTTGTATCAGACTAAACAGGATGGTGTCCTCCATGACCGTGCATAAAACACCACAACCACACAGAGGAACTCAGTCCATGACCTACAGCTAGTCTGAAGTGAAAAAGACCCTGAAGTATGTCTAAGGTAGATGTCAGGGCCCTGGCACCAACTGTTTGACTCTGATTGTCCACTCTTGTTGCCTCTCTCACTAATGGCTACCAAGGTGCTGCCTCTGGCAGGTCACATCTGGAGGATTAAAGCTTTTAGTCCTCTGACACACCTCTGCCATTGGAGCTAATTGCAGCAGTAAGTAGACGTCACTCTGGACAGAGGGTCCATGGCTGTTCACCAGGAGGTTTCACAGATACCATTTGAGAGCGGAGAGTGGTTGACACCCGGGTATTTCTGGTTCCAGGACTGTTCTGAAGGGCTTTTTTCTCTCCTGGTCAGATCCTTCTCTTTCACACAGTCATACATACCCTCTCACCAGTCCTTTCACCTCCTCACCCTTGTCTAAATTTTTCTATATCCTGTTTTCTTTCCTTTCCCAGATCTGCCTGCCTGGTTCCCATTCCCTAGCTATGTGCCTTATTTGCCAGCAGTCACAGCTGCTACAGCCTCCACCAGAAGGGCCAAAAGCAAATAGACCTTCCACTCTTCTGACCTTTTGCTACAGCATATTCACTGTAAATGCTGCATGTAAGAACTCAACTTTCACACCCTACCCAGTGTTGCTTGGTAATTTGCCACCCGAGATGCATGTCTTAGCCAAAAATGGCCCAGATGGCATGTTTGTGACAGATACCAGGGAAATCCTCTCCCTATTTCTGCCCCCAGAGTTCTCCTTCCAAAGCAAGAAACATGATCCCTGGCATCTTGGGGAAAAAGGGAGGAAGTGTAATAAGAATTAAATACAAAAAACATTGACAAAGTACCAGTCTTCTTAACCATACAGACTGCCACACCCTGAGAAAAAAACAAACCATTTTCTTAACTTTTTAAAGAAAGATTGTCACACTGAGGTGAATCCTGTGTCTAGAAAATTTCTGCCTACACAGTTAGAAGTTGATGAGTGAAAATGAAGCCTTACAATGGCAAGTGTCCAAATCCTTAACTCTACTAGCCACAGCTGGTGTTGCCTACAAAAATGTAAGGTATAAGCAATCCTCTGTAAGAAGATAGATCCTAGTTTTTTATTGACGCTTTTGTGGGCCTGAGATCATTTAAAATGTGTCAGACTTTGTTTTTCTCCATTAGAAAGAAGCTGACTTGATAAACCTGACAGGTACAAGATTATACATAAATGTGGTTTAATTTTTAATTTTGATTATCTATTTGCTTGTGAAGCTTATCATACCCTTGCCAGGGATGCCATTCATCCAAGCCCACAGGACTTATTAGCGCTTAGCTGGAGCCTTGCAGGAGTCAGAGGAATTACACTGGACCAGAGCAGAATCCCATTTTCCTGAGGGCCACTCCCCCCACCCCACACACAGAGGCACATGCACATCCCGCCGCCCTTGTTCAGTTTACAGTGAGCTCTTAAGGAGAAGAAACTGAAGGACCTTTCCCTGTAGCTGGGAAATAGCCATGTTTCAAGGATAAGTCAGGCTCTGCTGAGCACCATATTTAGCACTGAGAAAGGCTGACTGAGTTCTTTGCTGGCAGAAGCAAACCCGATTTACTCAGCAATAACAGTTCCGGGGTGGGAATGGTGAATATAAGCCAATTCTTTCATATCAGGATAAATATCACATTTCCCTTATAATTTTTAAGCCTAGTTGAACCCCAGTACATACCTGAGTGTAATCAGTTATAGAAGGAAGATCTGGCAAAGTTTGACTGAAATAAATATATCTCTGTCCAGAATGAGAGAGCCGTTAATGAGCTTCCTTTAAGCCAAAGAGAGTTAGATAGAAGAGTAATATAGAACATTGCAGGGGACTTTCTACTGGCTTAACTTATTAACTGATAATTTATTCGCAATCAGTGGAGAAGTCCAAAATAGATTAAATGATTATTCATCTTCAACTTATACACACACATTTGATGATTTTTTTTTTTTCCTCCTGTGGATCTTTCACATCTCAGGTCAGAAGTTATCTTCTTCCTGTCTCAAAAGACAGGAAAAAAAGGATAAGAAAGTAGAATCACCTATAGATGGCAACAGTGAGCAGGATATAGCTCAGTTATATGGCAGCATTGTGACGGTGGGTGAAGGAAGGGCATGTGCTAGTTACATGCAAAAACACTGAGGCTGATATTTTCAAATAGACCAGGAAAGCAGTGTGCACCCAAGCTGAGATGTTATTAGTAGGGTATCCTTTAACATTCTTTAAATGAAAGTGGATGAACATGGAAATAATCCAACTCATTTGTCAACACTGTAAATCTCTGTTGTATTTCAGGTGTCAGAGCAAGTCAAAGGCATTTGTCCGGTAGCATGGGTGGCATAAAGGAATAGATGTGACATGCTAGCTTCTTTTTGCTACCTGGTAACATATAAAGGAGTACAGTCCCAAAGCAATTTGGGACCTGCAGAAATCACAGAGGACAGTAGATCTGGAAAGCTCAGCTTTCCTTCCATTCTGGAAATGCTCACCACATGCTAGCAAGTCTTTCATAAATTCAAGCAGCCCCAAAAAGCCTAGACCATTTAACCCAGTGGAAGAGCAGGTGAGAACCTTCCTTCCCAGGCTGCTCTTTGTTGTCCTGGAGGCACCACCATCACTCACTTCTGGATCTATCCCAGACCATCCATTCTCCCAGTCTGCACTGCAGACGTGAAATTTTCAGCATGGCATGGCATTAAAAACCTTACCCCTTAGATAATAATAGAGATGAGGGACTACATAGGAGCCCCACTAGGGTTATGTCATTGTTCTAGAACATCTTTGAAAACGAAGGCATTATTAGGTCATGTTGCAAAAGGAACAAAATAGGCAATATATATATAAATTTTCTAGCCTTAGGTTGAATAAATTCAAAGAAATTGAAAACTTTCTATATTAGCTCATTAACTAACGTTGCCATCCAACACTCATATCTATGCTGGGGAATTGTGTGGAAATACGTGGTAATATGTCAAACTGAAACATGAAAGAAATTAATTTATTATTCATTTATGGCAGGAGACAAGCCAAATAGTATATGTATGACAAGTTCCCAGATCACATGATTATATTTTCTCCAGTAGCACTAGTTGTCGCCAACTGCTAGAGTTCTTCATCTCTAGATGTAGTGGCACTCAAAAACAAAGGCAAGTATTTTAGAAAATTGGATAGGAGAAAAGCTAAGAACAAGGACTTGAAACAATGCAACATTTACGTAATGTATGCCAGAACTTTTCCTTTATTAAAAAATGCTTTCCAGATAAATAACAGGCACTCAAGACAGCCATTATTTTCCTCTGCAATCATCCTTTCATGTAATCTATACAAGTATTCTCACAGGAATAATTACAAAGTATTCTGATGACTACTATTAACAATCAACTGAATTGCATTTCAGAATAGTTCCTCTCAGATTGTGACCATTTAAAAAGTATTGTCAACATATGCCCAGAAGTTTGGAGAGAAAATAGACTGAGTCTGCAAGGGAGGCAGAAAAAAGGAAAGACTGAGCCAGATAATTAAAGACACAGATGCAGCAGCTACATGTATGAAAAGAGGACGAATGCAATTATAGAATTCAGGCTCATGAGGAAGAATTTAATTTTCCAAGCTTCACAAGAATAATCCTTATGAAATCTTCTTAGAAAGAAAAAATAGGGTGCCCTCTTTTGAATTACTTCCAAATTGTGGAAAAAAATTAGGGTAGAATGATAGTTCAAATGACCATGTTTGGACTTAAGAGAAAAGCTTACTTCATTTAGCATTACAAAACATATAATACCAGATAGTTTTGCTAACCTCTGTCCTAGACTGTGAAGAGAGTTGGCACAAGAAATTGCAAAGCCAGCAAAATGAATGTTGCCCTCTTTTGAATTACTTCCAAATTGTGGAAAAAAATTAGGGTAGAATGATAGTTCAAATGACCATGTTTGGACTTAAGAGAAAAGCTTACTTCATTTAGCATTACAAAACATATAATACCAGATAGTTTTGCTAACCTCTGTCCTAGACTGTGAAGAGAGTTGGCACAAGAAATTGCAAAGCCAGCAAAATGAATGTTGGTTTTTGGGTTTTTTCTTTAAGCTTTTATTTCAGGACTATTTTGATACCTGGAGAGTAGTAGCAAGGAGAAGTAAAAGTGTGGGAGTGAAGTAAGTGATTCAAGGAAGCAGAGATGTCTTACTTTGACATCAGTATTCTACAAAATCTTGGAAGAGATTTCAAAGAAAAGCAACAGAGATACAGACATGAAGTCTAGTGAGAAGTTTAATACCAAAGGTAGAGCTGTTAGTCTGCTCAAACACCTTTTTATTGGTAACATTTTTCAGAGACAGGTAATGCAGTGGGTTAATCCATTTGTACTTAAATAAAGTACTTTATTCGTTGCTCATAGGAAATCACTGGTAGCAATAAAAGAGAATCCAAGGTTAACAGAGTTGACTAAAGCAGAATTATCGGGATAAAAAAAGAAGACCATAAAAAAATGTATTCCTTAGGGATCAGACTTGAAATCATCCCTGCTGCAGATAATAATATTTGACCTCTAGGTAGAACTAGGCAAAAGTCAATGATGAAAAACAAACTTAGTGAGGTATTCTTGAAGCTGAAGAGGGCCTGACCATAATATAAGGTCATTTTATCAGCTGGTCTGACAGAGACTGTACGAAATTCAACAGAAGAAAATGCAGAGGCATGTATCTGCAGGCCAACAATAAGAATTCAACTGCAGCCCCGCCCTGATGGCTGCCGCACCACCCACTTGCCTGGGAAGCCCCACCCATCTTCTGGTCAGCTGACTCCACCTCTTTTTGCCCCTGGGGTATCCACCCTGCGATATGTCGCCCTCCATGTTCACAGCCAGCCCTGTGATTGGCTGCCAGCTGCCCCTCCCATTTTACCCGGAAGGACATCAGAGCAGGAAGGCCTTTCCCGCTGCATACTTGGGGGCCACCATTTTGTTTCAGCCACCGTTTCTACAGCAGGGAGCCACCGTTTTTGACAACGCCATGTTGTTCCCCGTGTTCACAGGCAGCCCTGTGACTGGCTGGCAGGACCAGCCACCCCTTCTGGTTTACCTGGAACAGGAAGCCCCTGCCTGCGTACACAGGTGCTGCCATTTCTGATGATATCATTCCCCACCTGTTTTCACACTGCTTTGAGATTGGTTTGTCGCTAATTTGTGAACACATCATACCCACATGAGCTCAGAGCACCCTCTGACTGGCTGCCCATTTCCTTTGGAACAGGAATTAATCATAGGTATAAAAATACATGTATATATGTCAGAAATCTGCACGTGGCTGAGTGAGGAGGGAGAAGACAGAAAGGTGCCATGATCTCTTCCTGTTCCTGGCCAGGCTTTCAGCAGGTAAAGAAAGCAGAATGGGTATAGGGAGACAGCAGAGTTTGAAGGAAAAATGAAAAAGCCTAGAAAAGCCTGACTGGTAACCAACTCCCCAGTTCAATTGATTGTCCAGAGTTTCATTTCTTATGTGTGAGTAATAGCAATGGGACAAATACAGGCCTTTTCCAGCCATGAGACAGGAATGTATCCCAAGCTCCTAGGGAGCCGAGAACGTGGGATTCCCAGGGTATTCCTGTGGGCAGAGCCTCTGGCTCCTCTCGAGCACCCACAGTAGGGGAAAGGGGGCATAAATGAACCCTCCATGTCCTGGACCTGGCTCTGGGAGGGCATTTGGAGGGGTCACTGGAGGGCAGAGCAAGCAGGTTCCTCGTGTGGTGGAACAGGGCTGGCAGGATTGTGGTGCTGGAAAAAATACAGCAGTCTGCCCTTTCAGAGATATGCTCAGGGCCCCCAAGGCCTGCTCCACACCTTCAGGAAGGGGGCAGGCATCTGGGCACTGCTGGCTCATATGCTGCACATCCACCTCAGTGCTTGAGGTACCTCCTTATGCTGGACCTTCTCTGGAGCTCCTGAGATTTGTGGGACTGTTGCCTGGAGCTGATGGGAAAAGCTGGCATTTCCTTCCATTTTGGCTCATGAACATCTGGGTCTGTGTCTGCCTGGCTGGAGCAAATGTCACAACTACCCAACACCTCTCTGTGGCCTGAGATAGTGTCCCCCTTCAAGGGCTTGCTCTGTCCCTGACTTGCTGGGCTGAAGCTGGACAGCACATGCAACCTCCCCATTCAAACCTCTCTCCTCACACAGCCCTCTCCTCACTTCTCATTGATAAGTTAAATAGATTCATCTAGCGAAACTTAGATCTCTACAAAATAGTTGTCTACCAGTGACCTGGCCATGTGGGATTTTTTTTTCAGTCAATCCCACCTTGGCACTCTAAATCATATTTCAATCCTTTGGCCAACCTCATTGTTTGTTTGTTTGTTTGTTTGTTTTCTCCAATGTATATACATTGTCTTGAATCATGAGTAATAGAATTTCATACAGAATTTTCAGATGAAAGGGTTGAGTGGTCTTCAGTGAATTTAGAGCAGGTACTGGAAGAAAATATCCAATTAGTGATATCTTGGAACCACCTTCCAACAGTATAAAGGAGAAAATACCTAATTTTAAGATGGATCATGGCTGGCTTCTGGGATGGATGAGGATGACATGGTTGGTTGTAATAAATTTGATCATGATCAAGAAGGTCTCTCCCTGTCCTGTGACTTATTCCCATAAAGACTGTCCTCTGGCGCATGTAACACTGCTACAGCTTCTCTACCCATTGCTCCCCTGCTAAGACATCCAAAGACTTCATTAGCCTTTTGACCACATTTCAGTAGGTAAGTAGGTAATTTTGATCCCTGAGCCATCAACCAGAAACCTTGCAACAGCACCACAGGCAATTAAAAGACAAAGTATGAAAGAGGAAATGCATAAATAGAAGATTGTTCATTAATAAATAGTTTTGATACACTAAGGCTGACGTTTCTTAGAACAACTACTTAACAATGTTACTCAAATTTACATCACAATAAAGGTTCAGAATTCAGGTTGTTTAAGAAGCTGAACTGATATTTTTATAGGAGTTTCTTTGGTATTAATTTCCATGGTATCCAAGCACTTCAGAGGAAGACGTGCATGGGCTGTGAGATTGTTCGAAGTGTGTCTCAGGATACTTACAGTGCATTTATTCATTTTCTCACCATACAGCATAGGACATTTTTGTTTAAATGAATTACAGAGCAAAACCCACACAGCTCCAGTCTGAAATTCATTTACGTCTAAATAGCTGTCTACCAATTCCCCCATATAAATGTTTTTTTTGCAAATAAACGTTATTACATTCACAGACTGTTTAGGCCTAAAGAAACAGTGCTAGATTTAATTTCTTATTTAAGATTTCACCCTCTTTTTTTTGCAGTCTGTGCATGATGAAAGAAATGTGCTGTGATGGTATCAACTTCTTTAGCACCCAGAAGGAACAAAAGCAGGTTTCATCTGTGCTGCTTAGAAGTGCCTTGTTACCATATTTCCTCACACTTTTTATTGTACTATTTCTCACAGTGCTTCTGAGTTAAGGAAATGGCATTATTTTCATTTCGCACATGAAGGGCTAAAGCAGTTTGCTAAATACACAGGTTTGCAACCTGATGGCCCCAATTCCACAAATAATTGAATAATAGACAGGTCTAAAAGCCCAGTTCTGGAAGTGCTATTCACAGTGACTTGGGTGACAAGGTCCTTATATGATAAACAGGAAAGTTTTTTGCACCTGAGCTGGTCTTCATGACAGCATGGACTGGTCTATAAGAAAAGTTCAAGAAAAGCCTGTACCTTAAACTCTGTTCTTCAGGGGCAAAGGCCACCCTGTGAAACTGGAACGCTGTGACTGCTACCCTTTTCTGTGCCCAAATCACTAGCTTCTCTTGCTGGTCTCAGTCAAGTGCCCTAAACAGATCTTTCCTAAGATACAGAAAATATATACAGAATAACATGGCTCATTGCAGCTTTCACTTCAGTGGCCACAGGCATCCTTTACGTCCTGTGTCATGTCTGTCACCGACGTGAGTTCTCCGGGTACTGAATCTAGCTCTGGTTTTCTTGATTCCATTTATATGAGGTGAGAGAAAAAGATATTTCTAGGGCACCTCATTCCAAGGTGAATGTCGAGGGCTTGATTCAGTTGCTCATACATACACATCTAATGTCACTTGAGACTCCCTGGTTTATCTAGGGTTTTCTTGGGTCTGCCAGATAAGACACAGGTCTTTCTGGAGACCTGTGCCCATCTGAAAACAGCGGGAGGCAAGGCTGGCCATACCACTGTGCCCACATTGGCACAGGGTGCTTATGTGTGAGCAAAGGATTTCTACGCTGTGCCTGAGCAAAAGGGTAAAACCCCTAAAAGAGGGTTATTCTTACTTATTTTCATTATTTACAAAGGGAGTTAGATGTCTAGATTAGATTTAGGCACCTGAAACTGGGATCAGTCCCACGCTGGGTATGAGAGTTTTTATTGTAGACTTAGGTTAACAGTAACAATTTTTTAGAGATATTAGATGACTCCTTCTGCAAATGCTTCCTGTTCTGGGAATACTGAAGCACATAGATGTTTTATAAGTCAAGCTCAGTATTTAGCACTATGAAAAAAACAAATAATGAACAAAAACCTGTTGAGGCTTATGAATAAGCAATATATGTAATACTGGTATATCATTAGCTGTAATGTGCTATTACATGCAATATGCGTCTTTGCTACACATATTGTTCTTTGTTTATATATTAAAACCACATCATTATAAAGTATATGACTAAATCTGTAATTATGTATATAGCATTAAAAAAGTTAATTTTAATATGCAAAATACTTGAATAATCTAAATGTTCTGTGAGATTAATGACAGGGCTAGAATAAATTTTTCTAGTCTTAATGCATCATTTAAAACCCCCACAGTCTCAGAACAAGGATGTTACAATAGGAATACAATACCTTTCAGTATAGCACTTTATCTGAAAAATTGGTCCAATACTTTACTGAATAATGAAATTACACTATTGACTGGCAAATCTGAAATCATCAAAGAGAATGGAGAAGCACTCTCAACACAGTTACAACACTTGACTTTCAGGAATATTCTCACTGAAATGCATGTGTTGTTTCAAAAAATGTTCCTAAATGCTGAAGTGCTTAGAATTTTTGTAAGGTTTGTGTGAAAAGTACCCACTTTGTCTTTGAGTATATTCCTTTCAAATGAATTTTGATATTACTAGAAGTGTTGAATTTATATTTACTTAACCATTAAGAGGGTATGAGCTGATGAACAACAGTGAAAATACTTCATACGACCCTAACCATGTGCCTCAAGTTTGACTTGAAGAACCTAAACTGAAGAGTAGGAGCCCTGGGTATCTCTGTTGACTCAGCCAAGAAACATATGATTGATGCTGCTACCTACCTATCAACTGGCAGAAACAAGTACTTACACTCCTTCGCCTTTGTCTGTCAGGTTAATTTCATGTAGAGAGTGGGCAAATAGTAATGAGAAGAGAAAAGGAATTCCCTCTCTCCAGGGAAATGCATGAAAACTATTTTTATTAATCCTTGAGGAGCACTGCTTAAACAAGCAGTGTTACTGTTTTCCAGAACAGAGGGGTGTAGCTCCTGTTTGCTCCAGAGGCCTGTCAAACTAAGTGCCATGGTCTCCTCACATTATGAAAAGGGGGCGGACAAAAGTGGAAAACAGCCCTACTGCAGCTGGACAGCAGTAGAGCAAGGGGGAACCATTACACTGGAGCTTGGGATCAGGCACGGCAGGGCCACCCTTTTGGCAGGCGAGCTTTAGTGGGATAAATTAAAGCAGCCGGTTGCCTCTAGTGAGTCACACTGAACCAGCATTTAAGCAGCAATGGCCATTGTCTGTCTCATACAATTTCTGTAGCAATTATGGCCAGACAGAAGTGCAGCCCTACTCCCTGTTATGCTGATAACAATGGCCACATCCCTGTTTGTGAACGGAGGCTAGTCTCTGTCAAAAGACTGTTGGATGGTGTGTGAGAGAAGTATGAAAAACCATTCCAGCTAGGATTCACATTCACGTGGCTCTGCCAGCTCCCAGTTATTCTTCACATTGTGCCAAGTACAGGATGAAATGCAAGTCAAAAGGGGAGGACAGCTTACCTCTCACTACAGACCATATGGATGTGAGAATCTGCATGCTCTGTGGCTGTGCCTGCTGATCACTTTGCCTCTATACTTCACCGGCAAGTGTTTTTCATATGTGACAGTACATTCACAATGCACAGGCATACCCTGTTATCCACTGATAATGTGTTCCTGGAAAGTGTGATGGTTAGTTACTCAATAGGAGGGGAGCCTGTATGCAGGGATTTGAGAAATACACAGAATTTAACCACAAAAGGACAGTAACACACAGGGACCGTATGTCAGTATGTTGTGGCAATAAGGTTTTTCCCCCTCATTCCAGTAACACTACTCAAAAAAGCAGTGTCTTGATGGTATGAGTGAAGAGCAAAGACAAGAGGGATGCTGCTGCATAGCCACACACAAGGTTGTCAGCATAATTCTGCTAGTGTTTGTGTGATAAGCAAACAATATATTAGTGAAATATTTAAAATACTGCGTTGTAGCCTACTGTGTCTATTTAACACAAGCAGGTATTTGGCAGGAACGCTTCAGTATGACTGGATGGCTCAGGGTAGTCTTGATGGAAGGAAAAACAGTTATGACAGCATTTAGCAGAGCACAATATGAAATGATTGATGATGGACCACCAAAATGGCAGTAGAAAAATGCCAGAAACTGTGGAGTTGTTCCCCTGAGGTCTGATACGTTCTTAGGTGTGCTGTATAACATGCAGCACCTCACCCTACCTGGGTGTTCCTCAGGTAGAAGAGCTCATTGCAAGTCCAGTAGCAGTAACATTAAAAGCACAAGGCTGTGCATTTTCTCCAGAATACAATTATTGCCTGTTCCACGTCATCTTGTTTTCCTAATTGTTATTGTCTTTTGATCCTCACCCTGTTTAGAAAGGCTTGAGATCATTTAGAACCTAACTGGAAATTGAGTTGGGACACTTGGTTGCTGTGTTACAGAGAACTGACCATGACTTTTCGAGACCACTGTGCTATATGCTTCTTTCTATAGGTACCTTTGGGTATGAAACTGCTGCATGTTGTGGTGAAATCTGGAAATATTTGAGCTGATTCTCTTCAGGTGGCTCGAACTGGAGAAATAGTCCAAATCCTTTAGCCCAGAGCTCCCTGCACAGTACAGTAAGTGATCTCATGCACAGCTCCATACTACCAGAGCAAAAAGGCTCCTTGTACTTGTGCTAATGCAAGCAGCCTGCGCTGTGATACTGCAGGTGCACAATGTGCACAATATAATATAGCAGGTACTGTAGACATATTTGTGTTGGTATTTTCCTTTAGTCCTAGGACGAACAGGGAAATCCCCACATCCAGCTCTGTTCCTTCTAACTGCACTATTGCTTACATATGTTTCTTATGCTGTTATTGCTCTGCATTCCTCGGTGCAGCATCCCTGTTTCTGCTATTTAAGAGATAATGTGGGTGGGATTCATCTTCCATAATTGTAAATGTTTATGGCTGGGCTAAACTCCCTTTAGACTCCCTTTATAGATGCTGAAAAATAAATGAACTCTTTTAAAGTATGGTTTATATGACTCCAATTTCAGATGTCTACTTTAAGGTAAGATGAGTTGTGTTCCAGAAGTGTCTGTGCCTCTCCATCAGCTGTAAAGGGAATTTAGATTACTAACTCCAGTGACAGTGTCTACAATCTACATTTGGTCAGATGAACTTTGCTTTGTGTATACTGCTGGGTTGTGGGGTTTTTTTCCATTGAGATTTGATTTGACTGGACTCTTGCAATATAGAAATAGGGATTTATTTTTGCCTGATAGCCACCTTCAGTAACAGTAACTCAAGCAACAGATTGCTTGGAAGGGTCTTTTCTTTTCCTGTTCTCATGGATCTACTCTTGCACCATGGAAAGAGTTGTGGGGTTTCAATTTTTGATGGGGGAGGGCTGAAGTGGTAGTGATCCTGTGGGCCTATACAATAGGGATCAAAGCCCGTGAATACGCAGATTACCTCCCAGGATTATCAGCATCTTGGATATCCAACACTTTTAAACCTGAAGGCCCCCCTTTCTGTCTGGGGTGCATTGCTCTCTATCACCTCGCACTTGGGGTGGTGGCAAACTGCAGTCCCAGTTGCCTACATAGAGCTGAGCAGGCAGATCTCTCCTGTCCCGCATGCTGACGTGAAGAGGCTGATAACACTTCATAGATCACCCAAGTGCCTACTGCCTACAGCTTAAGCTCTTCCTGACTTCTGCATTTCTGGAAGTATTGTCTGTGTGCTGGAATCCACTCTGTGACTCTAAGCTGCACTTCAGGAGCTTACATAGATGCAATGTAGACGAGCTTATGCAGTGAATTCGACTATCTTTAGGATATATTCTGCACCAGCTTATTGCTGCAGATGCCGCCCTTCACTGCCTCATCTGAGACTCAGTGCTATGTGATGAGGACATTGAACGGTCCTACTGCCAAAAGCCCTCCATCCTGATATTTCCAGTACCTCTTCCCCGGAATGAACTGTGTAAACCATCCCCTTCCTTGAATCAGCTGCATAGCAGATAGTGATTTGATTTGCACAAAGCTGAGATTGTCTGTTTCGGTAGGTTTCTCCATAGTTGTATGAAATTAATACCTGTACTGGAAAGATCTTCAAACGATCATCAGTTTCAATCTAGCTTTGTTCCACGCGTGTAGAACTAATGAGTTCAATGCCTCTATTAAGCAGATGAGTGTAGGCACACAACACAGATACAGTAGCAACCTTTGGGCCAAAGTTACTAGCTAGAAATGTGCTCACTAACTTAACCCCTTAACTTTCCTCTAAGCTTTCCGTGTTCACCTATCCATACAGTCTCCACTTGTGAATTGTTGGCATTGTACGTGGCCAAAGGGGAGGAAACTGCCAAGAAGAACCTTGTAGAGAACCCATTTTTTCACCCTTTTGGATATAACTGCACACTGCACATTAGTTGCAAAACACAAGCAGATTAGCGGTTATTTTATTTATATATGTAACACACAAAAAGAGGTTAAAAATACCTATCTGTTGTCCATCAGTTGCTGAAATGACTGTAGTTATGCCTTTGGAAGATCTAGTACACATTACATTGCATTAGAATAAGGGCTAGAAATGTCATTAATTTGTTAGGGGGTTTTGTTTGTTGTTTGTTTGTTTGTTTTTTCATACATTGAAGTATTTTCCTACATTTACAGACACAGCTGAACCACACCGTAGATCCTCTATAAAAGTGAACCTATTACTCAATCACACATTTCAATGTTCAAAGTGAATACTTTTGCCTATTGCAGCCTGGATTTGTGTAGAAAAGTAGCAGGTAGGTTACCCACTAAAAGCAGCTAGGGATTTTCCTTCATGCAACATAATATGTAAATAGTACAATTTACCAATTTACAAGGGTGTCCTGGTTTTAGCTGGGATAGAGTTAATTTTCTTCTAGGAGTTGGGTATAGTGCTGTGTTTTGGATTTAGCATTAGAATAATGTGATAACACACCGATGTTTTAGTTGTTGCTAAGCAGTGCTTATACTAAGTCAAGGACTTTTCAGCTTCCCGTACTCTGCCAGCGAGGAGGTGCACAAGGAGCTGGGAGGGGGCACTG
>NW_008795487.1:1196136-1211735 GCF_000699145.1 Aptenodytes forsteri | reverse complement strand
GCGACTGCTGCTCGGGGACTGGCTGGGCATCGGTCGGCAGGTGTTGAGCTATGGCATTGTGCATCACTTGCTTTGTATATTCTTCTATTATTATTATTATTATTATTACTATTTTACTTTATTTTATTTCAATTATTAAACTGTTCTTATCTCAACCATTGAGTTTTCTTACTTTTACTCTTCTGATTCTCTCCCCCATCCCACCGGGGCTGGGAAAGTGAGCAAGCGGCTGGGTGGCGCTCAGTTTCTGGCTGAGGTTAAACCACGACAAAGGGGAAAATAAGGTCGGGATGGTATCAGATGCTTCTTTTAAGAATTTGCATAATAAACAAATTTGTTTTATTTGACAAAACTGGGGCAGCAATATACATTAAAAAAATTCATTGACATAAATGACATTTTCAAACTGGGACTTTGCATAGTCATAAAAAAATCCATTTCTCCGGATGGCATTGAGAGGTCTCACTAGGAAAGCATAATGTGATTCCTGACATGGCTTATGTGCTATATTAAAAAAGAAATTGTTTAGAGAATGAAAAATAGTGGCAATGCCAAAGCAGATAGCTTGCATGTTGGTTTTAGCTATGTATCTAGTTGAATATTTATGGAAGAGGTAAGTGATGAAAAAATTCCTTTTATGAAATCATAGAAATATTGATTAGCATGTGGGGTTTTCTGGATGTTATGTAGTTCAACCTCGTGCTTGAAGGGGGACTACCACTGACACTAGGTCAGGCTCTGTCCAGCCAGGTCTTGAAAGCCTCTGTGGAGGGAGCTCCCACAAGCCCTTCCAGGCAGCCCCCTCCTTGCAGCACTGCGTTGTGGAAAAGCTGTTTCTCATCTCCAACCTGAGCCTCCCAAGCTGAAACCTGTGCCCCTTGCTATTTTGTAGCAGCACTGAGAAGAGATTGAGAGTTTGGCTCCAATGTCTTTGTAACTGCCCTTCAAGTAGTTGTAGTCTGCAACTAGAACATCCCTTAGTCTGCTTTTTATCAGTCCAAATGAGCTCAGTTTCCTCAACTTCTCACAGTTCATCTGCTCTAGGCTCCTGACCATCTTAGCAGCTGCCTAACAGGTCCCCTCTAGTTTCTCAGTATCCCCCTTGACTGTGTGGGTGGGGAGGACGTGCCAAAACCAGGCACAGTATGTCATGCGTGGCCTCACCAGTGCTGAGTACAGGGCAGTGATAAATTTCTTTGATCTGCAGGACACCTTATAGAGTCGCGTGAGCTGTGGTGAGAGCACATTGTTACCTTACATTCAGCCTGGCAATTGCAGCAATCTTCACTGGCTTCTCACGCTGCTCTGCTAGCTGGTTACCAGCCTGTATTGATGGGTGGGGTTTGTCTGCTCTGGTACGGTGCTACGCTTTTTCTTACTGAAATCTATGAGGTTTCTGTCTGTTTAATCCTCAGCTTAAGGGCCAGGAGTGGACCGTTGAATGGTTTATAGTTCACTGGGTTTGAAAGATATTCAGAGATATGTTGCCAATTGCATTGTCAATTTGTAATAATGACAGCATACGTATAGTATGAATCCTACAAGTCCTTGGGGGATTCTGAGTTAGATCCTCTGTATAGTCAATTAAGAAGCATTACAACTTTCATTTACATTTCATCTAGCATGGAGTAGGCGAGTCAATGGGAATTTCGCATTTAACTTTTATAGTCGTCATTGTTTTGAGTAAAGAGTTCTATCAAAAAACGTTGCTCAAAACATTTGACCTGATATTTACCAAGTGTTTCTGGTAGAAAATGCATGAGTATCTTTAAAACAACAGTATTTCATAGTCAAAAATATTGGAAACAGAATGTCTCAGGGTTTGGGAGAGGTAAGGTTTTGGCTGAGTATGAACTTTGCCAATTCAGTTTCTACTGAGTTCTGTAGTGCCCTGACCAACAGTTAGATGTATTAAAATCTAATGTTTTCTGATAAAATCTAATCTTTCATTAATGTATTAATGGTTGCTTTCACTGAGGATGCCTGATGGATGAACTGTCACAGCCTCCACTCCTGTGTGTCTTAGGGTCTGCTCCTTCATGTGTTTCAGTAGACCATCACGCTAAGCTCTACAGGATTTAATGCTGTTTTCCCTCCTGGTCATTATGGACGCAGGACTGTGATACCTGGGCTGGCACAGGCTGCGGTGCCCTCACTGCTGTGAAGATACTTAGCGGCAATGCTCTACCCTATCTGACTCAAGCAGTGCTATTTAGTTGTGGAGGGGAAAAGTGGATGTTAGAGGTGAAAAAACATACAGGATAGCAAGGACTCCTTCCTTTACCTAGGAAGGGTGAGAGTTCGCTTTTTTCTTGATTTGCCTTATTTTTGTGGTCTGGTGGATCTTTGGCTCCTGTCTGACAACTACAAGACCCCAGAAAACTTAGCTGCTCCTTAGCAAAGGGTACTTTTTCAGCTCTACTATGATCCATGATGCTGTTAGACTAAGACTTCCTCTATAAAAAATAATCTAACTTCTGACAACCTAGACGCTGTTGTATGTAAAAATGTGTGTCTGTGATGTGCATTGGTTGCACAAAACTAGAGGATGGGCTAATGAAAGTCCCATTGGCCCAGATTTTACTTACATGAAAAATTCTTTTTTTTAAGGCCAGTTCTGTGGCAGTCTGGAGGAACATATAATAAATGATAACAGAAATAAGCAAACATGCAAATTAATAAATAAAAACTTCCACTGGAACATGTTGCTGTGTGTTAAACTTTAGCATATATCAATTATTTTTCACTGCTAATGCAGATACCTTCCATTTCTAAATCAACTTTAAAAATGTAAGGGTTTTTTACTATGGCTATTAACTGACAGTGGTCTTCTAATATCAGTCAGAAGGAAAACGTCTATTCCACTTATTCCTTACTTTCTGGATAGCTCCCTGATGTTCAGCTTTGCTCATTTTCCATTTCACAGACTGAGTTTACTTTAACTGAAACTGCCAAGCAGTAATTCAGTTCTTAACTAGATTTGTGGTGGTGAGACAGAGGGTAACATAAAAAGGTAGAACTTATTGGCACAATTCATCATCATACTTTATTGCACACTCGAGTCTACTGGGCAGGCAATGTTATTAAATTGGAAGATGTATCAGAGCCTTCTGAATTTGGCAGGATGAGCACCTTAAATCTCTGGAAGGGCTGATGTGCTCAACTCACGTTCAGTCCCGCTGAATGGTTCCAAGAATACAGGTGGTGTTCCAGGTTAAGCTCTGCAAGGGAGTACAGCTGGCATTGTGTTCGCACTGTGACAATGGTACGTGTGAAGGACTAATGTGTAGAAGGCAAATAGTCATGGCAACAATTATGCTTACCTGTTGTTCTGGGGAGTGGGGCATAACCACATCTGCTTGGTTACTGCTTGTCAAACACTGGTATAACAAGTGTCAGCCACTGTTAGGGAAGTCCAGAATCTATGTTTATTTTTGAGTAGACAGGTCAGTACTAGCAACTAGTTTTATCGAAACACAAATGAATTGCATGTCAAACTAATAAGTGAACAGTGGAGTTCCTGAAGGGAAAAGAGATTTCTTAGTGAAAACTTTATGAAAGACTATGGAGGAATTAGGTATAATTTTTGTTTGTGAAATAAAACATCTTTTGGAAAAAATGCCTTAGTGGTAGGAACATAAAGAAAGCATAAATATAGCAAGGTCAGATAGGGAAATCCCTGTTGTACTGTGGGATCATGAGAAATCTGGGAAGTTTCTGCATTATCTGTGGCCCAGCTGTCAGCTCCAGTGTTACTATGGTCTGGAATCCTGAAAAGGAGTAGGGATTTCACAGTCAGAGTGGGTCGAGACTGGCAATTCTGTGGTCATGAATGTACAGAGGTGGGAATTAAATTGCATTCAAAGAGGTTAAACCAAGAGGACACTTACTTAACAGTAAGTGGCAGCCAAAGAAATTATACTTGTAAAAATACGGAGTATAGTTTTACCAATAAATTTCATTGTGTAAGCGGATCCAAAGAACTAGCTTTCAGTTTGCTGAAAAAGTTAGGATTGGGAAAATTTTGAAATGAAATTTGATTGCAATTTTTAAATTATGAAGTCTTTACATTCAAGTAATTTGTGCTAAAGACACAGCTTATTTCTGGATTTCTCTTTGAATTTTGTAGGATATTCTTCCCACTTCATGTTAGCCCCATGGATAAACCTCACTCTCAAATCTTTTACTTTACTGTCTGCTCATGCTCTCTATTTTGGGAAAATTTTGAAATGAAATTTGATTGCAATTTTTAAATTATGAAGTCTTTACATTCAAGTAATTTGTGCTAAAGACACAGCTTATTTCTGGATTTCTCTTTGAATTTTGTAGGATATTCTTCCCACTTCATGTTAGCCCCATGGATAAACCTCACTCTCAAATCTTTTACTTTACTGTCTGCTCATGCTCTCTATTGAAAATATTTTTAGAGACTCTTCTGAAACTCCTTTCAAGAACACCCCGTCGGAAAGGTAATACACTATGCCTCTTAGGCAGATTTTCAGATGTCTGTTTCTATTTTTTTAAGCTCTCAACTTTCATAAGAAAATACAATCACCAATATATGCACACAATACTTGCATTTTCTGATAATGTGTATTTATTTGTATCCAGAAATACAAATGTTGGGATCAAAATACGAATATAAATAGTATTCTAGACACACAGCCCTACTCTTTAACACAAAGTAAAGTGGAATGGATGTGGTCGATAAGGGAAAGTCATCTGAGAACTTGAAGAGATGAAGCACACGGGTGTTTGACTTTTCTGGTTAGGTCAGTCTGGGGGATCACTAGGATGGCTATCTAACTTAGAATGACATACTGGTACTAATGCTACCTGTATTATTCAAGGCACATTGGGCACATAATTGTACTTTCATTTCACTATGACATCACAAGCTGCACTGCTAGCAAAGAAATCACACACCCCTAAGAAAAACTTAGGAAGGAAGGATAATTAGAAATCTAAAATTTTATTTGTGTTCTATAAGAAAGTTCAATTTGGCACAAAGTTGGCAGTTTTTATGTGATTTCTAAAATTGCACTCACTTAAAAAAAATCCATACGTGGTCATGTTGGGAAAAAATGTTTTGAGAGCAGTATACTGAGAGTTTAAAACAGGATTATATGAGGTGTTTGATGACTGCCTGTGATAGCCACAGACTGGGCTCAGATTCCCTCCAGCCTAGTGTGACAGCCACATGTTGGCCCATGATTTATGGTTGGTATTGCATGTGAGCGTGGATGACAATAAAGTCACAGGACTCCTTAATGACTACAAAAGAGAGTATGGGGGACTGATACTGTAATCTCTCTGCACAAGGGTCCTGCACCTGCGTCGGGGCAACCCCGGCATCAATACAGGCTGAGGGATGAAGGGATTGAGAGCAGCCCTGCCGAGAAGGACTTGGGGGTACTGGTGGATGAAAAGCTGGACATGAACACTGTGGTTCAGAGGAGCACTGTTTTGTGGAAGCTGATTCTGAAATTTTGTTTCCCTTGGAGTACTCTGTCTGGCAGTGGCATACTTCCCTGGTCTGCCTGTGTAATACTGTCAGATGCAATTATTTTACCAGCTTTCCATGAGTTCAACAGCAGCTCACATTTTAAGGATCCCATGTGGTCTGTAAGTATGGAATGGACTCTGTAGCATGCTCTGTTCTACATTCATTTGTCAGCATTTTTTTCAAAATGTCATCAATATTGTTCTATTCATCCATTTTCTATTAATGTGCAATTTAGAAATTTTGGCATTCATCTGTTTTAGGCCTCACTTTAAGTATGTAAATCACAAATCTCACTTTAAGTACTTAAGTTACAAATCTGCTCTCCACAAGCTTTGAAGCCAGTCAATGGATAGTCAACCCCGCCACAATATGATCCAAAGCTCATCCTGTTTGCTTGTAAGAATATTTTAACTTAAACCCCTCTTCTCGTCAATGGTCTTGGTTGATGAGGAAGTTTTTGACTCAGACCTGGAGGCCTTTTCTTTAGAACTTGTAATCATAACACAGTCTCAATAACAAGCCCTCACCAGCTTCACTGTGGATATTTCATTCTTTGTATTTTATAATATATTCTGTCAGTACAGCTTCATCTCTCCCAAGCACTGCCATATGCTGAAAGATCAGCAAGTTTGCAGATGACACCAAGCTGAGTGGTGCTGTCAACATGCCAGAGGGACGGGATGCCATCCAGAGGGACCTGGACAAGCTCAAGAAGTGGGCCCCTGTGAACCTCATGAGGTTCAACAAGGCCAAGTGCAAGGTCCTGCACCTGGGTCAGGGCAAGCCCCGGTATCAATACAGGCTGGGGGATGAAGGGATTGAGAGCAGCTCTGCCGAGAAGGACTTGGGGGTACTGGTGGATGAAAAGCTGGACATGAGCCAGCAATGTGTGCTCGCAGCCCAGAAGGCCAATCATACCCTGGGCTGCATCAAAAGCAGCGTGGCCAGCAGGTCGAGGGAGGTGATTCTGCCCCTCTACTCTGCTCTGGTGAGACCCCACCTGGAGTACTGCGTCCAGCTCTGGAGCCCTCAGCATAAGAAAGACACGGACCTGTTGGAGCGGGTCCAGAGGAGGGCCACAAAAATGATCAGGGGGATGGAACACCTCTCCTGTGAAGAAAGGCTGAGAGAGTTGGGGTTGTTCAGCCTAGAGAAGAGAAGGCTTTGGGGAGACCTTATTGCAGCCTATCAGTACTGAAAGGGGGCTTATAAGAAAGATGGCGGCAAACTCTTTAGCAGGGCCTGTTGCGACAGGACAAGGGGGAATGGCTTTAAACTAAAGGGGGGTAGATTGAGCCTAGATATAAGGAAGACATTTTTTACGCTGAGGGTGGCGAAGCACTGGCACAGGTTGCCCAGAGAGGTGGTGGATGCCCCATCCCTGGAAACGTTCCAGGTCGGGTTGGACGGGGCTCTGAGCAACCTGATCTAGTTGAAGATGTCCCTGCCCATGGCAGGGGGGTTGGACTAGATGACCTTTAGAGGTCCCTTCCAACCCAAACTATTCTATGATTCTATGTTTCTATGACATTAGGAGAGTATTAAGTGCCGTATTAAACACTAAAGGGAGCACCTGGGTTCTCCTAAAAGAAGCTCTACAGGCTAGCTTAGGCCTCCAAGTAAAGCTGAGTTACATGAGTGCTTCCATGACACCAAATAGGCTGTTGTGGCTCCTCTGGCTATTGTCATTCATTACCCAGATAAAAAAATACCTGGCAAATAACTGACTGTATCAGTGCCTGGTTTGCCTGGTTCAGTCCTTGAGAAAGCCTACTCCCAGACATATGAATAAACATAACCACATCTTCTGCTATCTTACTTCGTTGTTCATAAATAGCAAATGATTGGAAGATCAAAATGCATGTTTTGATAGAAAGAAGAGAATTCTCAGGTGTCCAACTCTGAGGCACTGAACTTCATGATGAATTTTATTGTCTAATTTCACATATATTCTAGGAAAACCCTGAGGACTTCAGATGCATACAGACACTGGCTTGAGGACCCACAACAAAAAAAGAAAAAATAAAAGAAAGTAAAGTTTGTAGAAAGGAATACATCATCACAGATCTTGGCTATCTCCCTTGAGGAATGTCAGGAGTCACTAACCAAGTGCTTGAAGTCATTCACAATCCAAAGTCATTTAAAGAAACAGCTGATAGGTAAATTGGATGATTAGAACAATATTTATCCCTAATTCAGGACTTAGGCCTAGACAGGGCTATAGGGTAGCCATATCTCTTTGAGTTATCCACCACAGGTACGGTGTACAAAAATTTACTGTTTAACTTGTCAAAGAAATGCATTTCAAGCGGAGATGATTTTTTTCTGTTAAAACATCATTTCATCTTAGATATAAAAGTTTTGGTTCTAGTATCTACAACAGTGGCCTAAATGATGAGGAAAGTAGATTCTCTGGGTTTTTTTTTCCAGACAAATCATGGATCCCAGGGGAAAAGGTAAAAGTATTAAGGCCACTGAGTCTTGAGGGAAGGCCTTCATTTTTCACATATATACTAGAACCCTTCAAGAAGAGAATGTGGTGAACCATGAGAAGCTTGTAGGCATATAAATATAGTATAAGACTAATGACACTATGCTTTTTTTTCGGTATGTAAGTGTAAGTTTCAATGTAAGTTTTCAATATGTAAGTGTAAGTTGAGCTGATTTTGTGCTTGCCAATTGTATAGGTGAAGGGAGAGAGGGAGGGAGGATCTAAAGTGAACTCAGGGGAAAAAAAAAAAGCTCTAAAGGAAAAAGAACCTCACCTTTCAGCTGTGGAAACACATTCCCAATGCATAGTTTGTTTTTTGCCTATTTTAAACAGTCTTCTGGGAAGTGACCTGAATGAGGTAAACATCAGCCTTGAGTTTATGCTCTGCATCTCTTGGTGGAATGAAGTTGCTGAGTGAAACAGAAAGGATTCTGCTGAACTGCTGCAATCCCACTGCAGTTTTCTTGCTACTTAGGAATTAAGAAACCTACAGACTGCTTAAAAAATAAAGAAAAATCAGACAAATGCTCAATGTGTAGGTTGAAGACATCTAGAATATTGGTCACACACTGTGGTGCTCAGGAAGAACTCCAGCAAGGTCATTGTCCCTCTTTCTAACTCTCAGGCTGGGAGTGGTATATCCTTCAATATCAAGAAATGCTAAAGGCACTAATGTAAGAGGCACAAAGATTTCACTGTAAGGAAGAAGAAGAATATACCTTGAAAAAAATAATCTAATTGTGTAGGCAGCTAAGATTATGGCTTGCCTTCTCTTAGTGCTTTATGGAAACCCAGAAAGAGCAGCCAATGGGAAAAGTACAGTCTGTTATGGACAGGCTTTACAAGTTGCAGTGGGCGCTTTGTTTTACAGCTTAAAAGGTAACACCAACCCTCCAGACTGTGAGGCTAATGAAATCTGTCTTAAAATATTGAGTGTCCCTTCCCACAAAGTCAGCAAGCAGTACAGCAACTATGGTCTTTCCAGAGCTGTCTTGCACCTGGTCACCTGGAGCATGGGCAGGACAGAGTCATTTTTCTAGATGTATGGTGAAATTTGTTGTAAAAAGGAGGTAAGCATCCTCCCTTTCATGAAATGTCCGAGTAAGGTGACTTGTGATAAATTCATGCAGCAACATGAGGTGCTAGACTCTGAGACACATTAGGGCTGCAAAAGTGTTTGAGATAGCTATCTGTCTGAGTTATTTGGCAGGATGCTTCCAGTTCCAGAAATATCATTTCCTATCAGCTAAAGGCTCATGTGTCATTGCTGTTCCAGCTGATGAATGTGCAAACCGCGAGGTGGATGATTTGGAATTAGCTGTGGGTAGTTGGTGGGAAGAATTGAATAAGAGGAGTGGGACACATAAGAACTGCACAGCAATAAAAAATAATTTCTTCCTCCTCTTTTAGCTTCACTACTCATCACTGTCTGTGACGACAGTTCTGGCTTTTTTGATTTTTCCTGCTGTAATTTTTATCATTTTTACTGGTATGTACGATATACCAATACACAGTTGCGAGTTGATGAAGGAGAAAATGAGCATCTGAAAGAGAAGAAAGGTTATCAAAGTGCCTGAGGTGTTTTAATCTACAGCCATACTTCTTGATTAGAAAGTTACATTAAAATTGCATGGCATGTGGTGTACTTCAGTTCCACATTACTGCTGGACATGGAGACAGCATAAACTGGCTGCAAGTTTTTATACACTTATTCTTGGAAGAATGGCTGTAAAAGAAGGAGCTGTCAGTATGTTAGGCATCAGGGCCAGAAGAACTGAGAAGAGTGAATTAAGTGTATAAGAACAGTATTCTTATACATTCTTAATTGTCTTGAAAATGCTGCCCTCAATGCAGGAAAACACTGTCCATCAACTTTTAATTGAAGGAGGAGAATAAGAGGTTTGACTTTAGATCCTCCTGGGAAAAGTTGGTTATCTAAACAAACCCTCACAATCTCTTCTGTAACTTCAGAAAGGAAGGAATGTAATGTGAAGATACTCAATTTTGTGGTTTTACTTACATATCCAGATACATTCATTTTACTAGTAATTTGGTTTTGACTTCCTCCGTTCCCTTCCCTTCCTTGGAAGGGTAAAAAGAAGTACTAAATAATGAAGTAGTTGAATAAATGCAAGTCTTGAATATGAAATTATCTGATAAGAAAATGTTCCAAAATGGTGAAAGGTGGTTCTTACATTTCTCATGGGACAGTGCACACAAGTGTTCATTTTTTTCAATTTGCCAAAGAAGCAAAAGAATATCTGGAGGTTAATGAGGATATTCTTACTACTACAGAAGGATATGGCACATAGGTGTATGCAGATCACATTAGCTAGGTGTCTAGAATAATTGCATTTTGAATGATGCAGAGCCTAGAAAGCTTATCTTCCCTGATCTCTACGGTATTTCAGTGGCTGCCAAAGCACAGAGCAGTGAAGCAGAGAGAGTAAACCAAGCAACTAGGAATAAGCAGAGGAATGCATTCTGGAACCTGCCAGCCTGCGGCCACTCACCTTGCATACAAATCAAATTTTTGCACATAACCCCAGAGTAGAATATATTACACAGTAGAGTATGTCCTCTGCTGTCAGTATAAGAGCAGAAGCCAGTAGTGTCTGGAGATTCTTTCTTGGTTAGGACGGTGGAAAAAAGTGGAATTATATGCTTCTAACTTCTGTTTATGAAAGCACTCAGAAAACAGAGGCAATATGAATGGACTTAGCAGAATCAGTCTGCCAAAGAAGGATCTAATGGGATTGTATGCTTTTAGCAGGAATGGGTAGCCATGAGCAGAAGTGTAAGAAAAGTATATGCTCATCATCTAAAATGGGAATGTTCCACTTCCACGCTTACTCCCAGGACATTCACTTAAGTATGCAATTGCTAAATAAACCTCACTTTACCTGTTCAAGATCTAATGGTGGAAGGCACCTTCTTGTGCCTCATCTGTCTCAATACTCCCACCAAAATCAATTGATTGTGCAGAGGGTTTGCAGGATCAGGCCCCTAAAGGATAACTGTTTCCATTCTTTTACTTAGGCTTGAAATATTTCTAGTATTCTTGCAAAATATGGCTGAAGGTGGCTGTTAGACTAGACTAATTCATAATTAGAGACCAGGATATTCAACTTCAATTCAATGACCTTCTTGCACCGCTGAAAATATAACTCTCATCCTTAAATAAAATCCATACTTCCAAGTGCAGGACACAGAGGTTTACAGAGTAATAGATTTTACAGAGTAATTTGCTACAGAGAGTTAGCAAAAACTTCCACATGTATTTTGAAATCAGAAGGTTATCATTGGTTTAGAAGACATCATACTGGGCAGATTTTGCTAAAAATAAGGTTTTGATCCTGCCCCAAAATATTTCTTCTCTGTGCTTCTAATTTGAATTTTGTCAGTCCTTAGAGAAGTGATTCCCCTCCCTCACCTAGACCCAGCTCTGTCTCTGATATTTTAGACAAGTGAAAAACAGAAGGAAGTATTTTGAATAACTACAGTTAACTTTTGTGTTAGTAATTTCTTTCAGTGAAAAACTCAGTGGAAGCACAGAGAAACAGCAATGACAGACAGTGATGTTTCAAAGAACACGACAGCATTTCTTTTCCTTTAGAATTACCATTGCATTAGTTTTTGCTTGTTTGCAAGATTTTCCTTCTGAGGAGAAAAGGAACTGCTCTTCAGTCACATCTACTACTCATTTTTTATCAAATACTGTGTGGAAAAGACACACATTTTTTGAGGTGATAAAAAAATGATCAGGTCCTCCAGAAGAGAAAAAAAATAGATTTTTTTTTTAGGTATGTTTTAACTTTAATCATTTGTAACCATTTGTCATCCAAAGGGTAGTGAAAAGCCACTGCTATTTAGTTTTGAATCTGTTTTGTTTGCTTAATAACAATTACTGAGACAGTCTGTAAAAGGCGTAGTCTAGTTTAACACTGTAAAACTAGCTTTTGAAAACATGGGTAGTTTAAGAATTTAATGGTCAAAAGCTTTAAAAGTACAAAATAGCTTTTTAGGGTAAAAAATAGTTGATAGTTTAGGAAAAAAATGAAAACAACCTTTTTCTGCATGTGGCAACTATCCCATGTTTAATCCAAGTGTGACAATTGAGTTCCCGTAATGCACTATTCAAGTAAAAAGTGTTCAGTCTTCAGCTCAGACCCAGGGAACAACTGCCGTGAGTAAGGACTGCAATATTTAACTCTATGGAAGGAACAAAAAATGTCCTTTGGCACACAAGTTTTTCAATTTTGTAAAATAACTTTGAGAGAAAAAACAAGAATGCATGAGAGCACTTTTTAGTAAATTGCAATCTGAAGAAAGTCACATATTCCTAGTGCTATTATATAGTGATTTTTACTCATGGCCTATCAACTGTGATCTGCTACAATGACACAAACAAGCAGGAATCTTGTCCTGCTTCGAGTAGAGTACTTTAGAAATCAATGACCATCCTGTGTTTAACCAGTCATAAAAAAGACAGTTAAAAGCTTGAAAAACTGTAGAAGTTATGCCTACAGCTGCCTCAGAGACAGGCAAGTCTTTTATTCATATCAAAATAATAGCTTTCTTATAACTCTGCCTTTTCACCTTAAGTTAAAACCAATATGTGTAGGTAAGTGGCTAACTCCATGAATCCCAGACCTTTGCGGAAAGTAACATCTATGTTTTGATCCCACCAGAGA
This sequence comes from Aptenodytes forsteri, assembly GCF_000699145.1. Taxonomy (NCBI): domain Eukaryota; kingdom Metazoa; phylum Chordata; class Aves; order Sphenisciformes; family Spheniscidae; genus Aptenodytes; species Aptenodytes forsteri. Next base: position 1,199,044 of record NW_008795487.1, on the reverse strand, counting down.
CATTTCTTACTGTCTTTTGGTGGTTTCTCTATAGCAAGCAGAATCACCAATGAAATATTTCCCAAAACCTATGGGACATAGCTCAAGCAAGTTTAAATACAAATGAGTGGTTTCGTTGGCTTTGGCTTATTTGCCAGTGCCAGTGTATGTTGCTCTGAGCCTCAGGGATATGGCAGCATTTTGAAGAAAGTATGTGAATGAAGAACAAAAATGACATATTTAACTTTTGCCTGAATTGTATATAGCTTCTATGCCAAGGGAGAGTAGTAAAGATTCTAATATACAATAATTATTCATAAACATCGCTTACACTACAAATTCAGCTGAATTTTGTAAGAATCTTTTCCTTAAAATGAATAGCAGTAAGGAGAGAATTCTTCCATGTTTTTCTTTTTCAGGCAATTACATATTAAAATTCTTCATCAGGCTCTGTGATGGTGAAGGTTAATGTGGCCTTTATAATTTGAGATGAAACTGACCGCGTCCTTCACTTTTTCTGCACTTTCACCATCCCTCCGCGCTGTGAAAACACAGCAGTCTTCACCACTACAGGCAACATTTAAAGATAGAGGTATCCAACCCAATAGACCAGGTTGAACAGCAGGAAGGATGTAGGAAAAAAAACCCTAGAGTAAGAGTCCAGTTCTAAGATGTCTATGTGAATCCGTCCTCTCCTCCATGAGCCTGATTTACACTCTTCGTAACAACAGAAAAAGCTCTGGCAGTCTTTCCCATCCAGACATTCATAGACGCACGCATCTTCAAATTCTTGCCAGTACATGGCATTGTTCAATGTGATGACTGTAGTTGGTGGTCTCATATCAAGTACAGAATAATTCTGAGGAGAGAAAAAGAAACGAACAATTTGATAAACTTCCATGGATGATGCAGATCACGATTAATAATCATGGGAAAAAATCACAGGAGCTGGGAATAAGAGGTCAATACTATAGGAATTCTAGATTTGGGGAATCATCTTTCTGTCCCTCAAAAGATGCCTTTTCAGATGAACTTCCATAGAGAGATTGTGGAGTGGCAAGTTAAATAATTCTAGGTGTATTTTCTACCTGGGCAACTCAAGCATATATTGCCTAGTAATAATTTTTTCACACTTAGGAGTTCACTTGCCTGTCAGAATATTAGTTGCAAGTTGCTTTAAATACTTGCAGCTACTACATTTAGGAATGGACTCTGAAAAATAAGGAAGACGTGTGTGTCCCCCCCGTTTAATTACAGAACGATAGTGTAGCCGCATTCACTGCCTCTTAACTTTACCATGATTTATAAAACAGATATGGTCAGCAACAGATAGTGATGATTTCAGTACAGGATTTCAAAATGCCATCGCTAGGCATGTCCCATTAGTGCTTATTACACTAACCATGCTCAGAAATAGGGCACTTTGATATCATGAATCCACACAGTACCACTTGCGCCTACAGACCTCTCCTTCTTCAATGTACTCCCTATTTACACTTTGTCAGCTTTTCTGTCACACCATTTCCTTTTCCTGAAAGGTGCTTTCTCACGATAGACTCCTCTCTCATCGAGCCACCCGTTCCATCCTCACAAGTGTCACCTCCTCCACTGGCATCACTAGGAAAGGTCCCATCATCATCGCTGCCTGTCTGCACTGCCTCGACAAAGCAGACTCCAGCCCTGCCAGCACGGTTTTCTCCACCTCGGGGGCCCTTCCTCTCCCTGTGATTGCGCTGAGCATTGCCTTTGCCTGCAGGAGCATGCCGGGCATGTACTACCGAGCTAGCCATGCCTCTGCATCTTGCCTGCATGCATTCTGGAGGGTGCTCTGGGCCCCTGCTTCCACACTTGTTATACAAAACATGCAACGTTTCCTGTTAAAGATCTTGGGGCGTATCTGAAAACTTTCACTCTGTATGTGAAACAGAACAGTGATATGATTGATGTGCCTTAGGAGAAATTTTCCTTTTTCTGTTGACTTTGTTTTCTTTCTACAAATCCTTTGATTTGGCACATGATAATATTACCCATCTCATTAAATTGCTGGTCCCTGAGCTAAGATCTTGATGCGGCATCCCTCTGCTTAGGTGTTGGCATTTCCAACATAGATAACTACATCTGAACAACTGCCCTATGGTATCCAGCCAATTACTTCTAGGACACAATTCATCTCATCATAAGTAGATGGCTAAAATCTCTCAGGTGCATTGTGCTGTGGACTGTAAACAGATTGCAGTTTAGAAGCAGATTATTACAAATCTATTTGTTGTGAATGACTTTATCTCTGAGATTAGATGACACAAATAATGCCTGCATGGTCCTCTCTCATTTGTGAAGTTTCAGGTGGCTGGTATCAGAGCTTTACAATGTGCTGCCACATGGAAAAGGTCTAAGATTATTGTACAAGCCGTCATTTTTTGACTGAAGTACCTTGGAGAGAAAAAAAGCTATGACTAAAGTATACATGGAATTCTGCTATACCACCGTGTCACATATTCATTTCTTGCAGTCCTTTATGAAAAATTCCTACTCAGGGACTGAAATTTTCTATGCCTGGCTACAATATTTATGTTAAAAAGAAAACGTGGTGGGTTGACCCTGGCTGGATGCCAGGTGCCCACCAAAGCTGGTCTATCACTCCCCTTCCTCAGCTGGACAGGGGAGAGAAAATATAACGAAAAGCTCGTGGGTCGAGATGAGGACAGGGAGAGATCACTCACCAATTACTGTCATCAGCAAAACAGACTCGACTTGGGGAAAAAAAAACCCTAATTTATTACCAATCAAACCAGAATACTATAATGAGAAATAAAACCAAATCTTAAAAACACCTTCCCCCCACTCCTCCCTTCTTCCCGGGCTTAACTTCACTCCCGATTTTCTCTACCTCCTCCCCCACAGCGGCGCAGGGGGACGGGGAATGGGGGTT
>NW_008795487.1:1176011-1195483 GCF_000699145.1 Aptenodytes forsteri | reverse complement strand
TCTATCGGACATAGGGGAAGCTTCTAGCAGCTTCTCACAGAAGCCACCCCTGTAGCCCCCCTGCTACCAAAACCTTGCCACGCAAAACCAATACAAAGGCTAATTTAGATCTCTCCAGACGATTTTGGTAAGTGAAAAGAAACAAGTGCTCTGGTTTTGCAAAGGAAACTTTCTCATGTATCAATAGCCTGGGTTTTTTTTGTTGTTGTTTTGTTGTACCAACTGTCTGCTCAGGACAGAAGATAAAATAAATGCCCTGATAACACAGAGAGATTAATCTGGTTGCTTTAATCTCTGTCAGCTAGGAGAGGTCCTGAAGTGACTAGATACCAGGTGAAGGTGGATGGTACCCACTATGTCCTGTGTGTCCTGCTGAGTTGGGAGGAGAGGGGTGTATGCACCATGGGCACCAGCCCAGTACCACCTGAGAGCTCTGGCAAGGCAAGGCACTTCTCAGGTGCCTTGGACAAGGCAGTTCAGATGCAGTGTTAAACATGCTTAATAAAATTATTTCAGACAAGTTATAAGTGTGTTCTCTAGGAGAAAAACAAGGGGTGGGCTACCTGAACATGGATTTACTAAGATTAATAAATTTCACCTTTTAGGTGGCATCACTACAAGGCTGGAAGAGACAAGATGATATCTTGAGAGTCAGAGACACTGCTTATTTTATTCAGTTTATGCCAGAATTTGAACATGGAAGTTGTTTATGTATAGAACAAGGCCCTGCTCAATATCTAATATCTGTCTTATACTGAAAGAACAGGAGAGAGAAGAGAAGAGAATAGAAGAGAAGAGAAGAAAAGAGAAGAGAAGAGAAGAAAAGAGAAGAGAAGAGAAGAAAAGAGAAGAGAAGAGAAGAAAAGAGAAGAGAAGAGAAGAAAAGAGAAGAGAAGAGAAGAAAAGAGAAGAGAAGAGAATAGAAGAGAAGAGAAGAAAAGAGAAGAGAAGAGAATAGAAGAGAAGAGAAGAAAAGAGAAGAGAAGAGAAGAAAAGAGAAGAGAAGAGAAGAGAAGAGAATAGAAGAGAAGAGAAGAGAATAGAAGAGAAGAGAAGAAAAGAGAAGAGAAGAGAATAGAAGAGAAGAGAAGAAAAGAGAAGAGAAGAGAAGAAAAGAGAAGAGAAGAGAATAGAAGAGAAGAGAAGAAAAGAGAAGAGAAGAGAATAGAAGAGAAGAGAAGAGAAGAGAAGAAAAGAGAAGAGAAGAGGAAAGGAAGAAAAAGGAAAGGAAAGGCAAGGAAAGGAAAGGAAAAGAAAAGAAAGGAAAAGAAAAGAAAAGAAAGGGAAAGAAAGGGAAGGGAAAGGAAAGGAAAGGAAAAGAAAAGAAAAGAAAAGAAAAGAAAAGGAGTAAAAAATTGAAAAAGGCTGCTTTCCAAGCAGATCAGACTGACTAGATCTTGACAAAGACTAAGAGTGTTAAACCCTATTGTAATTTTAATTGTGTATCTTTTTCCTTTTTTTTTTTTAAATTGGGAAAAGGAAAGTGCTGCTACCCATTCAATGTGCCTTATTAGCTTCATCTTTCAGAAAAGTCTGTCCAAGCAGTGACAGCAGTAGCAAGTGTATAAATGCAATGCTTGCTGTAAACCATTCATTGTCAACGAGCAGACTTTCAATGCTATATGAGCTCTTTGAATAAGTCAGAAAGTTCATTAAAAAAAAAAAGTGTATAACATTATTTGTAAAAGGTAAGCTAGTAACATGGAGCTAGCAGTTGTAAATTATGACTGCTTCAGCATATCCAAACCAAGAAATGCAAAAGCAATGGTTTAGTTCTGTCCCTGTTCTTATTTGGCTCTGATAGCTGGGAAGCAGGCCATCCAACCAGCTGATTAACTGGCCCTCTGCATGCTTTATATTTATATGTATTATAGTATGTATTCCGGTTTCAGATTTCATAGAACTTAGAGATACAATTTTGTGCTCAGTTTCAACTTTATTTCCGCTGTACATATATAAATAGTTAGCTAGAGGTTTGGGGAACATAATTTATTGCATTTGTAGATATAGTACAACTAACTGTGTTAAACTTGTGTGCCTAAATTATTTGAAAATCCAACTGAAAGCTTGCTAAAGATTTTACAGATATGCATAAATGAATTATTTTCTATGAAACTCAGTTAAAACTCAGTATAAGTTTATGACATAATTTGTGCTTATTACTTTTTTATACAATGTAATAAGAAACTGCAATATTATATAAAGCAGACACACAAAATTTCGGAGGTAAAAATAACTCACAATATTCTACACTTGACCCTTCTCCCTCCCAAATCATTTGATAAGTCCTTAAAGAAAAAGGCAGCTATGTTCCTCTGCCACAGCCAAAAACAAACTGCCCTTTTAACAAAAAAGCAAAACAATATTTATAGTGAAGTCAAGGTAAAGCATAACATAGTGTTACAGCTTTCTCGGGAATTATTGCAAGTAAATGTCAACCATACATTCATGCCTCCATTGCTCTCACTGAATAAAATAGTTTACTTACCATGACATGACCAAAACTGACATCAGGTAGCTTAAATAGAGATAACAAAAGCATTATTCAGAAGAAAACATACTTATTGCTTCATATGCATCTAATGTTTAACAGCATTTCTTAAACCAAACCTTTAAACGCATTTGTCCGTAAAACACTTCATGCTGAGTATTCTATATATTCAGCATAATATTCTGTACACTTTAAAACTGCATGAAACCTCAGCAGAATGCACACCTAGTTTCCATCCACATTGAATCTTTATTCAACCCATTACATTTATTTATTTAGCAAACAATAGCTAAGTGAGCATTTGTTCTTGTGTTAACTTAAATCTCATCAATGTTGCATGCTTTCCCTCATATTCATACACGTCTGGAAATACATCCTACTCACAAAGATACTCATGACTTTTTCATTCAGTTGTTCTATAGGATGGCAATTTTAGTTTGATCATTAGCAAGTTCATTTTGATTGTCTCATACATTTCTTTTGGTAATACTCTTTTGCCTTTTGTGTGCAATGCATTTTTACAAGATGCTATTAGAGGTGTAATGGAGTTTTCATTGACTAAGTCTATGGCTTTCTAGGCTTTCTCTAATTCCATACTCGTTTCAGCTTTTCCTTCATTATTTCTTCTTTCGATCATTTTCTACAGCTCTTCATTCAATACCTTGTTACCTCTTATTCAGTCATCCTATTCTTCCCTGAATTTAGCCTTCTCTCTCTTCAATTTCCTCCTTCACATTTTTCCTATTTGGCTTTGTATTTCTGATTTCAAATGTTCTTATTTCCTCCATTGCACAAAATGGCATCCAACATCTCCAACTACCGATCTCAAACACGTAAGATTTTCCACTGATCTTGAGTGGACAACCCACTTCCCCTTCCCTATGTTTACACTGAGATTTTTTTCTCCATTATACTGCCCCCTCTCATTCTTGTAGTCAATTCTGAAGTACACCAGGCAATTCTTCCTGCATGCCTGTTTTAATTGATTCTAAATAAACAGCTTTTGTGTGTGTCTGGGTGTTACTTCTGGAAGTGCCTTTTTGGCCAAAAATGCAGTCATGTATAAAACCTTTGTAAATGACCTCCTCTCTTTTTGTACTTAGGAAAAAGCCCCTTTGTGCATAGGGCTAAAAACAAGTGCTGGTTCCCAGTGGAGACATTGAAATCCCGTTTGTAAAGTTCATAAATGTTTCTAGACCTGTTAAGCCAAGAAATAGCAGATGCATTTGAATATACATTGATGTGCATATATTTGTATAACAAGCTATGCAATCTGTTTCAGTGGGAGTCCTTTATGACTACCGGCACAGTAATTGGAGGATGAAAGACACGTAGGCAGGGTTGCTGCTTCATGGCCAGCAGGCTGCTTCTGTTAGGAACAGACCTCACTCAACAGGCACATAACTGCTTCTACTGTTACTGCGGGTAACTACTTTCCATCAGCTTTCAGGGCAGATCACACCACAGACTGGGAAGAACTTGGAGGAGCGGAGTATCATGGGATTACAGGCTGTCATTGAATGATTCTCTGCTCTCTGAGCCAGACACATGATAGAAAAGAAATTAAAAGCTCCCATCTTACCGACTTTTTCTTCTTAGTACAGTTTGGTTTCCTGCAACTTGAGTAGTAGTTGAGGGTTGCATACTCCATCAGAGCAGCAAAGACAAATAAAAAGCATACAGTCACAAACAGATCCATAGCGGTGACATAGGAGACGCGGGGTAATGACTTTCTCGCAATGGTACTCAAAGTTGTCATGGTCAATACTGTGGTGATGCCTGCAGAGAGAAACTTGATTTAATTGTATGCAACATCATTTCTCCATGTTGCAGAAGAATCTTTGGAAACAAACATACAAAACAGAAATCCAAAGTGTACCCAAATAATTCATTAATTTCATTTGGTAGCACAAAAAAAAAAAAAGAAAAAGAAAATCAGTAGAGCCAGTGGTATTTTGTAAACAAAGATTTCCTCCGCTGTTTATATTCAACATTGCAAAAGTGACATTCCCATGCCTCTCAATATGCTTTTCCTCATCTCTTCCTTTTTCTGGTCCCAGTTAGGCTGGAGATGGGAGTGAGGGAGAAGGAGAGAATAAAGAAATTTTTGAACAAAAGTATAAAGCAGAAAAGATACTAAACCCAGAAAAATAAAAAATAAGAAACCTAGAAAACAATGAAAGAAACATGGTCTTTTTCACAGCAGTACTGCTCTCGTGAAAAATCTTGTGCAGAAAAAAGAAAAAAAGGGGGGTGGGAAGAAAAGAAATTTTGCTGCAAAGTTCTGACCGTGAATTTTGAAAATATGTTTTCACACCACTGTTTCCTTGGGAGTCCTCCACTGCTATTTTCCTTCTAAGTAAGGGAAAACAGCCTCTCATACAAACTTCAGATGTAACCTTAATGGAAATAGCCTTTTGAATTCGTACAAAGCATCACATCTTAGATTGATTTAGTAATAATGAATAATATAAATAAAATACTTAGTGTGAAATACCCTGAAACAATAAAGCCAGTCCTAAAATGAAATTTATGGGGTGTCAGTTATTTGGCTGCTGGTAATTCATATAATTTCTCTTCATTCCTGAGGAATAGAAGTCTTTTCATTCCCACTTTGGACTGATGCTTTTAATCATTTGTTATGAACTGCAAGCCTTCTGAAAGAAAAATAAAACTCCTCAATGGCTTGGGAAGAAAAATAAAGCTCTCACTCAAATAAGCCTCAAGAGAGAACCTGCTCTAAAAACAACATAACCATAAGGTAATCTTTCTTTTTATAGTTAAAGTGATATTTTGCGATGGTACACAGTGTTTGAAATGGCAGGGGATGACTGAAATTATGCCTTGTAGTAAAATTACTTCCCACAAACGGCACTCTGGAGAGAAAGAAGTATCTGTGGATTACTTTTGACTACTTTCTGTTTATGAAGGAATGCCCACCTCTGATTTGCAGCGTTTGATAGAAACTGCAGCGATTCGCAAGAATAACCTTCCCCATTCAAACTGTCAGAAAATTCCTGGAAAAGCCAGAAGGCAGATTATTGCCTGGGCCTCGACCTTCTTCTGCACTGAATAATAACTAACTGTATTCCTTAAATAGCCACTACACAGAAACAAAAAAAAAAAAGAAAAAAAAAGTTGCTGAAAAACTGCAACCCAATAATCAAGATGAAAGCAATGCTGATAGGAAGCGGGAAATGCGGATTTTGTATGTACCTTGGACATCTAAAAGCTATTGGGAAAATATTTCTGTTTCCTGTGTCTGTTCCTGTCAACTGTGCCACATCCCAATATAAACACGTGTGGCTGGCATGATCCAGTAACCTCTCCAGACCCTTCAACAGCAGACCCTTCTGTAGCTAGCTGATGCTTTGAAAAAGCTCCAGAGACAAACCCCATGCTTAGCCATTCATCACAGTAGTCAACTGCAAAGATGTGCAACTGCAAAAGGTGTTGACTCACTAGCCTTGATTTGGCCCTTACTAATTATAGATTAATTAGTCTTTCCGCATGACCGTGACTCAGGCCTTGGGAGTCACTAACGTCAGAAGAACTGCATCCAGACTATGACATACTCTACAGTATGAAATGAAGTTCTCTAACATTTTCTAACCCGCATTTAGATTTCTAACACAAATCTGTCCTTTTCAGAGCCACATGTACATGCACCTGCTCTCAGGTATTTTACTACCATTAATAAATTCCTCAAAACCTGTAGTCTTCTTCCAGCACAATATACAGTGTCCTTTTTACCTGGACTCAAGGGCAAGTTTTCATTTCCCTCCCATCCTGTGATAGGATGTCAGATTATTTTAGGACACTTCTTTTATTAAAAGGCAAAAAAGAAATAAAAGAGGCAAAAAGCTTGCAATGCTCAAAAACATTTTTTGCAAAGGTCTGCAATTTTTCTACTGAATGCTCTATTGACAATGTACTATTTTTCCTCTGTTTTTACTGAAATGTATAACTTTGTATTATGTGTGACAAGAAGTATTGTGTGGTTATCTGTAATGACGACCAGCTGCCAAAGTGACTATGGACAGGAAGGCAGAGAAGTGAAAGGAAAATTACGATTAGCCTCTGTACTTAAGTATAGAAGTCCCCAACTCAACCTGAGTCATATATCCGTGCCTTAAGCCTGAATGTGAAATGCCTGCCTGAATCGTGCTTGAGACTGTGAAAACCTAGGCGAGAACTAAGCAAAACCAGCCCAGTAAGCCATGTTGTAAATACCTCACTGATACAGAATCTGGGAGTTTTGGGTAGCTCCGGACTAATTTTAGCTGATTGAAACAAAGTAGGTTCTACTAAATTTATAGACACAGCAATGGTGTAAGATTTATTTTGGTTTTAAGATATTAACAGTGTCTATCCTCAGTCTCTTTGACAACAAATCACATTTTGCTACCAGAATATAAAACATTGGGGAAAGTTTAGCATTATCACAAGCCATCATAGTTTCTGGATTATACGTCACATTTCAAATTATGGCAAGGGCATGAGACAAGATTGCTGAGCACATAGAGGGAAACATCCAAAGGTAAAACAAACATATTTGTACTTCTATTATTTATGCAAAATATTTTTATGATATGAAATCCAATAGAAAAGCAGCGTTCTTCATTTAAGCTGAGGCTTGAACTTGGATCCCAGCTCACACCATAAACAAGCAAGGAGTTTTTGAAATAATAAAAATTCTACCCAGTGTATCAATTTTACATTTGACACATAGGCACAAGTTTTAGAATATTAAAATGAGTCTTATGGGGTTACATACAGAGAGCAAAGAGAAAGACGGTGCAACAGTTGATACAGTTTCGTATTTCTACACATTTACAAGTCGGAATATACAGATATGCATATATGAATAAAACGCAGCACCCATTATTTCCGAAGAGAATATCTAGATTCCATACCCTTAGCTCATTTTATCTCTCATGCTAAGAAAATTCAGTTTGTTGAGTGGTTTCAAACGCAATAAACCTTGCCAGATGAAATTGTTAAGTCTCTCACTTTGGGGAGGCTCATATGGTAAAGTGAGCTTTGCATCTGTTATTGAAATTCACAGTGCTCTCGAACTGTCTGTTTCAACAGAATTTTAATATCAGCCAAGGACAGCTTTGAAGTAACCTGGCTTCAAAATTTTCAGGTAGATAGGTGTAAGTGGGAGCTTACAAGTTTTTGTATAAATACCGTTTTGTGACATTTATGTTCTCTGAGCAAATTCCATACCAAAGATGCTGTTTGATAAATCAAAAAGGACTCTCTGGGAGATCAAATGATGTAGGAATACATAATGCATGAGAACACTTTAACCTTTAGATCATTGGTCTAAACAGTTATTTAAACTTATGACTGTTTGAAAGCTCCTTACTGGACAACAGTATGCAAAGTGAGGTAGCAGGAGCTTCGCTGTTAGAAACTCTTTTGTCAGCGAGGCTCATTTTTTCTTATTTTCCTAAGGGTGTGTTGATGGGACACTGGGGGAAAGGTGTACTGCTTTTAACCATGCTATCACTTGTTTATAAACTTAATTTCTCCACCTTTTGGTCTGGCACCTGTTTTGATCATTTGCTTGTTTTTCTAGTGAATGAGCTTAAGATGGAGTAACAAGGAGAGCAACGTTCATTTTTTATTAAACATCATCTGTATCTTCTTTTACATCAACACATTGCTGGCCTTGATACCCGCTGTATTTTTTTAAACTGCAGTTTGAAGTTGCTCTGTAGTAACTGCCTAGTCCTATTACCTATTATACCCATTTTGAAAAAGCAGGGGGAAACTGGAATGAAAGCTTCAGTTTAACTTAATTCCCTTTATCTTCAAGGAAAACAACCTATTCTTTCCCAGATCATAACTTTTCTTCAGACACTTGCTGGCTGCTCTTGACTGTGAACATTGGGAGAAGATCATTTTGATTACTAGAGACAAGCAGAAACAGCAGAGAGCCATTTTTTTTCTCTCTGAATGGACGGCAGAATAACCTGGGATCACAAAACACAGTTCTCATCCAGCACTCAAATTCTATTTCCAGCTTCCCACTGACTCTTCAGGTGGCCTGGAGTAAGTCACGTTGCCACTCTGGGCCTCAGCCTCTCAAAGTGCATGTGAAAAAAGGACTATGATGCCAAGTTTTTAAAGAGCACTTTGATGCTTCTGGACAGTGTTGCTGAAAGGATGCTTACAGTGCCATTTTTTTCCTCACAGCAAGATACACCGATTGCATTTGTTTTTTCCAGCTTATTACTTAGTGTTATTCAGAAAGGGGTAAAGCCTGTCCTTCATGTAACTGAGTAGTTGCCAATAGCTTAGGAAATTACTCATTAATTTCAGAGAGTGAAATATTTCCCTGGTGCTAGCCCTTTACATTAGTGCAGCTATACCCAGAGCAGGTTTGGTGCACTGAGTCTACACGTTGTTGCAACTAATTAGTAGGTCAATTTCAGCGGTTTGCCTTTGGCTGTATTACTCACAATTTCACCATGTACCACTATCCAAATGTGGATGTGTGCTGTTGCTCAGACAGATTTATAAGTTGCGTTATACAAGCAGACCTACAGTAAACTGGGAACATCTGCTTACTGCATCCCAAGAGTCAACAGGCCATTGCCGATTTGGGAGCAAGTGGACTCTGCACAAAAAGAGGTGACCCATATATATATTATTTTCTTGTCATTTGACTTTATTTATAAAAAAGTTATATTTTAGCCCAGTAATTTAATTCTTCCTCAGAGCTTTAGGAGTTAGTCATGATAGCCATTGAATATAGCCTTGGAACATCTCATTTTTGTGTTCTTACTTCAAATTCATGACCTCAGTATATGAATACATTTTTTCTCTGAAGTTCCCGCTGGCTGAGGGGGTGAGGTGGGGAGAGTCAGACTGTTATGACTAATGATCTAACCTACTTCCGTGTCTAATTAATTGGAAAACAGAGCTGTGTGGTGGGGGGAACCGCCCTCAGGGACAGGGTATGAACACTGCTTCTGGAAAATTAGTAATGCAAATGGCTACACACCTTTTCTCCCTTTTCTCTTAAGCATTGTGAAGGATGGTCAATCTTTCCTTATCTCCACTGAGTCATCCAATTTAAGAAGAAAGGAGTTCAGCAGAGAAGTACACTCAACTTTCTGGCCACCAGAGGAAAGTCTACACAGTCAGGAACAAGCAGTCATACAGCTGCTCTGTCCTCACCTTTGTGTCATCTTCATGCTGTCCTGGAGGTGGAGGGGGTCACAGAATAACTGTAAGTCTTAGGGTCCGTCATGTTGCTGGAGCCGCAGTGTAAAGGCACTTTGGCACTCACATGAACGGTGTGAGGACTGAATATTCCTTCCTCGGAAAATAACCTCAGAAAACTGGACCCACATAGAATCATAGAATCATAGAATCATTGAGGTTGGAAAAGACCTCTAAGATCATCGAGTCCAACCGTTGACCCAACCCCACCATGCCCACTAAACCATGTCCCTAAGCACCGCATCTACACGTCTTCTAAATACCTCCAGGGATGGGGACTCAACCACTTCCCTGGGCAGCCTCTTCCAATGTTTCACCACTCTTTCAGTAAAGACATTTTTCCTTACATCCAATCTAAACCTCCCCTGGCGCAACTTGAGGCCATTTCCTCTCGTCCTATCGCTTGTTACTTGGGAGAAGAGACCGACACCCACCTCGCTACAACCTCCTTTCAGGGAGTTGTAGAGAGCGATGAGGTCTCCCCTCAGCCTCCTTTTCTCCAGGCTAACATGACACCACATGACTTATAATGGTCAGAAGTGCTACATTTGTTAATTTTACAAACTCCTGGAGCAAATCCAGCAGGTTATGGTTTCGTGCTGACCTCACGCAAAATGGGTTTTAGTACAGAATTATCTGTAAAGTGTGAAACCGTGTTGGCTGCTTGCAGTTGTCTTACTACATGTTCTCTGGGACTTTTATTTCTACTGATCCTGTTGCATAGCTCCATGTCACTGAGCTGCTCTTGGTTTGAAAGGATGCCCCTCACCACTCACTAAGAATTAAAGCTGATTGATACAACCTCCCCCTAGGAAGATGCCTAAGGATTGATAGCAGGAATGGCTGGCATATAGCTTCATTGCTTAAATAAAGCTGTGGCTAGTGAGGGAGTTACACTTAGAGGATATTTTTGGTAATGTATTTCTTCTGTCATTCAGCTGAAAGTTACAAAGCTATTGAAGCATTAGAAGTTTTGGGAGGAAAAATGTTTGTAATCCGGGCCTTGTGCACCCTGAATAGATGACCCTAAGTTTTTTGTATGAGTGAAGGATTTAGAAAATGGGATCAGACTTCTGGACAAGTTCAAAAAACTTAGCAGCTAAAATCTCATTCAGACTGAATGGACTTCAAAGTCTCCTTAGCACTTCTTTTTTATTTTCCCCTTCAGGGCCTTTATGTTAGAAACCACAGCACCTTCAAAATTTGTGGTTGCTCAGATGTATTAGTGCAGGAGAGAGACAGACTGAAACAGGACAAGTCATTTTGAACAACTGTATAAAGGCTGCATTGTCAAACAAGGTGTATTCCTCCGGAGATCAAGTAGCGCAGCAGTATCTGCTACTTTCCTTGCAGCAGTATCACCCTCTCCTGGGGACTCAGTTGCTCCTACAAATGCTTCCTGTCTGATTTCAGTCCAAAAAGTCAGGCAGGTCAGTTTTTAATAATTTATTCTTTCAAACTGAAATGATTTAGAGAGTCCAGCTGGTTAACTGGCGATGGTAACAAACTCCAGCAGGAGGAAACAATAAATAGCTGGGAACGGTAATCTCCATGCTTGAAAACAGATATGTAAACCTTGACACAGCCTCCCCTTTTTTACTAGACTGGTAGATTTCTGAATCAGTTAGTATTGGCAGCCCCGGCAACCACAGTCTGGACTAAAATGTTGGGGTTTCTTCAGTTCTGGTATATACCTATAATTGCCTAGTATATAGCCCTATGCCCTTGATGCAAGCAAAAACTGCAGGTTTTCCTATAGACATAAGAATAAATGGTTAGCATTTCTAAGTGTATCCTAAAGCACAATGCCAAAATGCACACGCTGCTCCTGACATAAATGAGCTGCTGGAAAACCTATACCAGCATAAATCTCCACAATCTATGAAAAATATCTATACAATTAGTGTGGAGTTTAACTTCATCACGCAAGCTAAAACACTTTGCATGAGTTAATATTATTATATCCCACAGTTTTCTGTATATATAAGACATAATGCTCTGTAAGGGAGAGTTTCAGCAGGGAAGGAAGCCAGCAGTGTAATTAATTTATTCTTCAAAAATGTCACTAAAATATCATACTGAGAACAAGGAGACAGACATTAATTCTAGAATATTATGGAAAATGGGTGGCAGTGTCATTCCAAAGGGTCAGGGTAGTTTACTTTTAATCACACTGTTAAAGGCAGAAAACCAGAGGCTTCAGTGATAAGTAGATCTGGATCTGCAAGATGTAGTAGCAATAATCCAAAGCATATAGCTAGTGGTCTCTTTGAAAGGAAGCTGACATTTTCAAATGATAGTGTAGAAACGACACAAAGCGAGCAGAAAAGGGAATTATTAACAACTTACCTAATGCTGTTCTTGCTGGTGTGGCATCTTTTTTAATCCAAAAGGATACCCAGGAAAGAACAACTGTTAATATACAGGGAATGTATGTTTGAATAGTAAAGTATCCCATTCTTCTACTTAAGTCGAAGTATATAGTCATGACTACATAATCACCTGCAATAATAGCACAGAAAATAAATTGACATTGTGATGACATACAGACGGTTGCTCACCGAGCTGCTAATTTTTTAAGCTTCATAAAAACACTGCATATAAAATATTTCTTAGTGTTTCGAGAGCACCTGTGCAGCAATGCTCATGTGAAACAGAATTCAAATAAATCTTTCAATTCTAATTTCCTTTAGTTTTAGGTCTCTGTGGAAATGTTCACCTATTTGGAAAGGCAGAGGCTCTCAGTAATCATGCTGGATGAGTAAATTTTTGAAAGGCATCTTGGCTTTCCAGACTTGATATTTCTGGATGGCTCCATGACCACAAACATGAAGCTACTATCATTCACCAGATTCTGTAACCAAGCCACACAAATCCCTCCTTCTGCAAGCTGTATCTTCCCTGCCCTATTTTCAGGCTTGAGTGACTTCTGTTATCTTCTTTTGATATGAATCAGGCAGTAGGGGTCTTTACGGCACGTGTAGCATGCACATGAGTATGCCTTTACATAAGAAGTCATTTGCAGACACTAGAGCCTCAATGCTGGCAAGAGAGGTCAGACTGCATACTTTTAAAGGACTCATCATTAAAAATCAGGAGTCTCTTTTTGTCAGCATTCCTCCATTTCAAAACAGTTGTGGTCACTTGCAGTATCTGTAAAACTTCAGAAGGTGAGCCTGGATATAAAGTTTATTATTCTGCTCTGATTTCATAAAATCAAGAGCTCAGTAAGAAGGCTAGTTTATCTCACATGGTATAATTTTCTTCACAGTATCTCTTCTGCTAACCCTTGTGACTCCACAGGGCATAATAATCTGTCCCTCTCTCTCTACCCAGTAGAGGCTACTGACCTTATCACCTCTCTCCTTACTAACAGATCCCTCAGCTTCATAGATGTTAACTATCCTTTTCTCTCAGACAGTCACAGTGATTAACAATAATGAAACTGAACTGAGACCAATTTCTGTACTTTGCTTGAAATATGTTGCTTCCATTTCAGATGTGAAGAAGAGTTTATATGCCTGAGAACTTTTATGGGGTTTGGTCTGACTATGTCAGACTTGACCTAATAAATTATATTGCTTCTTATTACAAACCTTGACTTTCTAGAATACAATATTTGCAGAATGCATCATTTGCAATAGGTAGGTAAGTCTGTCCTGTTACAGCAAACCGTCAGAAGACTGAAGAAATTGGTAGCACAGAGGCATTAATACCCAAAGGAATGTACATACAACTCACGCAAGCAGAGGCACAATGGGTTCATTAGGAGTTGAGAAAAACTAAATCTTAGTCTTCTAGTAACAGAGAGCATATGAACAAAAGCATTTAATACAGTGGATATTTTGATTATAGCTAAATTTTACATAGAAAAGAAATTAATTCAGTAAAAATAACTTCTACCCAAAGAATCTCTGAAGGCCACTGTAAAATGAGTGAACTACCATAAGCTACAAAGTCAAAGGTAAATAAAAATCCAAGGGTGGGATTTGGGGAGATAAACTTAGAACAATGAGTCAAAAGGAAAAGTTTCTATGTGTTAAGTACATCATTTTGAGATAGATATATTTTGAAGAGGTTGATAAGCCTGTGGGTGCTTTCATCATGCCTCTGTTAGATGAACACGTACATTTTCATGAGTACTGTGGCAGTAAAAAGCATGTGACCCCAAGAAGTTGGACAGTCATTTCAGAAGCCTTGTGTATTTGGCATAATGGGGCAGAGCTTTAATGAAAGAGCTCGCTGCTGTTACAAGTAGGAAGTATTGCAGTACATCATGACATAGTGAGCCTTGTGGGCTGTTCACAGCCTAAAGGTTATTTTAATTCCACTAATCTCCAGCACTTTTCTCTGTGCAGGGAATGGCACCAGGGAACTGATGTGGATTAGTAACCATTGGTTCTGCTGGCTTATTTTTAGACTACATCAGCTCCCTTAATCTGGTTTGCCTCACTGAAGAAAGATTTACACCACAGCAACTGAGGTAATTTCACAGAAATGGGAGTAAGGATTTAGAGGCCTTGTAAACCAGTGCTTCTACTGACAGGAACCAACCCAACAACCATGGAAAAAAAGTTATGATAATGTTTCAAACATCGTCTGTCAAGGCAGAAGGATGAGCAAAAAAAGGAAATCAAAGACTCTATAGGAAACGTGCCAAGCCTTTACATTTCCCTTACTCAGTTATTGTATCTAGACCTGCACGTCTATGGATAAGCTGCTTGAGAATGGTATAAAGCAAAGCAATCTGCAGACTTCTTGTTGTGTACAATGATATATGATACACACAATTCAAGTACACACAGAGGTCACTGCTCCTCTGAATAGTATCACCGTGATACCCAGCACAGCAAATGAGAGTAGGGCTAGATACTGGATAGAAACATACTGGCTAGTAAGGCAGAGTCCCTGCTTCCTAGGTCTTTTATTGAAATAAACCTGATAAACTGAGAGTGGGAGAAAATCATGGAGCATGTCAACTGTTTTGCAGACAGGAACTGAGGCAGAGATTAAATGACGTAGAGAGTCCATCATCCCATTTAGTTGCAAACTGATTCAGTATCTTTCAGGCAGCATTCATTTCACCTGATTGCAAGCTAAATTGGGCTACTTCTGTGAAGGTGCTAAGGTTATTGTACCTAAATATATTAACCTTCTTAACTTTTAAAGAGTATTTTAGTTATTTTCCTCCTTTGTTTTGTGGTTAAACTTGATGCCTTCATCCTTGAGGACATGCACAACTCCTTCCCCACTTGCTCCTCTGCTGGCTGGCTGGCTGGCTGGCTGGCTTGCTTGCTTGCTTGCTTGCTTCCTTCCTTCCTTCCTTCCTTCCCCTGCTCTTTATTACAACAGAACTATTCAACTTCTCTTTACGCCAGTTAAAAACCTGTCAAGATACCCCTTCTCTGCAGAACATCCTTCCAGCAAACTAAATAAAAGAACCGTGACTCAGTCGAATTTTACAAGGAGCTGCAAATTTCCAAGTATCGAACAAAGACCCATAGATATCTAACAAGCATCCAATGAAAATGAAATCCTAGGATAATGATTGGCTGCATTCATTTATCCACTAACCTGTTTTCTCTTCTGAAATCCATACAAAAATTCTCACAATGAAGAAGAAAGTCCTAGTCATACAGGCAGCAGCTGTGCATACGGGCTTATATACTGTACCTTCTGTGCCATACTCTAACTTATGGGAACATGCTGACAGATAATATACCAAAAGATCCGGAGAACAATTTTGTTCAGAGGAATTAGTGATGCAAAGTGGAAGTAAAAGGAGAATTTGCTGGTTTTCCTACAATACTCTAACCATGCTTAGAGACAGCACAGCTTAGAGACGATGAATGCTGATGACAACGCTTAGTGAATTGCCACTGCTGAAATGCAGAACCTCAACTGGAAGCGCCAAAGTTATGACTGCTGTCAAAGGCAAGTATGTTTCTCTACAGCATGTACTGGATGCATTTTTTTAATAACTACAGTAAATTTTCAACAAAATTACTACAGTTCTTCTATCCTCAGCCAAGTCAACTTCTGTTGAGACTCCTGAATTGTCTCCTTGCATACAGAAGAGCCAGCATGTATGTGCTATGGCTACTTTCCTCGATGTGCTACTCCAAAGTATATATACTTCCTTCCAGAAGCAATTATTCTCTATGTATCTAAAAGCACTTGTCTGCAGCTTAAAGGAAAGTAACCATGGTACATACATTTCTGACTTTGTCTATACACACAAAATAATTTGTACAAAGAAACTCTCTTCTAAAAAACCTGACCTACAATTCATTCTGTATGTCCTGCAGGCATGAGCAACTCAAAGGAGAGAAAAAGCTTTCAAGCACTCTGCACAGTGCCTCCTTTCGACAGCTTTCAGGGCTCCACCTGCCATTACTGCCACTGCTAGAAGGGGAGCTGGGGCTGATTGTGCGACAAAGCCCCGCAGTGCAGGCAAGATGGGAAAAGCCTCCTTCCAAACTGCATATCATTAAACCAGTGTACTTGGTTTAAAAGTAATCACATGGTGACTGCCTAGCTAGGGAGCTCTGGAATAGCTAATACCAAAAACCTTCACTTTGAAACTCAGAGAGGAATTCTACTTTTTAACAGTTTAAATAATTTCCCAGGAAGACAAACTAACTTTTAACTGAACCATCAGACCATCATTTCACTGAAATAATGAAAATTACCTTGAGGCAAAATAGTGCCCGACCGGTTTTCTATAAATGAGAACAAGAGATGCATCTTGAGGCAGCAAATCTGGAGTAATAGGAATAGTGTAGCAATGCTTCCCATGAAACCAAGATGACTGCTGCCTGTGACCCACAGGACTTGAATTAGTTTAACTTTTCAGTTTGAAAGTAGGACACTATTTAGAACAATAATGATTTTTAAAGGAATAACTGCTGTGGATTTTAATGAACAATGCTAAACTATAGCCTATTTCCTTTGTCTATTGAAGACTAAGGGCATGGTTGACTGAATTGCCAGAATTTTGCCTACACTGCACCAAGAACAATTCCCTTAAAGGTGAAATGTTTGAGCAGAATGCAATTGGTTATTTTAAGAAAATCTTTTAAAAATCCAAAATGATATACTGTAAATAATTTATTTACTCAAACCACACTATACTATCTTATCACACATTTTCTTTTATCCTCCCACTATACTCTGAGGTTAACAAGTACTACAATCCCAATTATCTTAGAAAGACAGAATGACTTTACAAAGACTGCAATATGAAACTACAATGCATGCACAGAGCAATTTCAGCATGTGAGTGAAGGTTACACACTAATTGTCCATCACTAGAATTGCAGAATAATGAGGAGTGGCAGAGTTTATCCATGTTGCTATGAGGGTTTGATTACAGAAAAAAAAGTCCTAGTCATTAGAATGAGGACTCATACAGTATGTCACGAGTATTTCTTTGTTGATCAGCGAGACCACAGAGTGTACACTGATGCATCTTATTATCTTAATAAATCAAATTTACTTAATAGTGAACAAACTATGTTTCAATTCTTCAGTGCTTTTTTCTTTTTTTTTTAATTCTATTTTTATTTGGAAGTCAAGAGAAGACCCTTTTTAATCCTCCCATTCACTCTTCACTTCCCTCCAACCTGTTTTCTGATCTTTGCTTCCCAAAGCTCCATTTTTTCTTTCTTGAACTAGGTTTCTCTGCTTTCTTAGTAAGCTGAAAATTTCCTACCGGTTTGGCCACTGCCTATCAGTCATCCAGGACGGTGTCCTTGCATCACAGATGCCTTCATTTACAATTCTTCTCTCTGATATCAGGGTAGAAATGTAATACTTTGAAAACAATTAGCTCAAGCAGGACACCACTCCTGTCGTTGACTACATTGGTCAGACTGTTGACAAAGAAAACCATTGAAAAAACAAATTTTCATCAAAGTCAGTATGTACGGAAGTTTTTGCAAAATGTTCACCAGAGAGGGTTTTTGGAAGTGATGCATGCTATCATGGTAGTGCTGTTGTCAACTGGGGACGTGCAAGTTTCAGGTTCAAGAGGTGGTTTCAGGTTCCAGATTTTGCACAATCTGGAAAGAATATCTCAGCTCAGAATGAGGCAGAAGCAGAGACTGTGGTATGAAACCCAACCCTGCCTAACTCAGAGTAGAAATTTTCTTTGAAATCAGACAGAATAGTCATGTGAACTAGGCTTTTTCACATCCCAGGCCATCATCCCAACCCCTCAGAGACATGCCCAGTGGAAGTTCAAGCTATCTTTTTCCTAGCATTGCTCAAATGAAAACAGACAGATCAAGATTTCTTAAAGTACACTGCCTATTACTAACACTTCAGCAGCTGGTCTGTCTGTCTACAGAGCCTGTATCCCATCCTAACATGACTTTCCTAGATACTTGGTCTCCAGCCAGTCCAGGTATGGAGGAGATTTGAACTTTGGAAGATCCAAAAACTGAGCAAAATGGTAGAAGAAATAGCTGAATGCCCTCACAGGTGGTTATGACTCCAAAAGGACCTATTATTAAAAGAGAAAAGGTGAGGGTGAAAACAGAATTTTGCAGTTCTCTTGAGGAGAAATGTAGAAGGAACGACAGTCATGAAAGTATCATTAAAAATGCCTTTATCTTCTTCAGCATCTTTATAAACAATGAAGAAATGCTGAGGACTTATTGCAGGCTTATTCTGACTCCTCCAAAATGTGTCAATCAGCATGCATCAACAGTTTTCACTTCCAGGAGCAATCTTTTCTCCATAGCACTCTAGGACAAATGCTTTCAAGCCAAAAGGAAGAACAAAAAGATCGAGGTCATGCTGTCACTTAAGGGCTTGTCTTAGATTCCTGTATGCTGCTCTGGCATTTAGGTATCTTCATGGTGATACCTACATAACCAAGATACCATGTTTGGATGGGAGCATGTGTACAGTGGAGAAACATGTTTGCACCTCATCCCAAATAAATTGAGCATTCTTGGAGTGGTAACAGGCACTCATTACATACATAATTTCTGCATAAGCTGCATGTTTAACCACACAAGAAATGCATACAGGTCTTCAGAGGTGTCATTTCTATATGTATTGCCATAGTAGCAATGAGACGCCCAGTGACAGGCAAGGGTCTTATATAGTAGATATTGAACAGAGAAAAAAAAGCTTTCTGTGTCCCAAAGATCTGTTTTTGAATTCATAATTTCCTTTGGCATTATTGGGGGTGGGGGGTGGTGGGGTGGTGGGTGCGCACGCGCGTGTACAAGCACAGTGTAGCCCAGATTTGGCTTTCAGCACTTACACTTGAAAAGAAAATTTTCCAGAAATGCATGCACACCATGAGTGCCAACTCATTGCTTAAGTTTCCCATTATTTATTTATTATTTGAAGAATTATTATTATTATTTGAAGAAGATAATCTAAGACATTATTATATTTGCATGGGCGGCAAACAGGAGGAGCTGGAAGCCATTGTGCAGCGGGAGAGATACGACTTAGTCGCCATCACAGAAACATGGTGGGGTGACTCTCATGACTGGAGTGCTGCAATGGATGGCTATAGACTCTTCAGAAGGGACAGGCGAGGAAGGAGAGGCGGTGGGGTGGCCCTGTATGTTAGGGAGTGTTTCGATTGTCTAGAGCTCAACGATTGTGATGATGATACGGTTGAGTGTTTATGGGTAAGGATGAGGGGGAAGGCCAACGAGGCAGATATCCTGCTGGGAGTCTGTTATAGACCACCCAACCAGGATGAAGGGGCAGATGA
>NW_008795487.1:1164018-1173915 GCF_000699145.1 Aptenodytes forsteri | reverse complement strand
TGAAGCTGCTTCAGGGCGCGACGTGGAAATGCCTTGTTAGCACAGCGCATTCGGGTTCTTAGTGGTTGAGTCCCCATCCCTGGAGGTATTTAAAAGACGTGTAGATGAGGCGCTTAGGGACATGGTTTAGTGGGTGGTGGTGTTGGGTCAATGGTTGGACTCGATGATCTTAGAGGTCTTTTCCAACCTCAATGATTCTATGATTCTATGATTCTATGATCATAGACAAATTACTATACCAGTACACAGTGAAAAAAAGAAACCCAATGCCAACAGCATTGTTTGTGCTTGTAGAAATCATGTTCAATTATAAGTATATACATGTTCATAAGCATGCATAATAAAAATCAAATATTGACAGATTAGAGTGTGAAAAGCAAAGACTAGGTCCAAGGCTGTCTGAAGCCACAGATTTTTTAAAGTCAAGTAAGACCAAGACTTTGTCCTAACTTATCAGAACTGAAAGACATTAAGTTAGGGTTTTTCTTCTTATGTAATAAAAACGAGAATATAATATCGAGGAACATATTTTTACTTGAAACTATCAATTTTTTTAATCACCATAAAAAAATTTGCATTTCTTCTGTTTGTTCTTCCTTAGATAGTGAACTTTCATTTTCTTTGATGCAAGCAGCATTTTCAAAAGATTTTTGTGAAATGACAGCTTTGTTAAATGAACTGTTGCCTGCTTTTAAAAGTTAATGACTGTTTCCAGCACATAAAGTTATTTCATCCTCTGATTTTGGCATTTAGTATTAAATCTAGAAAACCAATGAATTTGTTCAAAGATCTAATTTCTTTGTATTGATTTTTTTTTTCAGAATTATTGGCGTACATAGGTTGTATACTGGAACTTTTCATGAAGAACTGAAATTAAATGCATAAAAGACCCATTTTTTCAACATTTAAATTCATTGTGTCCCATAGTCATTTGAAACCTACTAGTCAATATTTCTTGTGCCCTAATCAATTCATTATATGCCGTACCGGCACTTTCAAAAACAGTTACTTTTGATTCAGCTGTAATCATTTCACTGTCTATAGCTGTAGGCCATATCTTCTGTTAAGTGTCTGGAGTGCTTTGAATGTACTCAGGAGATGGGTCAACATCCATGAACACAATTGACCTCCAAAATTTATTCTAAAAATACAAGCTTTGCAAAAAAAAAAATTATTATAGTGTTTGGTGCCACGATGTAGAAAGTTTTGCTTATTTGTATACTTACGTGTTTATATACTTATACAAGCTGTCCTGCCACATACACCTATTCTTTCTTCCCAGTCTCCTCCAACAAAACCTGTGTGAAGTTATAGCATCTTATTCTTCTCTACAGTATTACGAGCATCAGAATTGCTCTCAGGCTGTTCAGGCCTATTATCTTTATGCCTTAGGCATAATGACATTTTCATTTTACAACATGAAATATCATTTTGTATGTTTTTTCAAATGGGGTACTAGTGAAAATCATGGATTTTTAATTTGGCTGTTGTAAGGTACAAGTAAAATTGGAAAATCCTCCAAAAAATGCAGTTTCATCAAGCCACATAATGGGAATAAAAATGTATAAGCAAGACTTCAATCCATGATTGCCAGTCCAGTTCTATTTCTGCCTTAACAGTAGAAAAGTTACTCACATAATCTCCATTTGCATTCATGCATCAATCTGAGAGAAAATCAATATACAAATGTGGTATAGTATGCATGATCCATTACTCACTATTCCTAAGAAGTGTTGCTATTTACCATATATAGGTTTTCTTTTGTGCTTGAAGAATAAAAGTGAACAATAGCAGATGAAGTAAAACCAATAATAAATTACCATAGCTGCCTATGTCAGTGAAAGTAGATGCAGGATCGGAGAGAAAATAAGTGTCATTTATGTAGGAATCTTTTTTTGAGAGGGTTTATTGACGGGGAGCTGTGCAATGCTTTTCGAGCAGAACATTCCTGATGCTCCACAGAGCACCAAATACTATAGGAGGTCTGAGAACACACAACAATAATGACTCTTGCATTCATTTTGCTTTTAATAAGCACCAAATCATGCCTGGGAACCCCCAGGTTTATGTCATCTGTCAATGCTGATCACTTCTCATTTATTTCTAGGACTGAATTTCTTACTCACAAGAGCTGTTGTTTGTGGGAGGAAGCCCCTTTGTACTGAAGTTTGTTATGAAGTC
The DNA here is from genome assembly GCF_000699145.1 of Aptenodytes forsteri. Taxonomy (NCBI): domain Eukaryota; kingdom Metazoa; phylum Chordata; class Aves; order Sphenisciformes; family Spheniscidae; genus Aptenodytes; species Aptenodytes forsteri. Next base: position 1,171,734 of record NW_008795487.1, on the reverse strand, counting down.
CCACAGGACTGGATTTGGTGAGCTTGTAATTCCAAAACCAGTTGAAATAGTTTTCAATTAGCTATCAAAAAATCGCATTTCAACATTTTCAAATAGAATCCTCTCTTTTTCTTCCTCAGAATTTAATTTTACACATTTAAAAAAAAATAATAAAAATGCAACATTTTGCTTGACCTGATATTCTTTTTGTTCAATTAAAATGTTCATGAGTTTGTCGTCACCATTGTGACTGTACTGTGACATCTCTTATATGACTGTGGAATGGGGTAACCTTTTTCTTCCTATCCATACTGACATCTAGTCCACATCAACTGTCCCTAACACACGCTCTTGTGGCCCAATTTCACTTATAGTCTTTTGAAAGCTTTAATAGTATCTCACTGTTGGAAGCCCATCCCCATTGATCATGTTGCATTCTGGAAGAGACTATGGTGATTATCTGGTCGCACTTTCTGCATGGTATGAGATCTTTCTGAAGTAATCACTACTGCAAACCCAAAAGTTATGGACGAAGTAGAACATCTTTTAGAAAGGCATACTATCTCCATTGAAAAATTTCCAGCAATAGAGTTGCACTGTAACCCTTGAAGTTCTTTCAATGCTTAATTATTCTCACTGTGAAAAACAAGTGGGTTTTTCTTAGTGCGCGGTCATCTAGCATCAAGTCAGACCTTGAGTCTTAATACATCTTTGCTAGACTGAAGAACCTTTTTTAACCAGTTTTCTTTTTCTCATGCAGGTATTTAGAGATGGTAATCAATCAACTACCCTTTATCCTTCAAGATAAACAATTATGGTCTCCTAACACAAGGAATTATTTCCAGTCTCTAATAAATCTTCTGGCTCTTTCATGCACTCCACAACTTTTCAAAGTAACTCTTGAAGTGCAGCCCATCAGAATTAGGTTTATTTTAGTAGCAGCTGCATAAGCATAACATATAGAGATAATATAAATGCCCTTCTTCTAGGGAATAATCTTTCTCAATACATATCCAAGATCTGTGCTTGGTATTTTGGCCATACCTTCAAACAAGGAGTATATTTTAAAATAACTATTAATTGACAAGAAATATCCCAGAGCCTTTAGACCTGCAGCACCCAGAATGGCAGGTCTCCAATTCTGGAAAAGCAAAATCCATAGGCTTCAATCCTAAATACATGCTTCAATCCTGAATACATGTCCTGAAGTACAGAAATGCCTATTGGCACTTGAATCCAGGCTACAGAGCTATCTGAACGGCTTTCTACCCTGACTTGTATCTACTATTGACCACTCCCTCAGCCTTTGTGTCACCTATAAACTTAATGAGTCTTAATGTTATGATTGCTTCTCCATCATTAACAAAAAGTATTAAATAGCATCAAGCCAGAAGACATAGCATTTCAAAAGAAGGTTCTGATGAATAATGGTTTTTCTAGCTATGTTGTGGATCTTACCAGGTGGTCAAAATTTAATAATTTGATGTGTGCCACAATGATTTGCTTACCACTGTAGCTTCTTAATCAAAATGTCATACTCCATCAAGTGAGATGTCTTACAAATGTACATTATATCACCAGAAATGTGTAAGTTCAGAAGATGATATTGAGCTAGTTTGACAGGAGTTAGTTTCTATGAATGAATGTTTATTGGTGTTAATTATATTATCCTCTACATTTGTATTAAACTATTCCAGGATCAGCTATTCCGTAACTTTGCTCGAGACCAATGCCAGGATGAAAAGCCTGTAATTACTTCGGTCATTTTATTTACAGTTTTTTGAAACAGGGAGGAGAAAAAAAAAAGAAAAAAAAGTGCTTTATTTCCCCTCAAGCCTTCCTTGAGGACTTGTTACAAATGGTCAGCAGTGATCCTTGGTCAGCTCTTTAAACTATTGTTATCAAGTTATCAAAGGGTATGTTAAGTTAAGAAGGAATTAATGAAGAGGTTGTGCTGGGTAAGTGGCTGGTAACATTAGACTAGACTAGACTAGACTAGACTAGACCAGAATAATTTCAGTTGGAAGGGACCTCCAACGATCATCTAGTCCAACTGCCTGACCACTTCAGGGCTGACCAAAAGTTAAAGCATGTTATTAAGGGCATTGTCCCAATGCTTCTTAAACACTGACAGGCTCAGGGCATCGACCGCCTCTCTAGGCAGCCTGTTCTAGTGTTTGACCACCTCTTTGTAAAGAAATGCCTCCTAATGTCCAGTTTGAACCTCCCCTGATGCAGCTTTGAACCATTCCCACGCGTCCTGTCACTGGGCACCAGGGAGAAGAGATCAGCACCTCCCTCTCCACTTCCCCTCCTCAGGAAGCTGTAGAGAGCAATGAGGTCGCCCCTCAGCCTCCTTTTCTCCAAAGTAGACAAGCCCAAAGTCCTTAGCCGCTCCTCACAGGACATGCCTTCCAGCCCTTTCACCAGCTTTGTTGCCCTCCTCTGGATGCATTCAAGGACCTTTAACATCCTTCTTAAATTGTGTTCTCTATTTTCCACGCATAAAACCAGTAAGTGATTACTTGCATTCAAAAAACCTGTAAGAGTTAGTTTATCTTTTACACTAACTTTCTATCTCACACCAAATTCCTGCGTGCTGGAGACAATGCTTTTTCAGTTAAGAAATTGTAAAGGGTAAGGTTGAGAAATTCCAAGGAATACTAGTATTTGCAGAAGGAGTTTTCTAGCATAGTCTTTCAGATTAAAGCCATCTGGCACAGCTATTTCTCACTTCACATTATAGGTAGATGTGTTTTATTTTTCTATAGAGGTATCTGGTAGTCTGTAACAGATGCAAGTTTGCATTCTGTTTGCTGTTTTATCTGGTAGAATAAAGAAAAATATTGATCCTTATGCATTCACACTTATTTACTTCCAAGACATTTGACAGCTGGAAAAAGGTAATGCCACTTCTGATTGAGTGTTATTTTAGCTCTTTCTTTGCCTACTCAAGCCTTTCTAACTGGATTATTGTCAGTCTTTCTTACATTCCCAACAATGACTATTTTGACTCTTCAGATTTCATTAATATTACCTTTTCAAATATATATTCATAAACAGGCCATGACTATTGCCTTTATTAATTTCCCTAGCTTGTATCTCTGGTATTCATGTAATGTTTTTTCCTTCACGTCCCCTAGTGCCTTTGTTGCAATGTGCTGTTAATAAATTAATTTTGTGCTAAATAAATGCTCCCTTTTTTCCTGTTCCTGCTAGCCTTTTTTCTTTAGTATACTGCCCTCCTGGATTATCTAGTCGGTCTGTTCGGTACTTCCCAGTTCCTTTGTGATGAATGAAAAAGCCAGCCTAAATCTCATCCAAATCCAAATATTTCTCATCTGTTCATCTCTATTATGGGTAATATTTTTTTGTTTCTGAGCTCCATGCTCAAACTTTCACTTGTTGTTATCAGAAGTATTATCTTCTTTTAGTTCAACTGGCAATAAACTTGGCTTTAACCTGCCAATAGTGTTACCTTAAAATTGTTAAAGACATAAAATCAGAGATTTAGCCCAAGTCTCTTGATATTGCTCTCCTTGCTGTCTCTAAGGTATTGCTTTTGCTTATCGATGAATTCTCTTTATCTGATATCCTGCAGTGTGAAATATTTAAATTACAGGAGAATAACATGCACTGATTTTTTAAGGGGGTCCTATTAAATTACACAGTCAGAAAAACTACCAGTGCTATCCCTGTTGCAAATGAAGAAATACAGCTGTTTTCCCTGAGTACCTTTCAGTAACACCTTTTAACCATTCTCTTCAGTCCTGGGCAAGAACCTGCACATCTTTCTACATCTTCCCTGCATGATCCAGAAAAGGAAGAGTGACCACAAAGAACTGCGGAGAGAAGAAAGGACTCCTGTAAAATTCTGAAGAAAGGGATGAGCAAGATAAGTGGTTCAGTGACACGAAGGTGATATTTCATTCACAATTCATAGTTAATTGTAGAATGGAGCAACTATAGTGCAGGAAGATATCGACATCCACTGATGCCAGAAGTTAATCAGTTTTTGGCAAACAAAAAACCAGTTCTATGTAATGAAGCCAGACCAAACTATGGATTTATTTTTCAACTATGCTAACTTTTTGAAGAACACATGTTAATATCTTTGATTATTACTTTATAGGTTCCAGTTTTCCTCAACTACAAATACCCATGCAATTACCTAAAAATGTATGAGTTTTGGGGGGAGTGGAGTGTCCTTCTGTACTTCAACCCATGAATCACCATTAATTGCCTATTCACATGGGTCTGTGTGAAGAGACCTGTATGTCAGATATGTGCAAATTAAAAGGGAACATGAGATGAATTCTGACTGTAACACTACGGTGTCTTTGAAAATTCAGCAACTTTAACCAACTATTTATAAAAGAACAATTTGGGAATGGCTAAATATGGGAGAATCTATTAGTTTTTAACTATTTAATGACTGTGTTGCTCTGGTGGCTGAATCTCCAGTCTGCACATAGAAGCGAAGAGCAGAGTGTGCGATTTAAGGTTATTTTTTCTCAAATGTTTGTGAAATACTAAGTTTTCATGCATGTTTGATTGAAAGGGCCAAGTCTGTTTCATTCATGTGAAGGGGCTCCCTTAAAAATCTGAAGAGCTACACCAGTGGAACAGAATAACTACGGAAAGGCTGGAGGCTGGCAGTCCATCATTCCTGCATACCTCTGGCTGCACTGCTTGTTTTTGGCATGAACAGTCATCGTTGCTGGGCCTCGCAGGCCGGGGACTTGTAACCATGCCCTGCTTTCATTAAACAACTAGGTGTGAACTCTAGCCCAGTGGACGTCCTCTGCTGACTGCAGCCTAAATATTAGTGGTAGCACTTTCAAAAGCACTTCACTGTATTGGAAATCAATGAGGTACAGGTTTCTAAGTCACTTATGCCACATATTTACAAGCTAAGTGGATGAACGTGAGGGAGGCTCTAAGCACAGCATGCTCTGGCACCAGGCCATGTTGTAGCTATATGAATCCCTTGCTAATACTGATGGATTGCTAGTCTTAGTGGGATCACTTGGGACTATTGCTACTGGGCATCTGCAGCATGCAAGGTCCCTCATGACTGCATGCACAGATTGACCAACAGGGACTTTTGAGAGTTTTCTCATAAGTACATTAGTTTTACATATGCAAACAGAATCTGTCAGTACTGGTCATCTAATGAAAAGAGTATGGGACCTACGTTCTCTACATTTCACTCAGATTAAGTCCTCTGAAGAAGAGAGCATAGAAATGTTTCCATTTCTGAAGGGCTTAAGACCACAAAAATGAAGTGTATAATGAGGTACCTCATTATACCAAAAAAATTTCAATTACATTCTTAATTCAGAGGCTTAAGCCTTAATTCAGAGGCTTAAGGCTCTGATTTTTATTTTTTTTTCACAGCCAGCAGTCTCTTTGCCCTGTGCTTTGCTTCCACAGATGAATCTGAATGCAACATGGGGAGAAAATACCAGATGCACAAAATGGTAACAGGTTAGAAATAACCAGCTCGGGAGATATGATTCAGCCCTGTGAGAAGGAAGCTCAGGAAATTCATAAATAGTTAGGGTCCTATTAAATAGCATATACACCTTTGCAACCTGACCACATAGAGAACAGCCATCACATTTGAGACTTACTTTGTCTAAGAGCTACCTGAGCAACAGTCTACTTTGGGAAAGAAGCATAAACAAGTTTTTCATATTTATCCCCAATAACATTACTGATTTTAGAAACCACCAGACAGACTGGAGAATGAAGTACCTTATTTACACAGGTTGGTCATAGGCCTCAGCAAGAGAATTAATATTCACGATGCTTAGTAGGCATCAACCTGGGGGGAAGAGTCAGCTCAAGGAAGAGGACTAGTCTTAAGTTTCACGTCGTGAAGGGTGCAGTAACCAAGTGCTGTGGCTGGATCTGTGCTGACAGCACCTGCTTACTGAAAGCTAGCTTTTGACAGTTCAATGATTTGCAAAATATACAATATTTAAGAAGGGCATTAGATTAGACCAGGGTAGAGGTTGGCACTGTGTAAATAGGTGCTTGAGGAGTCTCTGTCAACATGGAGTAAAGTTTGCTGTGTACCTTTGTTCCAATAAGAAGTGCTTTCAAAAACAAACCTGGGAAAGGACCAAACATTGTGCCTATTCCTTTTTCTCCTTTTTTTTTCTTCTTGCTGTTACTGCTCTCTACCGTGAGATCCTATTCCTGTGTGCAGATCATACCTTACAGAATGAGAAGTGCCTTCTGGAACTGAGTTACCACTGATCAATTCCTGTTCATTTATTGATGAGCCTGATTATGACAAGATGCTCCACGTGAAAATTAATACTTTAGGCAAACAGCTTGATTATTTGGATATTAAGATTAGTTTTCCCTCAGTGTGTTCTTTCTTTGACTACATAATTTGAGCCTTGACTACCAGTAATTTTATTCTACATCTAGACCTCTGCTGGGCATTATCTGCAATTTGTACCAGGACTTGTGCCCTGCTCGGGTAGAAGGCTATTGTGCTAAGCCCCTACATGGTTTAGCCCCTGGAATTAGGTTTCTATGGCACTGCCAATGAGTTATGGCAAACTTTGGTTCTTTGTACGTAAATAAAATGTTAATGAGATGCTAATGGCAGGTGTAACCTCCTTAAACTGGCAGTAAATGAATAGGAGAGACTGTTAAAAATGAAGTGCTTGGAAGAGCCTGAAGAATCACTTGTGATGCAAGTAGGTTGCTTTTCCATTAATATTTAAGTCTATTTTTAGGACAAGGACAACAATACTGATACATACCAAATTGAAAATGACAGATCACCTATGAGCAGTGCCTTGAGTTTTTATTTTTTTATGTGTAGCTGCATTTGGTCAGCATTTCCCAGAGTTTTTAGGGATGCATGCGCCATCTGTGAAAATGTATTCAGAACTGAATTTTAGCAAACAATACTACAGCCTTGGAGCTTTTACTTTCGGAACTTTCAGCAAGATTACCCTAAAATAAAGAAGAAAGTTGTTCCACTGGTTAAAGATTTCTTAGTACAATTTCTAAGCTGGTTTGATTTAAACTGTTATTTTTGGCAAGTACTGTAATTAATGATTGACATAAACTAATTGCTTTGGCTATTTTGGAAACAGCACATTTAAATAACCACAATACTGAAAAGATAACTCAAACCAGATTCCTTCTTATTCTGAGAATATCTTCAAATCAATTCAAATATGAACCCTCTAAACACTTCCTTCATGGTTTTCTCCTTGAATCAACCTTCTTCTACCTAGTTTATTTCAGCTGGAGCTGCCTATCCTCAGGCAGTCTTCATTTCTGTTTCATTATTTCCTTATTATGATTCTTTTCCTACTTTAAGCAAAGAGATATATGCAATTGAGCTCCATCTCAACCTATCACACACTTTTTTTTTTCTCTAGCATACTCCTTTTTAGTCTAAGAATTGCTTTGGAAATTATCACTTCAAGAGTTTTCTATACATTTGTCCTGGTTTTGGCAGGGATAGAGTTAATTTCCTTCCTAGTAGCTGGTACAGTGCTGTGTTTTGGATTTAGGAGGAGAACAATGTTGATAACACACCGATGTTTTAGTTGTTGCTAAGCAGTGTTTACACTAGTCAAGGACTTCTCAGCTTCCCATGCTCTACCAACTGAGAAGGCTGGAGGTGCACAAGAAGCTGGGAGGGGGCACAGCCAAACTGGCCAAAGGGACATTCCATACCATGTGACGTCATGCTCAGTA
>NW_008795487.1:1162847-1163892 GCF_000699145.1 Aptenodytes forsteri | reverse complement strand
TGCGCAGCTTTTGCTTTACCTATTAAACTGTCTTTATCTCAGCCCACGAGTTTTCTCAGTTTTACCCTTCCGATTCTCTCCCCCATCCCACTGGGGGAGAGTGAGCAAGAGGATCTGTGGTGCTTGGTTGCCGGCTGAGGTTACACCACAGTAACATTGAATTTTAATGTCAGAAAATGCAATCTGTTCTTTAAAATAATCATTAAACATAGCTTTTTGATGCAACCAATGGGACCAATGAATAATGCTGTTGCCTAAATACCATCCAGAATGACCTATACTCTTGCAAGTTAACATACATGTCTCCATCAGAAATGGCAAACATAATTAGTTCCCATGAGCACTCAGAAATATCCTCCTATTCTCGTGATATCTTTTATGATACTATCCATGAATTATTAATTTTAAGTGGTTTTAATCAATGCCTGCATGATATAATGTAGTAGACAGTATTATAAAAGCATTTCTGATCAGTTCCGTAGATGTGAAAACACATAAACATAAAAGATAACCCTTAGGACTAAGGCAATATATGAAGTTAGCAGCTCAAGATTGTAAAATATGATTTGGTTAAACTTGGTATATGTATTGTTCCTTACCATCCCACCCTCTCAATCTTGCAGTAATGAACTTCAGCAATAACTGATATTCTTACATCTACTCCATCCTTGAATGGATTTCTCTACAATCCCATAATAATTCAGATTTAAAAAGAAAAAAGATGAGGTGGAGACCAAGACAGTCAGTATTATTTCTTACTACAGACAGGCAGTCCAGGATCTGGAACTTCTAATCTACCTACCATATTTCTAATACAATAAAAGACTTGGATGGATATAAACAAGAACAGCTCTAAATCTAAGTCTAAAACTAAATCTAAAGCTCTAAATCTGGCATGTTCTCTTTTCAGTTGTTGGCTGTACATCTTCTCCCTTGTAAGACTTTTCTTGAAGAAAAGTGCCATTCTCTTATAGAATCATAGAATCATTGAGGTTGGAAAAGACCTCTAAGATCATCGAGTCCAACCGTCAACCCAACACCACCA
>NW_008795487.1:1140681-1162143 GCF_000699145.1 Aptenodytes forsteri | reverse complement strand
GGGCAGCTTTCCAGCCACTCTTCCCCAATGTTAGCCTGTCCTGCTAAATGGGGCTCTTCAGGTTCTCTCGCAGTGATTGTATAGGGTAATTCTTTAAACAGGTTCATGTCAAAACCAACCGACCACAATGTTGAGAGCTGAAACCTTCCTTTTTGTTCCCTGTGTTCTGCAAGGGTCTTTCAGTACAGACCAGTGCATCGTTAATGCAGATTTCCTTGATTTTCCCTGCAGGAACCTATCAAGTCTCACAAAGCCTGAAGACCTGCCAACAGGGAATATTACATTTTTGGCAGTTCCTTCCAGATAGCAATGAATGACAAAAGCCAAAATGGTCAAACCTTTGTGGTTCTTGCATTTAGGAGGTTGTCTGTTTGTTTGTTTGTGATAAAATAAGCAGCCTCATTTCTTGATTTTCATCCAAAGTTTTGCTAGATTCAATGGCCTCTATTGAATCTATCCACTTCCCGATTGAAAAAAAGGTTCCCCTGAACATTTTCTTTCCTTACTTTATTTGCAGGCCATCCTGCAGCCTTATGGATACCTGAGCTCAGTGACTGATACCGGCTATCATCATTTAGTATCCAATTCCAGAAAAGGACAAAACACAGACATTTTGCCATGGGATCATAAGCATTTTGTTGACAGTGGAGAACCGGTGAGATCTGAGGGTCTTGGACTCCTTTCCAGGCTCTGAACAGCAATGTAGTCTTTCCACCAAACTTAATATATTCTGCCTCTGTCCAAAGCCTTTTCTCATTCACAGCTCCAACTTTCTAGCTGTTTTATGCAAGCAGCTCCAGCAGGAGTTCACCAGCTTCTCATCCCAGTCCCAGCCTCCTCATCCCTGCCATCTCCCTTCTCCCCTGTGCCCTGGTCTTTCCTACTCTGCATGGCTCCGTTTCCTACCACAGAAGTTTTCTTGTCCAGCCTTCCTCAAGCTCCTTCTCTGCTTTTTCATTTTCCTCCTCTCACAGGCTTCTAGTCCCGTCTTTTCCACTTCACCTCTCCCTGGGTATTAGTGCTCTTGTCCAACCAGTCCCAGACCCTGATCCAAGCTTCCAGTTTCTCCTCACTTCCCAGCTCTGTCTTCTCTTGGAAACTTTTAAGATTGTTTAATGAATTTATTAATGAACTGTGAACAGTAGTGAGGCAAAATCACCAAATGAGGCATGCTTTTAGGTTAATTAAGTTTGGAGAAAAATATGACCTGGAAAAGAGGATTTCTTTCCTCCTGGATCTACAGGGCATTTTTATGCTTCTCCTTCGGTGTGATCTCCTGACCAGAGGGAGCCTGGACTGGGCCCACAAATTCTTCAAACACAGAATGAGGCAAGGTGTTTTCCCTGGAAAGCTGTCATGCTGGATTTATTAACTCTAAGGTACAAGCTCTTCCTTCATGCCTTAACTCACAAGGTGACCACACACAGGTGGAGTGAGGACATTTTAAACTTAACTAGCCCTCTTCCTCAAAATGATTTATTTAAATATAAATCTATTTCCACAATTTTGTATTATTTTAACTCTTTCTTGTTTTACTTATGGAGTGAAATCTTTTGGAAGCATAAAACAAAGCATTAAACAGGATATTTAACTGACCAAAACTGCTTAGAATTTAGCTACTTAAGTGGACAGGCAGGAGACTGCACCATAATCTTACAAATGTCAGGGCAGACCTGTTTATGATTTATGTTGTTGGATTACATATTTAAAGAAAAAGGGAGCAGAGGGCTAGATATCTTCTCGACGCTTCACTTACCATTAAGTCAATATTTCATGAAAATATTTCCAGGTGCTTAAGCATTTGCACTATAAGATTATATCAAGTTTTAATGATGTTTGGGTGGCTGAACATGTTTGATTAATAAAACTGCCACTTTTCATTATTAATGCTAAGGTTGCCAACTTAGTAAAAACTCTGAATTGGAAAATCAAAGCTGGAAATCATCAGAGATCCTATAATACTAGTGTTTGAGGCTGCATTTACATGAAATTGCAGACGGAGAAAACGGTGTTTTATCATCAATAAAAACAGTACATGTTTAATTCCACAGACTCTGTTATAAAGAGGTTTTCCTGTGTTTGGTTTTTTTTTTTTTTCTTTTCTTTAAGCATATTTAACTGGAACTAGATGCAAATCTCAAATTTTATATATTGCAGCTGAACAAGTAAATCTTTCCTCTCCTTGTTTCTTCCTTCAGTCTCCAATTATGTAGATCATTTCATGTTCAGTTTTTGCAGTAAAAAAATGGCATAAATGCATCTTTAGTGGGAAATTACTACATTTAATCATATACAGTTAGAATATTCTCTTGCCTTTTTATGAAGTCATGCAAATTTTGGTAAAATAATTTTAAATATTACATACTGATTGGCTGTTATCTTTACCTTCCCCTTAAACTGAGGTAAGTTACCACACTAGATTCAAGTGAAGAGAGAACATGTTCCCAATTTCCTCTGTTTCTTCTTGTTTGCCTGATTTTAGTGGTCTTCCTGTAACATATATCTATCCATAGATCACATTCCACAAAGGTCCCTAGAAATAGTGTGAACATACAAGACAGTCTACCTCTTAAGCAGTTTGCCAAATTGACTTTACAGCATGAAAAGCTGCAGGTGTCAGCAGACAAACTTAAAAAAAAAAAAAGAAGAGGGAAGAAAAAGTTCACTTTTTAATGCGACCCTTTAAAAATAGGTTTGCTTTTCTCTTTTTGATAAAAAGTCATTTAAATATCCAGTGTTGATAACTGGATGTCTCGTAACATGAGGTGGTGGGGAACAAGGCAGGCCAAAGGGAAAAAAAAAAGTACCCCAAGGAAAGCAAATCAGGTTGAAATATTGCTATTTTTATCTGTTGTCAAACTGTGAGTAGTTTGAGTCAGTTCTGATTCAGAATAGCAGTAACCCCATGATCACAGTCCCCCAGCAGAAGAGGACTGGGGAAAGGGAAGGTAAATAAGAAAAAAAGAATTTCTACATTGGAAGAGGGAAAGCCTTTCATGATGCATAATACCAAACTGAATCTTAACTCCTCACTAGGATGTCTTCTGATTGCTTTCAGAAGAAACTTGGTACACAAATAAGGATCACTAAAGCTAGAGTCAATTTCTGGCTTTGTTGACTACTTGCATTTATGGGCAACTCATTTCACCTTTGCTTCTCACTTTGATAGACGTTTCATGACCTTGTGCAAAATTTACTTTGTTCTACTTTTGTCTATCTTTTCCTTCTACAGCAGAAACTCTCTCTAAGGTAGAGGGAATCTCCTTGTCCATGCCCATAAATCCTTTCAAAGTTAACACAATCCTGTAATTTTGCATTACCTCTAGTGCAAAAGCCACTGGGCTGTTTTTCTTAAGATAAAAATTCACTACGAATCAAAAATGCATCTAAGACATTCCGTGTGCTGTGGTTTGCTAAATCATTACAATAACAGCTTTGTGCACTGTGGAATCAACCCAAGGCGGAGGGAGAAAAGCGGAAGAGAGACAGCCTTGAGGTTGTGACTTCAAAACAGAAACAGTCTCATAGACTGCTGTATGCCATGCCGCTACCAGGTGAAGCTGCCCCTGCAGGAGTAACACCCTCTATTTCCTGCACTGCATGTACGTGTCATGCAACCAGACAGCATTATCAATGCTTGCAGTTGAAGTGGTGACAAAAATGTTTCAAGTTTCTGTATGGCTCGTATATGGCACAAGAGAGCGAGTGCACGATGGTCCAATGCACCATGGATGTTGCACAGGGCAGGGAATCCAGTGGAGATGAGAGTCAGTCCAAAGGGAAAGGAAGTGAACTGCTATCCTACAATATGTGGGAAGAACAACCATGAAAGCAGGAGGAAATTCAGGCAAGAGAAGGCAACATTCATGAAGATCCATGCTGACCTTAACCCTTACTTGATGTAGCAGATGGCCAAGGGGAATATACTACCAAGTATGGAAAGTGATCTGCATCGCTGAGTTTGAAGCTGGCAATGCTTGTCTACCATCACTCTGCTGACTGCAGAGTGCAAGCAGACTGTACCTGGTAAGACAACAGCCACCTATGTGATTCAAAAGGTGACATCTGTTATTCCCGAGGTTCTTGGTTGGCATTACCATGTGGATGAGGGACATAAAGGAGAGGGCGGTCTGTTGATCCTGTTGTTCCTGAAATACTGAAATGAGTTGACCTTCACAGGGACCTGATTCCTGGGAACTTACTCAATCACTGCAATTGTCCCTGCTCTCACAAAGATCTGCTAATGATCCATGAATCCCTCTTCCTCCTTAGAATAGTAGAATTAGGTTTTTACAAAAGGGAATCCTAGATACTTTGTCGATGTATTTCTGTTGCATTCCAGAACTATTTTCTCATCCTCATATGACTCCTCATTCCAAACACTAATGTTGGGAATATTTCATTAATAGTTCATTAATGAGCTTTCTTTGAGACTTTCCTCAGAGCCCTGGTCCTGCATTGCTCCAGCTCCCTGGATCCCCATGTTGGATTATTTGTGTAGAAAAGTTGCAATAAGCCATACTGATGTGTTGCCAGTGAGGGATACTGAACACTGCAGAGCCCTTCTAAACCCATTGCCTGTGTCCATGTCCAGTTTGGAAAGTGGCAGATAGAAACAGGAGAATGTGCATGGCTCTTATGTGGCATGACCCTTGTTAGGTGATGGTGTCACGCCTCTGGGTAGGGAAAGAATGGCAAGGTCTGAGCTAAAAAAAAACCAATAGCCAACAACAAGGAAAGAGGTCTGTGGCAAATGGTCAAAGAAGAATAAAGGTCTTATTCCAGCATGTGTTCAAATGAAAGTAAAAGCAAAGCCCTAAACCTGCATTAATGGAAGGACAGTAGTACCAAGAGAAAATGGTCTTTGGGACAAAGAAGTGGGAAGGAAAAAAAAAGAAACAAGCAAAGAGGCCTGAAGGCTAGGTGTGGAAAGGCAAGCTGGCTTTGACACGTTGGAGTGGAATTGGTATAAAACTGGTCAAAGCAGAGGCAACCCAACATTTTTGACCACATCTAAACCAGCATAGTGAGATTATAAGTGATTGCTACTATTTACAGTGTGTCTGTGGTGGTTTTGATCCAATACCAGGAGCCATAAACTGTACTTTTGTTGAACCTCATCCCATGATTAAAATTTTAAGATTGTAGTTAAGAAACGTGATGGGCTAAAGAAGACTTCATCTCCTTTTTGATTAACATATCGTTCTCAAACTGACCTTGAGTATTGCCAAATGAATTTCTTGTTATTTGTTTAGTATTTGTTGAATAGCTTCAATAAATAATTTAACAATACAATTATTAAAAAGCTCTTTGTGATCTATCAACCAAAACTGCATTGTCTGTGCTTTAGCTGGATGACAGCTTTCCTAAATGGGAGAACAGCAAATGACTTTAAGAACAAAGCAAAACGAAAGCAACAAAAATGACAAACCCAGGTGTTAATGTACTCAAAGATTTATGAACTACATGAAACAAAAATATGAATGCAATGAAAAAATCTTCAACATTATTCTTTTCGTTTTCTTACTCAATTCTACTCTGGTATGACTACTTCTTGTTTTCTTTACTTACAGAAATTCAGATGAGATAAAATGAGATGAAGGCATTTCTGAAATACATAATGCTAAAGTTACTTCATTTTCACTGCCTTTCAGAGTAGTTTTCTGAAGAAAAGTTGAAAATGATAACAGCATCTTACATCTACTTTATGGGATTAGCTTGAAGCTTACAATAAACAGACAATAAATTCATTTTCTGTCTTTTTCTCTAAGCCGGTATCAGTACTAAAAAAACCACTTCCAAATACTAATTGTAGGGTTGTACAAAAATCTTACAGTCAAAGAGAGATTACCTCAAGAAAATGGTGGACTGCAGTCTTCAAAATTCTTTTTTTTTTTCCAGCAGTAGAAACACTGATTGTCCTTAAGTATGCAAAGCTATGTTTACAATATTCTTCAAGAAATTATTACTTGCAGACGTTGCAACGCTTCAGATCTGATTTTTTTCTTGTCAATTTGTTAAACACTTCGGGAAGCAGTAGAGGAAAATGGGCATTTATGTATGAATTTGGGAACTACAAAAAATGATCACAAGTTACCTTATAATGCAGTGCTTAATATGGTATTAGTAGGATTGAAACTGTTTCAGGATGTTACTATTGGTTCAATCTCAGATAACACTACAAGAGTAAATTCTTCTTTCCTCAGGACGACTGCGACTGGATGTAGAATAATTGCCAGCAGTGCTCATATTTTAGAAATGGTTTTGAATATAGGGAAAAAAAGGGGTATATTAGCAGTTCAATATCAAAGACAATCAGAAGTTACTGAAAACAGAAGCAATGAAAAATGTATATGTATTGTTTGCTATAATTTCTAAACTTCTCTGGGGTTCCCCTGTCCTAAGAAGTTTTTTTGCCATAAAATTGTCAGGTTTTACACAAAGAAATTAAATCTGTTTAAGGTGCAGTTTTATTTTAAGGTTGTGACAATGGGAAAACTTTGTATTATGTTTTAAGAAATCCTCTATTCCTACATGATAGTGTATTTATTAGCATCCTGTAATCCTGTTCTCTGCACATCTCACCATGGATCTGATTTTTAAACACATGATGTTAGAGGATGGGATTAAGCATCATTTGCAATGGGCCTTGGCCTGAAATGAGTTATGAGCCTACCGCTGAGCTGAAGAGGCTTGTTATCTCAGATGACACGGCTAAAATCAAACTTTCTACACCTGTAAGTTGCAGTATAGAATGTCAAGACCAAAACAGCTTCCAGCTACATTATTTGCTGCTAAAGGAAGCTAAAGGTCAGGTCTGCACCCTTGCTAGTGTTCCCTGAGCGTGATGGAAGGAGCTTTCGTCAGCCCAGTATTGAGAGTACTCTTCAAGGATGCACTTCATTGCAAAGGGGATGGTCACATCACACCATGCAGCTTTCCTGCTTCAATGTTCCTGGTGACTTCAAGCAGAAAAGATAGCCCAGGGTTGCTCCTTGAAGGTTTCTGATGATGCCTGTCCCAAGAGCAGACGCAGCCTGAAGGCAGCTTGAGTTAAAAAAAATAAATTAATTCCAGGTGTGTAAGCCAGGGGTGACCTGATGTTCAGAGTTTGCTGAGGGGATCCTTGCAGGCACTGTGGAAACCTGTTCAAGGATTTGGATTACTGATCCTGCTGCTCAGGATGTGTCCTTAGAAATTAATCTCTCTATTCATATAAGAATAAGCTCCAACAAGGTTTTCTTCACATTTGAATGTGCTTCTGTCTTTATCTATTGTGTAACACACGCAACATTTACCAAGTTTTCTTCCTTTTGAAGGAAGCATTTAGAAAAAGAAACAGACATGCTCTCTCTCGGTGGAGGAATGGAAGAACAAGGATAAAATAGAGAATTTGAAATGGGAGTGTGTAAATTGGTATTACTACAACAGACATTTTAATCAATGTTTTATATTAATAGACATATGTGTAACAGTATTTTTTTCTGGGAGGTATCCTTATAAAAAAATTGACTAGATGGAGAGAAATTCAAACCAAAGTGGACCAAGACACAGATTAAGACTATGATCTGCAAGTTTGGCTTCATCTTTGCCTAAAGATTTGCATTATTTTGACAACTGTCCAACTACAGTAGGAAGATGTATGGGAATTTCAGTACACTTTTAACTTCTTTATGTGCTTCATAGCAACCTGCATCTAGTGAACAATGTATAAGATGCATATTCTTTTTTCTCTTCAAGCGACCAAGACACAGATTAAGACTATGATCTGCAAGTTTGGCTTCATCTTTGCCTAAAGATTTGCATTATTTTGACAACTGTGCAACTACAGTAGGAAGATGTATGGGAATTTCAGTACACTTTTAACTTCTTTATGTGCTTCATAGCAACCTGCATCTAGTGAACAATGTATAAGATGCATATTCTTTTTTCTCTTCAAGCCACTTTATAATTCTGCCATGATTCTCCTACTTCATTATTCTAAGAAAATTTCTGTTTTGAACCAATAGTACTGAAGGAATAATTTGGCACACTGTTTATAGTATGCAAAAGACATGCCTGAAGCTGTGGACATGAAAGGCAGAAAACTCTTCAGATGTTTTTTTCACTCTAGCTGTTCCTACTTGTAGGAGGTCTGCAATTAACTTCGATACTGACTTGAATTAGAATGTGGGTGGTGGTTCTGTGCTTCTCAGATGAAAATCTGTATTTTATACTTATCTAAAAATAAGCTGTTCTCCTTTGGTACAACACCATACATTGTTTTGTTTGGGGAAGGGGGGGAAAGGGGTGCTGGAGGGGGGCTGTCCCCAGGTCCAAGACAGTCAGACTTGTACAATTTGTACAAGCTAAAGGAAACTTACTGCAGTTGCAGACACTTAAGACAACTAAAACAGGAGTAGCTGTGGATTGTTTCTGTTAAAGAAAGATAATGTAGATGGTATTGTGAAACCCTTGCATTGGGGGGCAACCTAGATCTTCAACATAGCTAAATGTAGTCTTCTAAATGCCAGTCTTTAGGGGTCATGTCAGAATGACTATTTTAATTTTCCTCTCCACTGAGGATAAATACAAGATGGTAAATTCTGAGAAACAGTGAAAGGTTTTGAAAGAGAGGCTGACAATAAAACGCCCCACTATCATGCAGAATTATCCTATATAAGGATATTGTCTACTATTATAGTTCTACTACTGTTTTATATAACAAGGCCTAAAAGACTAAATAGACTCACTTGCAAGGCTCATACGAGAAGGAGATATATTCAAGAGGATTCATCTGTTCAGAAGCACAAGGACATCTGCAGAACTTAGTAAAAGTCACTTGAGTGTTTTGAGATCCTTGTCCTAATACCACCTTCCTGTACTCTTGGGATTATATATTTTACTTCTACGAAGCAATGAAACTCTGGTCCACACCTTCAGTTTGTCTCAAGTTGACTGTGATTAACTTTCTCTGATGTAATGAGTGAAAGTCTATTTGGTGTCTTCTGCCAAAATTATTTTGTAAACACCACAATGCACCATGACTGATGCCAGCCCAGATTTCTGTCACTGCCAAACTGCCATACCCAAGTGGTTCTCTGTGAGATGCTGTGGTAGCCCTGGTCATGGCAGGCTTCCTTACATTTCAGGAATGCTCTCTCATGTTATCCCATATAATTACTTTGGTTGCATTTGATGAAAGGTTTGGAAACTTGCTAAACACTTATTCTTGTACTGTACCATTTCCTTAGCTATCTGACAGCATAGCTCATACTTGCCAGACTCTCTGGCAGGTAATGGTAAGACACATATTGGCTTCAGTAGGCGGTGGATAAATCCAGCATCAGGCAACTAATCATAGCAGAGATTTTGGTTCTTGCCAGTGTAACTAGGAAGCAGAAGGTGTTGACTGAAATGGAGTTGTTGTTATTATGAACAAGACCTGAATGTTGTGAATATTAGCTGCAGAAAAGGATCCTAGAGGCAAAAAGCCTCTATGACCGCATGGAAGAAATTTGGAAATGTGACCCCAATGTGAAAGAGTAAAGGCTAAATTTAGAGAGATCTTGCTAGCATGTAACTAATCTGTGCTTCACTTTTTCTAAGGTATGTCAAATTAAAACCTAAAAAGACACTTAGCACCTTTCTGTGACATGTGAATCGTCGTCCCATTCTGTATCTTAAAATTCTCATTAAGATTGTAGATTCAGCAGTGAATAAAATATCCTGTGCAATACTGTGAGTTTTAAATTAAGTACAGTTGCTTTGTAGCATCCCTGAGCAAAGGCCAAACCTTCACAGTTTGCGCTAATATAAAACTTTTGTTTGAGCCAACCATAAATCACCAATACAGTGGTGTAATGACACAGAAGTAAGAACAAAAGCCAGAGGTGCTGGAATAGCAAGGCTTGAAAGTTGTTCTCAGCTGTATAAATGCAAAGAGGCTCACAGTTCTTATATAATATGTCTTTCCACCCCCATTGCAGTGATATTACTACCAGAAATTGTATCATCAGTCTGCATTGTAGGTCAGAAAATCTCAAGATATGTTTTGCAATTTGAGTCAAAATACTCTGTCTACACTGTGTACCTTTTTAGAAGTAAATACAATTTATGAATCCAATTCTGCTTTGTATCTTGTATATTAAAGACACTTGTAAAGCCATTCTGACTGTAGTCACAGTGTATCTTCTGTGGAAATACTACCCTCTCTCCCTACTGCTTCGCAGACAGCATGCTGCTTACTGCCTTTACAAACATAGTCCAGTAGACCATGGGTTGTATCTCTAAGGGCCTGAGTATCATGCACATGGCAGTGCAACTTCTCGCTTGGCAATCCCTGGCCACACAATCATGTCCACAGACCCAATTTTGCCATGGCTCGCTGCAGCAAGTCGGGGAGCTGGGCATCTCAGAATGAATCCATGAAAAGCCAGCAGTTTACCACGGTGTCATCTAAGCTGGGCAGGAAAAAGTGCAGATGAGGAGAAGTGGCTGCTAGGAAGGCCTCTGTTGCTATGAAAAATTCACAACTCTGTTCTTTTAAAGTAAGGAACTAAAATCTTTTTCCTAGCAAAACATGGAAGCAACAGCCGCCTTCTGCTTTTTACCTTGTGGCCTACTGGTTAAAGCAGCAGGACATGTGAGACCAAAGTCTCTACCTCTCAAATGAGTGACTTGGCTAGCCTTCATGCTAAATTCTGAGATGGGTTCACCTAGTTCTTGGTATTGCTATTAAATATTCAATCACTCTTTCAAGCTCAGAGAAGAGTTCAGGTCAACAACCCCAAGCTCCAGGTTATGGCTACTGCAGAACAGATTCAACCCTGTTGTCCTCCTGTCCCGGTGAATTATCCTGGAATGGAAAGTGATGTAGCTCCAGCAGAAGGGAGCAGGAGATCAGGACTCCATGTACAAAGAGGAGCGACAAATACAACATTGCCAATGTATGAGTGAATGAGGACACTAATTCAAGAACCTCTTAGACATATACAAAACTTCTAAAACATGGAACTACCAGATAAAAACCTCAGCTGAAGAAAAACCTAATGGAAAAAGACTGTGTGTTTTTTTTCCATACAATATGAAAATCTTTAAAAAGGACAACTTGACAACTGGATATTTTTTTAGGGAAAAATCACTTCCCACTGAAATTTTCCCTTAAGAAAAAAATGCGGGTGAAGACCTGCCTCCGAGTCTTCCACTGTCTAATTTTTTTTACTTTTGCTTTTACCGCAAAGTAAAGATACTTTATTTCTAATCTCTCTCGCCATTTGCAGCAGTAAGGGCCTATACAAAGGACAATAAGTATTTGTCTCCACAAGGCAAAGCATAAGAATGAAACCAATTACATATGCAGTTCTGCTGAACTTGCTTACAAAATATGGAGAGCAATAATAACCTCTCCACTCCTCTTGTTCTAAACATCTTTTGTACTATTCATAAACAGAAGAAGAAAGGTGTTTTTAGAGCATGTTATCCTTAGTCCACTGGTATATATTAATAAGCTGAGCTTTCTCTAGTTTCTGGTGACTGAATAGTTACTCACATTAAATAGCCAGTTTCAGGCTTCTGCATTTCAGGCTCTGTTCCCAGGCCAGCATCAGGGAAAAGCTCCATTAACTGCAGTAGGCTATTGATCAAGTTATAAATCATTCTCTTCAGAAGCTGTCTTACTATGAGCTTTGTGAGACATTTTTGTAACAAGATGGGCAAGTGCTGGATTTGCAGGGCAATATAAAAGTTATGATTCCCATAAGTGTCAGTCAAACTTGTAACCAACAGAGGAAAACACTTTAATAGAGGTATTATTAGTAATCATCTATCTAATTATTACATTTCTAACCTGAGTGGCTAGCGACAAAATTATCAGAATCTATTATATGAAGTTTACAATATCAGTGCAAGATGAATTGCTGTTAAAAATAAAAATTGAAATTTCTTTTAGAGAAACTATGGCTGATTCAAAATATTTATTCTGATCGATTATCATTTGACGTGAATATCTTTTAAAAGTCAGTACAGCCACTGTTGATTGTCTGTGCTAAGCTAGGATTTGATTTATTGCAAATACTGTATCAGAGAGAAAAACTCTGCCAACAAAAAGATTATTGCTAAATCTTCTTATAATCAGGCTAGTTTTATGTTTTCATATAAATTGGTGTTAATTGTCAGAAAAGAAGTCCTACGATATTCCCTCATTCCAGAGATGATTGCAGTGGCAAGGACTTTCAGTATTATTCTGTTCCTCTGAAAGGAGCCAAAGAATGATAGCCAATTCAAATCCAGGCTGTGTATTTGGTGCTGCACACGAAGTAATTTTAAGCTGTATAAACATTCTGGATTTAAAGGTGTATTGGAGTCATATTTCATAATGAACTGTGAAAAATGAACAGGGAAAAAGTTAGAGAGTGAATTTGTTATGTATGCCATAGGTCAGTTCTGTGTGTCAGTACTAGGCATTATTTTCAAGTACTAAGTAGTGTTTTCAGCCTATTTGAAGTCTTAAATGGGATTTTATGTTCTTGCACCGGGTCTGATGGATTTCATTAAGGACAAAGTTGTGGAGAAAGCTGCAGATAAAGAAGAGGTGAGTGAAAACTAGGTTGCAAGTGCTAGTGCGGTGTGCATGTCTGCCTGTGTGAAGGCAGCAAGCAGAGGTATCTTCAGCACTGGAACTGAGGGTTAGGCAAGAAGGGCTTCGAAGGGTGCATTCCTGGTACCTGCTAGTTTGGCAATACTGGAGCTGCTGGCGATGAGGGCCCATGGGGGCAGAAGATGCACAAGGACTCTGAGAAGTTGTATGTGTTTGTGTAGGTAAGGTGAGAAAGCAGAAAGGAGTGTGATGGGGGCAGCAGATTCTGGTGAAGGGTGGCACCTCTGGCACCAACTGTCCCTGTATGGTTCTGTCTACCACCTATAAAAATAAACTTATATTCAGCTTCAAGATTCAACTCAGGATTTTAGCTTGATTCCTAACTTCTTAGGATTTGCTTCTACATGACAGAAACAGATTTTTGAAAGCCCAAACCTGATTTAATGAACCTTGGGAACAAAAGCAAGCACAGTTTGTAGGTTTGCAAGGTCTAAAATTCAGACCACAAATTTCGAGAACCCAGGGACAGCTATGGGGATAATTACATCTACCTGATACAAAGGAAGACCCAACAACCATGAGAATGGGTTGTCTCTGGAAGTGTCTAAAGGCCAGGGGAGGTGTGTGGGATCTGAAGAGCCAGAGAGCAGAGCAATGGAGAATTCTCCCACCAAAACCATTTTCTGTTCTACCTCTTTGGGGAGTGTTAGGCTTTTTCCACACACAAGTGCCGGACACACAGAAGATATTGTCTGGCATCAGGGGAAAGCAGGTTCTGAGATGCTGGAATCCAGCTGCCACTCCACTCATGCCAGGTTAAAAAAAAAAAAAAAAAAAAAAAAAGGGCAAATTCTCTTTCTCCCCTTCTGCACTCACATTAGGAGTCAGGCAGGACAGGATAAGAGGAGGAGGGGACAGTATTTGGAAGAGGAGTGGACACTGTCTGGAATCATGGGAAACCAGAGTAGATGTCTGCTGAGGGCTGTAAACCAAAGCTTAACCATTAAAGCAATTGAGATTATGTGGTACCCTGGCTGAAAGAGGCAAAGCTCCTGCAATGAATACCAGGGAGGTAAAAATAGGCACTGTTTTCAAACGATGCGATGCATTTATCTGAGTCTCCACTTGTCTGCTTCAGGATGCCATCTGATTAAAGACAGTCTGTGCAGCACAGCCAGATGAGGTAGTGTCTGCTGGATCCCACTGAATTTGGTATTTAAGGAAAAAAAAACAAAATTCACATTTGTCTTGGGAAGAACACACGGATGACAAGCACACTCTGATGTGTCATCAGGACTCAGTGGGACATTAAAAAATGTCAATGACTTCAAAAATGAAAAGAGCTTCATGAATATTCATTAAATAAATGTCTTCAGATCAGTTAGCTGGTACAGGAGAGGGTGTGACTGAATCTGATCATTAAAAACAAACATGCACAGACACAACCACATTCAGCAACTATGGCATCTCATGCCTTTTTTTCCACTCAGTGTCAGGGCCGTGAGTGCACCAACAGGCTCCAGTTGCCCTCATCAGCCTGTCACCATCTTTCTCTGCCAGCCCCTTGCAACCCCTTTCCCAAGCTGAGGGGCTTAGCTGCCTGCTGTCAACCCTGGCCTTGCCTTGCCAGCCCAATGTCTGGGCTGGGTGGTGGTCCTGCCCTGTCAACAGGGACCTATGGGGTGATGGCTGGACTGCTGGCTGAACCCTGTAGTGCCACCGGGCTGCTTGGCTCATCATTTGTGGGTACTTGTTGTGGGCCCTCTGTGCCTACAGCTAAGTGAGCTGGGAGCATTTAACAGTGAAAAGTAAGAGAAGAGCTGATTTTGAAATGGTTTCTAAAGCCAGCTGTTTTTTGCTCACCTAGTAGAAGAGCTAGGCACATGAGCATCTTTTCCTCTGGATAAATCTCTGGGAGTGTTTTGGTCTTCTGACAAAGGCAAGGAGTATCGGCTAATGCCTGTCTCCGCCTGATCCATCCCTTGACCTGATGAGGGCTCCCCCAGTGAAATTTGGCCTCCCTATAAAAACATGTCTATTCCTCCCTTCTTCTGCCAATAGCTATTTATGTAGGTCTTTGCATCTTCTTAAAAGACAAGCTTTCTTATTTTTGTTCTAAGGTATTTTTTTACTTGCCATTTGCTGAGTCCCCTGCAACAGAGTATGTACTTTAAATTGTGTTGTTGTTAGCATTGTCCCAAAGAGCTTTATCTGAATCTGTGGCAACAAGTATTAACCTTGCTTTGCAGCCCTGTGATATAGGCCTGAAAGCATCATCTAAGCTGAGGTACTTGATGAAACAGCAATTTCAAAATATAAAGCACAATTTAGATGTTGTATGACAGGCAGACTCCACTGTCACCCGTCCATTGTATGTATGCGAAGGTGTACCTTTTTATGGCGGTAGTTATGGCTCCTTATTGGGTTTGGTATTGATGCTTGGGGGTTATTCAGAATGTATGAAATGGTATTTTCTGTCTGGTTCTGTATATTTCATCTGTAACGATCAGCTATTAAAGTTTTTAAATAGGGCACTTTTATGGTGTTTTCTATTTCTGATGAATTATCTTGAACTTATTTATGCAAAGGCTCCTTTGGACTGCAAAAATCTCTCAGGCTGAAGGCATCTGAGGAAGAACACAAATAGGACTTGTACGATGCAAAGAAGTTTGCAAGTAAATGAAAATTAGATTCAGTAGCTACAAGGTCTTTGTGTTTATCTAGCAACGTAAAAAAATTGAGTGGTTTAAAAAGAATGAATAGACTTTCCCTGGGGGAGATGTCAGCAGAAAAGTGCAAGCAACACTACAGCTCACTCCATGAACTTTACTCCTTCATAATTCTCTTTTGGTTTTTTTTGTTTGTTTGTTTGCTTGCTTGCTTTCCCCCAAGTGTACTTGGAAAGGCTGGGACTCAGAAACCTGAAGTTTACTGCAAACACACACAGAGTGCTTTTAAGGATGATGTTCTGCTTTCTCTCTCCTGTTTTCCTGACCACCCTTCTGTTGGCTGATTTGCAGTTTCAAAATTTGAGAATTTTCTCCTTACATGCCGTTCCTCCTTTTTTCATAGCTCAGTGCGAGGCGGCTTAGCATTGCCTCTACTTTAAGTATCTTTGTTAGCTTTATTTGACATTGTAGCAAGAAAAGCACTTTTGCTATAGTATCTGAGTATCTTGCCAGATGGCAACAAGGGAATTCTTCAGTACTTGTGAATTAGTTTGATATCACCTGACAGTGAGAGCTTACTTATGGTGTAAGGTAAAGGTTCATGACCATGGCACCAGCACAGTGATTTCTGCTGTGTATTCCATGTAATCACCATATGCAGTAGATATTTATCTGGTTGTGTTTGTATCTTAGCATGAAATTAAAAAAAAATCCTCAAGAAAAAGCTGAACACCTCTTCCAGATGGCAATTAAAACTTTCTCTGGCTGCCAGATTATTGTAAAAGAGGATAGTCTTGCAAGAGTAAAGCACCCCACTGTGGCAATGCTTTAAGCCATTGCTGGTTCAAGGCAAGAGATGACAACATTTCTCAACTTGCTTAGATTTCAGAAATACAGTCTTTGTGACAGTTGGCTTCCTACTTGTGTACCTCTGAAATTGCCTTAGATTAACATAAATGTTATTTAGATGTCTGAAAAAGGTTTGGAAAGACTGAAAGAATATCAAATAGCAGAACTCTGCTGAGTACTAAATCTACTCATTTTGTGGTGAAAATGACTACCAAGAAAGGGCTTACACAAATGCTGGAAGAACAGCAGTGCGTTGCCATGTGGTCAGTGTGACCTCTCTTCATTATAGCCAGAACACTGCTGAAAAGGAGTGAAAAAAGGCGTCCCTGAACTGGACACAGGTAGGTAACGCTGCAGCAGCTCTCATAATATATATCATGAACACACAATTTAGTGGGAAGTAATAGAGTCATAAGCCAGCAGAAAGGTGTAAGTCAGAAGCAAAAAAAGATGTTAGGGTTTGGAATCCATCTCCTGCTAGTAGAGGACTGCTCCCTGCAGTACCTTTTCTCATACTTTGCCTAGTCTGCTTTTAAATGCCCTGTGTAATAGTAGTTTCCACAATTTCCCTTGGGAGGAAGAGATGATGTTTATACCTCTCTTTGTCAGGAAGCTGCCATTGGTAACCTGCCTGCTTCCCTTTTCCTAACTCCATCTCATTACTCTGAATGATTCCCTGCACAGCACTCTGAATAACGCTGCTCTTCCTTTCTGTCCTGAGCCTGCAAAGGGATGGTGGCTGGTGGGGCCTTTATGGCTCCTGCACGGCTCAGAGGGGACACACACAGTCCCAGAGGCTAGTCGGGGGAGCAGCCCAAAGTCGAGGGGGGTCCTATACCCATAGCGTCCTAGGGGCAGCCCCAGCAGAGTCTCCCTCTTTGGGCAGCTTTAGTGTAAACATGCAACAGAACTTCCATGACAGAACCTGGCATCTCTTTTTTGGCCGCCTGTAGCCCCTGTGGCATGGCTGTAAAGGAGATGGGATACCTGTAGGCAGGAGCTGCTGTCTCTCTTCACCAGAGATTGTCCACGCAGTAGGAAACAGCAGCTTTGGGGGTTCCCTAATTCTCAAACTTTTTTGATAGGGCTACTTGCCTTCAGTAAACAGGCATGTACCACAGCACAGCTGCCTCTCTATCCTACTTGTTCATATATACTTATATACTCACAGCAGGTAGTCACAAAATTATCTTAAATTTTGTCTCTGAGACATACTGCACAGTCCCAGATGGGTTGTGTCCCTCCTCCCTCCCTCCATTTTGGGAATCTTTGCTCTATAGCATAGGGCATACTCAAGGTTTTCCAACGTACCAGTTAGTTTTCCCAAGTCCTGGCCCTGGGTTTGCTCCTGACAGTAAATACTGTCGATGTTCAGTAAATCTGGCCTTGAAAGTACCTTAAGCGATAGTGGAAATACAGCCAGAGAGTCTATTCTATGCAAACTCAGGTCCATGTGCAAACTCAGTGTTTTATTTTTCACATCTTTCACATATTTGTTGAATGAGAGCCTCTTCTTAGCCATCTGCCGGCCAGAATATGTGGGCCATATGCACAACTTGTTTTTCTACCTAAAAACACAGCTGACAATCTGACCCATACATTTTACATTGTTTCTTCCAAGTTGGTTTCCACAACCTCCTGATAGGGTTGTTTTGGGGTTTGTTTCTTTTTTAGTGTTTGAATAAACTCCAGTTTGCCAACAACTTTCTGCTACTGTGATGCCTTTGGGAGAATAGAAATGTCATGATGGCTCTAGTTCAACACTGCTATTGGGTTTTGCACTCATAAACATGGGTGGGCAGAAGCAGCGAGAGCAGTAAGAACTTGATAAGAACTGGGCACATACTAAAAAAAGCATAGGAAATGTATTTTTCCTTGCTCCACATTAACCATTTACTCACTTGAATGAGACTTCTATAAAAATGGCTTTGTCCTGTGCAAAGAAGAGTTTAATAGATCTCTTTATCAAGTCACTGTCAACATCTTAATATGGCTGACTTGGTAATTCTTCTTGCACGCGTACTTAGCAGTTCTTGATGCAAACTCAGAATGGCATCACTCCAGATATAAGCAAAGCAGAAAGAGCAGGGCTTTCTCTCCTATTCATACCATCCCTTCCAATGAGCTCCATGCCTGCATACACAGATACTTCAATGATTTGCTGTTTGGTACTTGACGGTTATCTACCAACTCCTGGTTCAACTTATGGCTGACTCATATGAGGAATTTGCATTCCTGAGAAACTTACAGACTACAAGGATTGTATCCATAACAGAAGAGAACTTTTACATGTGTGCTGTTTGCAACATTTTGCTGTGCTAAACTACCAGCCCAAAATATTCACTAAAGCTTTAGTGACTCTTCATTACAAAAATTGCTATCCAGTCCTGAGAATACATTACTGATGTTAGTCCTGAGAATACATTACTGATGTTACTGATGTTAGTTACAACAGCAGTAGTTTCACAGATTAATAATTTTTATTATTTCTATTATTCACAGTGTTTCCAAAAGAATAACGTAGTTCTGCTTACATTTTGAAAAAAATAAATTAGATTTTTCAAAAATTCACCACCAGTTAAGCAGGAAGTTGTTTCTAGCAGGTTCCTTCTGCAGCTGGGAGAAGACTTACCAAATGGTAATCACAGAGCTTACTGCAGAGTCATGTATAAAGTTCAGATATTGTTTGAATTTTATGAGAATTTATCCAGTTCAAATAATGTATTCTATTTAGACATCTTTTTTCCCTATGTTGCTGTTATTATAACAAACAGCAAGATTTCTGAAGAACTAAAATAGGCATCATTAGATTTTAATTACAATCAATTGGTAAGGTCACTAGCAAAGGCCTTTATCAGCTGAGAAATAAAGAGTGCCTTTGAAATATTATGAAAAATACTAAACCTGTGGCTGAATGAATTATTGAAAGTGTCTAATTTCACTAACTCTACCATTGTGCTCAAAATCTTTCTCTTTAATTTATGGTGAAAATATATGTCTCAATGCAGAAATGGCTTAATAAACTTAGCTGAGAATCATATAGTAACTGCAAGTATATAACAAACAGTCATGTCAAGTTAGCATTTATTCCTCGATATGTGAAATTACAAAAAGAGTAGAGAAGAAGTTATCAAAAATCTAGAAAAAGTCAATAGTTTTGAAGTCTGCACTTTAGAGGTTTTAATATAAACATTGGTTCATATTAAACATTGAACATTGAAATCAAATTGCAGTCAAATGAAAGCAAACTTGGAACAAATATTTTGAGATAATTTGTTTTCCAAAACAAGCACTACCATTTGTATCATTCTTACCTGCAGAGGTTTTCACAATTTCTGAAGTATTTCTGAGACCCATAAAGTCAAACTGATAGAGTCTCCAAGACTTCTGGTCAGCAGCCTCCACTGAGTTTTTCCTCCATCTGTAAATCATTTCCTCTTTAGGGTAGCCATCTAGAAATTAAAAAAATATATATGTATAAAAATATATTGCATTTCATAAAACAGGTACTGCAAACAGTATCTGTTCACTGATTTAGAGGTATTTGGGAATACCTAAATTTCTGAGCTGATGCTTTCTCAGTGAGTTTGGTGGTATAATTCAGCTAAAGAGTTGTATGGCACATAAAATAGAATCATAATACTGGCAAAACTATGATTTTTCACAATCGTCGTTTTTTTCTGATGGAGAAAAATTCTGATTGGTTCTATCAGAATTAGATCTTTTCATAGATGCAGTTGATTGTACTAATTTGAGGTCCATACACAGAAGTATACTGCTTTACATATGCTCTGAAGAAGCTGTGCAAACCGATAGAATGTAAAAAAAAGTGGGGAGTGTCAGCGTAGGATGTAAACAATTTAAAAAAACATAATGTTTTAAAAGTGACAATAGTCCTAATGTAGTGTGTGCTACTGTACTTCTGAAATGAGCTCAATACAGTGCAAAAAAAGCAAATTTTAAATTAGTATGGGATTTTAAAAGTGATTATGCCATCATATTACTTCTAAAGGTTGTGGTATTTAATGAGACATCACCTGGTCTCTACAGCTGAAATAGCTTCTGAAAGTCTTCCTTTATCAATTTAGCACTTAGTAGTCATAATTAATCCTCACGCCAATACTTAATTTCCCTTTTGTTAGAGAATGGCGTTTTCCAATAGAAGTTGAACAACAAATCTTCAACCAGCCCAAACCATAATAATAGACCATCTAGAACACAACAGCACGCCCATGCTAGTTAAAACTAGATTGTTCTCTAATGCATAATACAATAAATGCCTATTCATCTAATAACTAATATAGTAGATGTAGATTACAAGGCAAATTAAAAGCCTAACAACAACAATAGCCAGTTAATATAACTGTCTCAGCTGTAATCGGATACAGATAAATATTGATATTTGCATTACAAAATAACTTCTCTGGTCATGGTGCTATTTTCTCGATGTTTTCCTCCTATAAGTGTCGTCTTCATCTTGTTTAAGGTTCCACCCTGCTGGGGCACTGCTATAAGGTGTGCATGGTCTCATTTATCCCTCTCACTAACACAGCATGAAAAGTACCCACAGTCCCTCAGTTCTAATCTGTAGAAAATGACTATGTGTTAATTCAAAATGCCATGTTCGTATATTTCCCATCAACGTAAATAAAGAAATAACCCATGAAGGACACATCTGAGTAACAAACACAAACCCTGCTGTTCTCTACGAGAACTCTTGCTGCCGAGCAGATTTCACTGCCAATTCTGCTGTGGCAGTCTTTGATCTAAAGGTTAAATTTTTTTGGCTGGCAGATTATGTCAGAGGATGCAGAGGTACAGTGAAAGAAGTCAAGCTTTGCAGGGCCTCCGAGTCTTAGCCCTGCATCTTCTGAAATCTTCTCGAGCCTTGCTCCTATTTGACTGAGCCCTCTGATCACATTTCTGACCGAATAATGTCTCCCTCTAACAGAAAGCCCTACATTTAATCATAGAATTATAGAATGATAGAATCATTAAGGTTGGAAAAGACCCTTAAGCATCAAGACCCCAACCGTTAACCTAACATTGCCAAGTCCACCACTAAACCACGTCCCTAAGTGCCACGTCTACACGTCTTTTAAATACCCCCAGGGATGGGGACTCAACTGCTTCCCTGGGCAGCCTCTTCCAATGTTTCACCACTCTTTCAGTAAAGACATTTTTCCTTACATCCAATCTAAACCTCCCCTGGTGCAACTTGAGGCCATTTCCTCTCGTCCTATTGCTAGTTACTTGGGAGAAGAGACCGACACCCACCTCGCTACAACCTCCTTTCAGGTAGTTGTAGAGAGCGATGAGGTCTCCCCTCAGCCTCCTTTTCTCCAGGCTAAACAACCCCACTTCCCT
>NW_008795487.1:1139802-1140482 GCF_000699145.1 Aptenodytes forsteri | reverse complement strand
CCCCTGCCGGGTCATGTTCAGCCGGCTGTCGACCAGCACCCCCAGGTCCTTTTCCGCTGGGCAGCTTTCCAGCCTGTCCAGGTCCCTCTGCAGAGCCTTCCTACCCTCGAGCAGATCAACGCTCCCACCCAACTTGGTGTCGTCTGCAAACTTACTGAGGGTGCACTCGATCCCCTCATCCAGATCATCGATAAAGATATTGAACAAGACCGGCCCCAGTACTGAGCCCTGGGGAACACCGCTTGTGACCGGCCGCCAACTGGATTGAACTCCATTCACCACAACTCCTTGGGCCCAGCCATCCAGCTAGTTTTTTACCCAGCGAAGAATGCATCCGTCCAAGCCATGACCAGCCAGTTTCTCCAGGAGAATGCTGCCGGAAACGGTGTCAAAGGCTTTATTAAAGTCCAGGTAAACAATATCCACAGCCTTTCCTGCATCCCCTAAGCGGGTCATCTTGTCATAGAAGGAGATCAGGTTAGTCAAGCAGGACGTGGCTTTCAGGAACCTTGTCAGATTGGCTTCATTCGTGGAGAGTCCAATATCTTTTCCCCGCGGTTCAGGAGGGAAGAAGCATCAGATGGCCTCCTCGCCATGCTGTGGCTGCTGTGCCCTCATGCAAGGTGGCGGTGACAGAACCGCCCCCTCCCCCTAAAAAAAAATCAGGATCACAAAGGGGG
>NW_008795487.1:1131571-1139709 GCF_000699145.1 Aptenodytes forsteri | reverse complement strand
CTCCTGTCCCCTCAGCCGGGGTGGGGTAGACCCCCCCGCCCCTTCCCCATAAAACAGTATCAGGATCACAAGGGGGGCTGCCATGTGGTCTGGGTCCTAATCCTACCTCCTGATTTGCATCCTGATAACGGAGGAAAGGAAATCCTTGCCCTGTTGCACTCCCTACACCAGCTCTCGCTACAGAACTTGTGGCCCCAAGTGTTAATTTGCAGATTTTGTAGCAGGCAGTATATAGGGCCCCTTTTCTCAGGTAAATTTCACCATAATCATTGCAAGTAAAAATGTTTCAAATATCCTGGGAGTAACAAAGACTCTGGTTTTTTAATACATTATTTTAAATTGATCTAAAATGAACTTTTTACATTTTTTTCCAAATTTTACTGAAAAAGTTGTGTCAATTAGTCTTGAATTCAATTTTTTTGGCTTTTTTTTCGTCCCATGGCCACCCCACCAAAAATCCATTACACTGTCAGTAAGCTTGAAAGCTTGCTATCATATTATCCAGAGCATAGCTGTTTATCCTGGCATGAGCAGCATGTAGTCAGGAACAAGTTCATGAGACTCTCATCCTTCAGGATTTTACCTATATTTTTGACTAAGAAGAGAAAGATTCAATTTCAGAATAACTACTTTCAGTATTATTCATCGTCATTAAATAGTAAGCAACTGACTTCAGGAGACCATCACGCCCTTTCAGTAGTAGTCCCCTTAATCCACAGTCACTGACATCTGTTCTTACAATGGTTGGGTTACTTACATCAAAGGAGATAAGTACTAGTGATTCAATGGGAGTTGTTTCAACCTGTTAAATAACTGCTATTATGTTCTGCTTCAGTGCCAGGTGACTTCACTTTTCAATTAATTTAAAAGATATAATGTTTCTTATGGGATAATGACACATCTACTTGGACAGTATATCACTCCCAGGATTCATTTAACTTACAGAATGGACTATTCATGACGGTTCTTCTTTCAGCGATATCCAATATTTCTTGTATACAGCCTAATTGCTTCTAGCCCTCTAAATGCTTCATTTTAGAAAATATCAGAACTGGAGACTTCAGTACTTCCACAAGAAAGTGCAACCTCTGCTGTTCAGCCTGCAACACAGCTAAGAGTGTATATTATCTATGGAAATGTCTGTTTTCCTTCACTTCCCCAGCATGACAAATGGCAGTAAATTACCTTAAATTCTCGACCTTGTGGCTTCAAGCCATCCATGCTGAACAAATTTCTATCAATCAAGTGTATTTACCCTGTCAGGTTGCTTTAGGTTATGTAAGAATATCCATACTGCAGCAGGGCAAGGCTCCAGGAGGTCCTGGAGGCTTTCCAGTGGGTGCCGGTAAGACGGCGAGGGGGACGGCATGGGAAGAAGACAACCACGACAACCAAGTGTGTGTGTGTGTTCTGTGTTACAGCCATCCAAGTTCTGACAACCTGAGACTCAGGAGCTTCTCAACCAAAGTCTGTGTCAACACCTTCATTTTCCCTCCCATGAATTTATTTGATTGCCTTTAAATTCTCTTATTTTTTAGCCAGATGGTTAATTTGTAGGCTGTGCTGTAGCTATTCACATCTTCTGCAGGTTTTATATTTATATACTACCATGTCAAAGACTTTTAGAGAGCACCTTGACCATTTGGGTTTTTGTAAGACTGGTACTACGTGCCTTTGTGAAATCAAGTCAAGAGCAAACTTGGTTGATGTTATTTCTTTAAGAGCCCAGTAGAAAGTATCCATGTAATACCTCCTGTTTACTTTCACCAAACATAATGGCTTTTCCAGTTAACATAAATGATTGGTACCTTTGTTGCTTTACTCATAGTCTTAAACATATGCATTTTCAAAGTGTACCACTGACTTTAACTCCAATAATGCAAACATGGATAAACAATAAATGCACTTTTTGCCATTTTGGAGGTGAACCTATTATAACAGAAAGCCAAATTGTCATGACAACCTGTGAGATTCTGTGGATTTTGTTTCATTTCCTTTTTGTTACTGGAATAATTGAACTCATGTTACCACATCTTCTCACATCACCACCACATAATTTATAACTATCAGGTTAAACTATTTAAACTTCATTCTTCATGTTCATACTGCTTCCCTTTCTAGGGAGACTGAGTGATTTGTGCAGAAGCCTCCACCAAACTGCTGGAAAAATGGTCAAGGCCAGAAACATCTCCAGACTGGATGAGAGGCATATGCAATCACAAGATAGCTGTGACAATTGGTGTCAAGTGGCCCTGAAGCACATATGCTACAGGAGTCAACACTGATGGAAAATCAGCAACTTCATAATACAACCATTGATGTATCCATGCCTGTTATTGCATACTGCCTGTAACCTTGATTTCGCCAATGCTGTTGTTGGTCTGGGCATCTTAGATCAAAGCTTGATTTCTTTGTTTCACCTTCTTTTCTGTGATAACGTGTCTATTTTAGGAAGTGAGTAGAGATGGGAAGACGATAGCAGGAAGGGGGTCATGACAAAAAGGGCACAGACCACTTGAGGAACTAGTCTCTGTCTAAAAAACCTTCCTTAGAAATGTATCCAAGACATGCAAAGACAGAGAGGCGTGGAAAAAACCCAGCCTCTTTAATCTCTTCAGACATATATTTTTCCCCTCTGTGAAATCAGTTTATTTTACTGTTGGTTCCCCACACTTTGTATTCACATGTAACACAGGCAGACCCATCTTGTAGCAGAAGGAAGAATGCAACGAGGAAGCTCATCTCTCCTTCCTAGCCTTGGAAAAATTTGTATGCTCAGAGCATGCGATGAGGAATTAATGAAAGCAGCAGCAAAGCTGAAAATGTGGGGGAAGCAGGCAAGAAAGGATCAGTTCAGTTAAGTATCTGCCAGGGGGCTGATGCTTGTGGCAGGAGTATATATTTGAAAGACATAGCCGGATTCCGGGAAGGTTCTGCTTTTCCGGGGGTGTTAGATATACACTTAAAGTCAGGAGAAAGCGTGATCTGAAAGACAAGCTGTAGCCATCAGCTAGTGGTCAGAGTTTACACCACGGGCATGGAGGGAGTGTGGTAGATTGACTGCTGCCGATGAAGGCTGTCAGGAGAGGGAGGATACCCTGATGCAATTAGAGGCAGGTGATGAGCAGCCCTTTACACCTTACAGCCAGCTGCTTCCAGATATGCTTTGCTTCCTCAAATGCTACCTAGTAAACTCTTCTTCAGGCTAATTGGGAGACCTCTGTCAACACAGCCTCAGTCAGAGGAAGAGGGAGACCCCTGTCAACACAGCCCCAGCCAGACAACGATAATGAAGTCCAAAAATGCACCTTTCTCTGGCACTCTGTTATGGATGACAAATCATATGCTTCTACAGAAGCTGGCTGGGCTTTTTTTCTTGTTAGCAGTCTTTATAAATGCTTCTTTGTTGGCAAGCAAACTGCATTTTTAATCCCAATTTCTCAACATTTCAGAGGAAGATGTTTCTCAGTGACCTATTCCTGTATCTGTCCTGTGTTTGTTCTCAGAAGGTGTGTGCGTTTTGAACTAGGAGAATCCTGGAAGTTCCCCTATTAAAAATGATACTACCTTCGATTTCATGATTGTATGCACTTATTAAGTACAATTAGATGGCAAAAAGAGCAAAGTTTCAGTTCAACTAGTTTAAAGTAAAACAAAATAAAAATTAGGGGATACAGAAAATTCATTATGTCTTTTCAGGAGAAACCCATCAGGGTAGACTGAAGCAGAAGCAGGGAAAGAGAACGGAGACATTTAATTGTTTACTTAAGACCTGTGGAAACCAATACTCGTAATTGAACGCATATTGAGTTCTCTTTGTCCACAAATGAAGGTGACTAGCTTTTCTCTCACTCACTGAATTAAAGAAAAAGAAAAAAAAAAAAGAAAAACTATGAGGTACTTTAAAAGGCAGCTATAATAAAAAAAAAGATAAACGTGAATGCTGTAAAGATAGCTTTACATCCTGAAGTGATTTATTTCAGCAGTTGTAATTAATTGCACTTAGGTGATAACTACAGCAATTATAAACGGTATTGTTCACCTGTTTGCTTGCATTGGTATTTGACACCTTACTAACAGTACATTAGCTCATGAAAAAAAATCAACCAGCATAACCATGACTGCAGAATAGTGGATCTAATACTTCCCTGAAGTTAAAAGATACATCTCCCATCAAAAAGAACAAAGTTTTTCTACCTAAAAATGTGCTTTAATATGATTGTGATATCACTTTGGCTAAAAACTAGAGGATCCAGTCACCATCATCAACAGTAATGCTTAATTATCCTTTTACCCAGGACTAATTCTGGTTTTTGAGAGAAGCGCTAGAACGCTGATACAATTTACTGATACATTATATGGTAGCTTAGCTTTTGGGAGGAACTTGCAGCATCAATGCGTCTGTTGGGCATTCAAAATAGAAAGGAGGAAAAGTGAAATGTTGCTGTCAAAGAAGTAAGTCCCAAAAGAAGGATTTTCTGTTAACCAGCTCTTGCAGGAGGTAAACATTTTCCTCGTCTTTTGCTACTCATAGACAAATTGTAATCTTGGCTCGGAGAAAACAGAGAAGAGAACAGGAAGGTGAAAATGAGAAGGGAAAGAAGGAAGGCAGAGAAGAATGAACAGGATTGGACTGAAACGAGAGACAGAAGTTTTCCCTTGAAGATGTTTTGAGATGTGGCATCTCCATGTGCTCACTTTCTGAAAAAAATCATAATTTTCTTTTAAAATCTAACAGACACTTCTCATATAGGGTTGCTATGACTTTGCCACAAAAAGCCCCAGTAGGGAAAAATCCCTGTTCCAAGTATCGGATTCTAAAGGATAGGTGGAATAGCTTGAAACTACATTAAGAAACTAAGGCAATTCTGTTGCATCATCATACCTTTGTACTCTGTCTTTATGTTCACCAAACAATTTTCCATTTGATTCATTTGCAATTGGTTCCAAGAGTGATTGTTTTTTTAAAAAATGATTAGTTTTATCATATATTGTCCCTATAATTACACTTTTCTATTGTCTTGCAAATGCCTTCACCTTTTCTGGAAAAAAACCAACAACAAAAAAACCCCAAACCCCCCACCAGTCTCATATTATAGCTTGTCTTAATGTTTTGCTATGCATTTTTATTTATATACTTATTTTTACTGCTTGCTAACAGTTTTATTTGGAAGGCAATTTTCAGAAGCCTCACATGCAGAAATTGCTTTTGACTATCTAGCCAGCAGATTCTCACAAATTATTCCACTGGTAATTAGAACACCTGATAAATGTTCAGATTCCTCTGATTTATCTATATTGCATCCCCATTCCTAACATCATTAGTGGTAAATGGGCTCATCTCACTCCTAGCTTACTGGATATAAATTGTATCTTCTCTAAGGAGTGTTCTTGCACAGATCAGTGTACTCAGGACGTACACTGAAAGCTTGCCTAGCCATATGCAGTCTTGTTCTTGTTTTTTACAGAATGGATACTTCACCCCAACCTCCTGTTCCGTTTTGTATGGAACAACGTGAAGATTTTACCCTCAATTTTCTGCAATACTAATGTCTTGCAGAGAAAAATGAAAGTCCTCAAATATTTTTTTCTAGTTCAGGTTCTCTCCTGATCTGAATGATTCTGGAATATGTACTCATTCTATTCTCCACGTATTTAGATGTTTTCTGCTTATAAACAAAGATGCCAGTGAGAGATAGAATTTCATTTTCTAGCTCCCTGTACTGATTTTTCATTGCCAACATAGCTATTTCATAATGACCTCGAGATGTTTCACATGTGTATCATTACAGACAAAGAATAGCCCAAGACTTTATTCATAATGTGGTTTAGATAATTTTTTATAATATAGACCAAGTCTCATGTTTCTACTGGCTGTGAGACCGCAGATGGTAATTCTAGGTAAGAGGAAATTTTCAGAAATGTATGGCAAAGAGATGGCCTTTCAGAGTCTGCTGGGATCCTGTGCTGCTGCTTTGCCCTGCCCTAGATCTTATATACCATGGCCAGCTCTGCACAGAGATGGGAGGCTTCACCAGAGCACTTGCTGTTCTTTGGAGGATTTGGGGTGAGATTCGATCAGCCAGCAGTCTCATCCCTTCTCCCTTCTTTCACATGGACTTCATGTGGCCTACAACAATCACTGAATGATGCTGAGAATTCAAGAGCTACGTACTACTGCCAAGAGATCGGCCTCATTATTGTACTGCTAAATATGTACATTGAGTTCTGTAATAGAAAACAAACAGTGCAGAATGAATATTTTAGCAGCTAAGATTTTGTGTTTGATTGCACAAACTCAAGTGAGAAGAGAAAAATCACTTCTCTTTACAGTTTGTAACTGACTATCGAAGAATATTAAGCTGCATGCAAGATTTTCTCATGTCTGTTTAAACATGAATTTTGTGCTGGATGTGCTGAGGGCAAATTTAGAGTGTTTCCCAGCATTTTTGCTGAGATGTGCAAAGTCTGAGTGGCTGCATACTAAGTAGTATCTCAGGCAGATGTAGGTGATGGCAATCACTCACAATTTTCTGTATAGAAGTTGGCTCTTAATTCAGCCTTATGAAAAAGAGGAAGCTAACATCATAACAATAGAGCAGATGAAAAATATTTGGATAAACCAGAGCAAATCAAAGCTCCTGGTATCAGAATTTAAAACCAAACCTAGCTGGGGTTGCTTTGGCCAAATTAGAAAACAAAGCTATAAAATAGCCAAAACGGAACACAAACATCTCAGTTTATTAAAGGAATATCCATCAAAACTGCAATTTTTCAGTCTGCTGACATTCTCTATAGCCAAGACGCAGCCTTCCTCTTCCATTCATTTAAACTGTACTTATATTGAAGATGTTTATTGACATAGCCCTTCTAAAGCAAGTGCTTAAATTCCTTATTGACTAGGATGGACAGCAGTGCCACCAAAAGGTGCTGGCCACTGACTTCAAACACCCCAGCGGGAGTGGAATACCATTCTCTAGAGGACTTTAAAAATACCTTTTTTTTTTTTTCCTACTGACTATGTAGGGCACCTCAAATTTAGGGGCAGAATAGCTGTGCAAATTAAATGGAGTAAATTCTATCAAAGATCTTTAGCACAAATATATGTCAATCAAATTAAAAATAGCCCACAGATGCTCAGTATCAACTTCAACTATACTGGGTATTACAAGATAACATAATCTTGCTTTTACTCATTTAATGGCAATAATTAACTGTATATTCTGTGTAGGACTACTAAGATTTCCTTAAGACTATCCTGATGAGAAAGATAACATTGTTTACTTCATCCATTGCTTTGTTAGACAAAGTGCTGAGAAAAAGTGTTTTGGCTCATCTGAAAACATATAATGAACAAGCAGAGATTCCGATAGAGACTCAGAGCTCTAGTAAAGTAAACAACACAGCCATAAATAGTCTGGGAAATGAAAGAAAATACACCTGTAAAGTTTTTTAGTCCATGCAAATGGGGAGGAATGGAGAGAACATAATTTACTTATAGGTTCTTCCTTTCATTGACAAGCAATCTATCTAAGCTTTTTATTTCAACACTTGATATGAATATTTTTTTAACACTGAGAACTCATTTTGTGTTTCTCACACGGATGTGACAGTATTTAAAGATTATGCTATACATGCTTAATCCTTATATTCCAACTGCTACTCAATAATTGCTATGTATATGTTAAGTATGAGTGCAACTAAAAGAGGGATAACCATTTGTAGTAAAATGATACAATATTATGATTAGAAGTATACTATTATCAACATGTAAATATAAGTAAATAAGCTATTTATTGTACAAAGTATATAAAAAAGAACTGGCAAGGAATATCCTGCATTTCTAAAGAAAGGCAAGAAGACTTTGTATCCTCATACAAAATAATAATAATAATTGAGTAAGCATAGATTAAAAAAATACATTCACAACTTGAAGGTAGCTGTTACAATGAAATAGTAATATGTCGTGGTTTAATCTCAGTCAGCAACTAAGCACCACGCAGCCGCTCGCTCACTCCCCCCCACCCGGTGGGATGGGGGAGAGACTTGGAAGAGCACAAGTGAGAAAAACTCGTGGGTTGAGATAAAAACAGTTTAATAATTGAAATAAAATGATAATAATAATAATATGATGATAA
>NW_008795487.1:1124461-1131534 GCF_000699145.1 Aptenodytes forsteri | reverse complement strand
GTTTGGGTCAGCTCTCCTGGCTGTGCCCCCTCCCAGCTTCTTGTGCACCTCCAGCCTTCTCAGTCGGTAGAGCATGGAAAACTAAAAAGTCCTTGGCTAGTGTAAGCATTACCTAGCAACAACTGAAACATCGGTGCGTTATCAACTTTGTCCTCACCCTAAATCCAAAACACAGCACTGTACCAGCTACTAGGAAGGAAATTAACTCTATCCCTACCGAAACCAGGACATCCACAATGTAATCCACAATAGCATCCACAGAAGTATTAGCATCCACCAATTTATCAGTTCCCAACTTCTTAGGCTAGAAATATACTACAACCTATCCACATTGTCCCATGTACAGAAATTTTCTATCCACTTTCAACTACAAAAGTCATTGTAGTTATATATTCAGCTTACATAGTCCATAGAGTTTGTGACTAGCCTGAAC
This sequence comes from Aptenodytes forsteri, assembly GCF_000699145.1. Taxonomy (NCBI): domain Eukaryota; kingdom Metazoa; phylum Chordata; class Aves; order Sphenisciformes; family Spheniscidae; genus Aptenodytes; species Aptenodytes forsteri. The sequence goes on along the minus strand of NW_008795487.1, from coordinate 1,131,101 downwards.
TGTACATTTTCAGACCCAAGAAAATAAAAATTTAGGTATCAACAATGCTTTTTCTGAATTGCCATGAAAGCCATTTCAGGCTTCACAGGAGCTACACCAGCAAAGCCTGTGTGTTTACAGAAGCTGTCAGAAATGTGCTATGCTCAGTCAACATAGCATTAATGGAAGCATTTCCATACAAGGTTATTATGACTTTTTTATAGGTCTTCTCAGAACGCATCACAAATGGATAATAAAAGGTAAAACATCAGAACGCTCAAAACTGAAAACACAGTGTCTTTTTTGAGTATTGCCATTTCATAGAATAAAACAACAATTTGCAGCATAAACTCAAAACTAAACAGAAAATTTCATTAGGCCTGAGACTAAGCAGGGTTAGCTTTTAAAAGATTTGTGAAATAGTGTTGCTGCTGTTAAAAAAAAAAACCCATACAACCATTTTTTTGTTGAAAGACTCATTTCTCTGTTTTGCATCGCAGTGTAACTTAACATGTGAACTGACATTAGAAAATCAAAATTAGTTATTTATGACCAGGTTCTTCTAGTCAGGTTTTTTCAGTTTATCAGCTATTTACAAAGAAATGAGTGGCATCTGCTTATTCATGTAGTTGTTATCATTCTATACGTAGATTTATTGTCATTTACACACATTTATAGTCATTTGCACACACACTAAAATTCACAAAAAAATAAGTTTTTATAGCTCTGTAAAGTAAAGCAACAAAGAGATTTCTTTTTTTTTGTAGTATTTTGCTAGTTTTCAAGTTTAGCTCCCTAGGACTTGTCTGCAGCTTATTGGCATAGCATGCAAGACTAGGCAACCAAAGATAAATGTTAACATACTTTTTTGTGTCTCATGCTTACAGAAAGAGTAGTTCCTGAAAAGGTCATGCTAAGATGTAATCTCCCTGTTCTTAATAACAGCTCATCAGAAATTATCTGACAAAATGAAGTTTCAGATGAACAGGACACTTGGTTGAGTCTGACATATTTATAGTCACACTCAATTAAATTAGTGAGAGCACTGCACTGTTTTCATTTAAACATCAGCAACAGTGTTATGATGAATTGGTAAATACATTAATTTTGCATTCACTAAATTTGGCCTTCCTCTTCTCTGGAAGCATTTATCAATGCCTTGGTTTGTCATTTACTTTCCAAGCATCTCAGGGCTGTCGCTTCTCTAGTTAATGTCTGTTTTTTTCCCCCACACCCTATAGTATCTCGTTTGCTCTCAGGATACTGCTGATGGAAATTAGCTGATGATCCTGTGTAGTACACCAGTCCAAGTATTCTTCATGTCCTTTTCTCACTTTTTGAGGTACATGTATTGATCACAGCAATCTTTCTGTGATGTGTCTGTGTATCTCCATGCCTTAATCTGTTGTCCAAGTATGTTATTTCAAGCACATGAAGCTGATATTTTGGTTAGTTTTACTTTAGCTCAGCTAAAACACTCTTTCTAAAGCTTCTGAGGAGTCATGCTCTTTTACTGTTCTCCCCAGATACCCATAGTGACTAAATCTCAGTATCTTACAGTACACAATAGGGTAAATTCTGAGTCTCCTGGTAGTTTCTTTCTCAATTTCTGGTCCCCGACACTAATCATGATCTAAATCTCCTCAGACAATCAGTTATTGCTCTAAAATTGAAGAGCTGTGGTGGAGGTAAGGCTGAAGAAGCCAACTTGCTAATATTTTTGCCTGATAAAGATATCAGCTGAACTTCTTTCATGCATTTCAGTCTTCCTTGTGCGGTATTCCTCAGCTTCATAGATTCATAGATTCATAGATAGCTTTGCCTGTAGTTAACTGAGAAGTATGAAGAGCAAGTTCTTCAGTACCATGTGTCAGAACAAGGTACTAGCCAAAATAAGTCTACATACCAACTGTACATCATTTTGTGCTACTTCATTTTTTGCTAAAGCTTTAAAGCAGCTTATTGTGCATCAGCACACAACACAACTGCCTCCAATAGCTCTGAATCTCCAGAGGTCACAGCTCCCCCAAGTCCTTCCAGGGCATCAGGCAGCTGCCACCGCTCAAAAAACCCCAAATGTCATGGCTACGAGAGTGCTCCAAGCTGCAGCCCTGGAAGCCTGGCAGCCCTGTCCCAGACAAAGGTGCTTTCTGGCCGTTGGTTGATTCACAGTGAAATTGCCTTTCCTGCAGCAGTTAAAATGGCAATGATGCCAGCTTCGCAAAGCAGTTGCCAGGTTCTGTCAGAATCATTTATTCTTGCAAAATGTGTGCCCATGTTTCTGAAAGAAAATATCATCTGTATATGCAGCTCATGGAAAACCCTTTTTAAAAAATGGGGTTTGTGTGTTTATATTTAGGAAAAAAAAAATCACTATAAACCAGTGAGACTCTGTGCACAATCCTATCTGTGAAAAATCCTCTTTTGGAATCTTTGGGAGAGGTCAAATTTCAGTTTCTTCCCAAGTTCCCCATTGTTTTGCATTCTTGTTACTCCTCATATCCCAGCACCAGCCTGAACACTGCTCCGGCTATTCCAGGCTCTGTACAAAAAATACTGACAACTATTTAAAAAAAAAAAAAAAAATCCCCAGTCAGAAAATCAGACCCTCAGCAGTTTTTGCTTCATGTGTCTCTGGGCCAAGTTACAGTAATTAAATCTTTTTTATCTTGGTTTGCTTAGGAAATGAGGCTTATGTAATTATATTCATTGTCTGTGTTTATGTGCATGTTATCTGTCCTTGCTTCAATAACTTTTGCACCCATTCACCAATTTCATTGAAATTTGACGGAAGAAGGTAAGCCTCAGATATTATATATTCTGTAAAAAGAAGCTCCCAAATGGGAGACATTTCTTAATAATGCCCTCCAAAAAGGAAAAGGCTGCAACCTTATTAAGGATCAGAGAAAGGCCACAGGCACTCATCCTCAAGTCGTGTGCCCTTGGGATATCTGCTTTCATTAGTTTCACTGCTCCTGCAATGAAAAATGCTGCTGATGCCTGGAACACTGCACTACTCTGATGGGTTGAGAGGACTGGTCCCACAAAAAAATGGAGGGGAACTGAGCACCTGCTCATCCAGTCCTAATGCCGCACGCATTGCAGAGCTCAAAGTCTCAACTCTGAGTCTCAACAGTCTCCTGACATTGTCTGTAGTATATAATTTCCTTTGTGTTGCTTTCATTACATATTTCTCCAGCAGCGCTACTTATTTTAGCATCTCTCCCAAACGATCTTTTCCCGCTACCACCCAGTGATTTGGCAGATGCTATATTTAATTGGGCCTTAGACTGCTCAAATGGCTTTGCCCAAGGACAAGTAGGGAATCTCATCCTTCAGCCTACCAGCAGGCAAAAACCTATCATCAAGGAGGCTTCCTGGACACTGCTTTCTGCTTCTCAGCAAGCATAGGTTTTTCAACTGTAATGGCTGACTTTACTGTGACATGCTATTGTTTCATGCCAATTACATTCATCTGAAGATGATTCAAAATGTGCCCCAACCAGACCACCGCTGACACCGAGTCTTCTCCGTTCACATTACCTAGACCCTTTTGGGCCTCTATCTTCATCTTAAATTTTAGTCCTGGATTTTCTTTCCAGCCTATAGCATTGCCTTTCCTTGAAAGTATTTTGGAAGAGGTATATGTGTTAATTATCTCCTGTTTCCCCATCTGTCCCCTACTCTGTCTGGGTATTTAAAACCCCACTGCAAGTGATCTTCATTCCGTTTGCCCATTCACCGAGGACAGATTGCTAAGATGCTAGAGGCAGCTATCATTCAAAACATCACCAGGACGGGAAGCCCAGCTCCAAAACACACAGCCCATGTCCCAGGGGAGAGAGCCCTCACAGAAGCACAGGGTAAAGCGATTCAAATGCAAGGGGCTCAGATGGCTGGTCTAAGTCTTTTAAGTCTTGTACAAGCTTTCCAAGGCTCTGGCACAGGCAAAAGGGTCAGCAGAAACATGTACACTGCTGCCCCAGACAGCAGACTACTGCTGACTTTGCCTGTCTTGATGCTGCCTCTCCTTGCTTGCCAGGAGCAGGCTTTTAAAGCAGGGAAATCAAGATGGCAAGAATTAATGCACGAGTGAAAGAGGAGAGCAAGGAGAGTCCTACAGCCCAAAATACACTCCTTGACTTATACTTCGCATGCCAGAACAACCAGAAGATTATAAGGAGAGATGGGCACAGGGGGCACCATTTCTTTTCTCTTTGGAAGTGAACCCCACTGAGAAAGGAACAGGATAAAGTTCAAGCTGGAATCTGAATATGTTGAAAACCTGTGAGCATGTATTACAAGATCTCCGGATCAAGAAAGGATTAAATTTAGTGGGAGTAAGAGCTCCGTTTCTTGAATGATAGACCAGAAGCTGTTAGTGTCAACTCCAGTAACAATGAAAGTCATGTTTCTCAGCTAAAGAAAGGAGAAGCAGCTCTACCACCCACTCATTACAGCAGTGTATCTAGTTGTACAAGACTCCCTCTCCTAATTGTCAACAGTTCCCTGTTTCCTTTGAGAGGGGTTATCAAAGTCCAGGGCTGCTTGCACAGGGTCCCCACATCTTTCACAGAAAGGTCCCCACACCTTGCACAGAAATTACACCATCTGTAATGAAACCATCTGTCTGCCTGTGAGAAATCCTGCTCCTTTCTGCAAAAAGTCTCCCATGTCTGCTAACTTGGCAGCCTAAATAAACACATGCACAGAATAATAACTGTCCTGGCTTTTCAGCTGGTTTGGCAAAAGAAACTTTCAAAGGAAGGAAACAACAGTAACTGTAATGCTATCACACAGCAAAGCAAACAATGCAGCAGCCCTCCCAGCATTGAAGAAACCCTCCTCTCATCAGTAATACTGAAAAAGGTTCAGTGGACTTCCATGAATGAGGTTGTATGCTAGGTAAGGAGTAAAAATGGGGCAGAAATCCACGCTCGCTACCAGCAGCACAGTTAGGCAAATTTGACTGGCATATGAAACCAGTTGCTCCAGCCTAGAAAACACAGAGCTTTTCCACAGTAGGCTAGGATGAAAGAGCATCAACTCCTGAAAGCACCACCTCCACCTTATATTTCTCTTTCTTGTTTTTTTTTAATCAATAGACATATGTAACTTATATTGACTCACCCTTCAGTTCACCACCCCCATATCTGGGTGCAAAGAAGTAGAGAAATGGCATACTGAGGAACTAAATGAGAGAGAGAAATTGCCTCTGCTTTCTGCTGTGCAGTGGTAGAGAGAATGTAGGCTGCTCACTATGCTTCATTTACCTTCGCGAGAACATGAGAGTGGTGCCCGGTATCTTAAGTGTTTATTGGCACCTTTATAAAACTTCGGTATCCTCCTCTCTTCCTGATCGCTCTGTATACACTGCCATTTGCTCCGCAATGCTTCCTGTTGTGATACTTAACTATTTTGAGCCTCTAAGCCATTGTATTATTAAAAGAAAAGTATATATTTCTCACGTTTCCAGAGATGTTAATTAGCATGTCAGAGATGCTAATTAGCTGCAGTGCTTCTCACTTCAGAACAGGATGGCACATGTGAGAGGACACTGTGCAAATGTCCTCCCTCTACGTGAAAAGGCAGTCATAGCTTTTTTTTTCTGGTGGCGCAGATGCTTCTGGTGCTTGGAGACCCCTTAATCTGCTTCTCTTTAAAAAATGTCATCCGGTCTCCGGGGAATTACTTTGGGCCTATATTTCTCCTTACTTTTTGATGAGATTAAGATGTTGGTGAGAGTTATTTATAGGAGGTTATAATGGCTACAGATGCTTTGAAGAGATCGTTTCATAAGGCACGTTTTCCTTTATAACTGCACAGAAGTCAAGAGAAGTTTAAGAGTGAAAATTCACTTTTTCAGACTCAGCATCTCATAATGAGCTGGCAACTGCTGCTCATCTGTGTGATAATGAAGCCAAGCAATGCCCTTCAAAACTGGCTACATTTTGAAACTGAGTTATGACATATGGAGAGGTAGATGTTGATGGGGCTGCATAGGCTGCCTAGCAGATTGCTTCAGCTAGGTGCTATGTCTAAGTGTAATATGAAGTACATTTTAACTACAAAAGGGACCTCAAAGTCTAACCCTTAACGTAGACCGCTTATGGCAGGGTTTGTATAAAACACGAGGAGATAATGGCTGAAGGGAGAAATTCCTTCCAGTCAGCCAAATACTGCTGGATTTTCAATTAAAACTCTATTTAAAAAAAACCAACAACAACAAACAAAACCAACAATAAGAAAACCCTGGCAACTTTAAAGGCAGTGACTGACTTGACTGCCTGTTTTTAAGTATCAGAGGAAATGTGTCTCTTGTGTACTCCTTGCATTCTTTCTAAATCCAATATGTAATCAGAACGCTTTCAGGAAAGTGCAGCTGCAAAACTGAAACCGTCCTGTGGCTGGAGTGCAGTGTATTTAATGGCAGAGTTAGGACTCTGGCAGTGATGATGCAGCTCATCCTCAGGAGATTTTTAAGACTTAGTTATGACTTTGTCATGAGACGCAGGGAAGGAAGCGCGCAACCATGCTATGCCACAGCCAGGGCTGGGAAGCCACCGTGTCCTGGTTTCAGCAGGGACAGAGTTAATTTCCTTCCTAGTAGCTGGTACAGCGCTGTGTTTTGGATTTAGGAGGAGAACAATGTTGATAACAC
>NW_008795487.1:1117246-1123923 GCF_000699145.1 Aptenodytes forsteri | reverse complement strand
CGGCTTTTGCTTTACCTATGAAACTGTCTTTATCTCAACCCATGAGTTTTCTCACTTTTACCCTCCCGATTCTCTCCCTCATCCCACCGGGGGGGAGTGAGCGAGCGGCTGCGTGGTGCTCAGTTGCCGACTGAGGTTAAACCACGACAGTCCCTGGTCTCTTTGGCTGAGGAGGCAGTCACATGTACTTCTAATTAAAATCTGCTGTTTCTGACACACCAGTTCTGTTGGTGGGTGAGAAGGCAAAGTAAAGCCCTGACTCGCTCCCTGTCCCTGGGGTGGAATACAGAAACGTGGCTAGGCTGAGTTTGCCCTCCCTCTCCCTTCTTCCCTACTTGTGCAGGCAACTTGCACAGGAGCACAGGGAGCCTGACATCAATCTGAATTTGCATTACCATGCAAATCATACGCTCAGTTGAGTTTGCCCTCCCTCTCCCTTCTTCCCTGCTTGTGCAGGCAACTCGCACAGGAGCAGAGGGAGTCTGACATCAATCTGAATTTGGATTACCATGCAAATCATACGCTCAGCCTCCATTTCCAGGGGGCTGCAATAGGTCCCCTAGGTAGATACAGATGCTTGATGCAGGGGAAGCCCACGTGCCCATCAAAATTACACCATTGTGATCCTTATGATTGCTGAAATATAAAAAACGCAGCTGAAGTTAAACATTATGGTAGCTGGTATTTATAACATACACAGCATGAGCACAGGCTTCTGAATTCCCTTCCATGGGTTTATAAGATGAACATTGCCAAGAAAAGGGAGTTAGTAGAACAGCAGTATGGAAGATATGCGTGATACCAAATTCATATAGCAACAAAACGTCCATAGACTACACATGACAGACTTCTCTAATAATTTTTCTATATCCTTATTCCTCCCACTGTACATAATTCTTTAATTTTTTACTTTAATTTGCATCTCACTAGATATCAATCTGGCCTACTGTGTTTTAAATAATAATAAAAGATAGCACTTTTGTAAATCTTCAAAATGTAGTGCTTTGCTCAAACAGATTGACACCTAGATTAGTATTCTGAGTCAAAAAGGTGCTCCTTTCTGTATTTTTTGTCAATCTTTGCTTTTGAAAAAAAGATGAGGTGGCATTGCAGAAGCATGGTACTAAATTCAGAAACTCCATTAAGTTTGAAAGGATTATCATTGCTTGCATAACAGCTTGTTTCAATGAGATGTCAGATATTGTTTGAAATGAATAGCCTGGCATTATGGCTAGGTGTGATTCAAGCATTAAAGTTTCTAGGTGATCTGAGAGAGATTTTTTGTTTTCCCCTTGCAATGTGCCATTGGATTAACCACTTTTTAAGAAGAAAGCACACTTCCGTAATGGAGAAGCAGATATTTTTTGGGGGTATGTAATCTATATGGCTCAAGGTCTGATTTTGCTTGAGTTTTCTTACTTCTTTCTAGTGAGACATGACATCTCAGAAGACTAGACGTCTCACATCTAGTCACCGATGAGATGTAGCTGAGCCTGGGAGCCACACGGCAGAATGCCATGCCTGTTAGAGCAGGGCTAAATACGATCATCCTCAGGACAGAATGGCTTTTCTTCAAGACAATGCCAATCCCATTCAGTTCCAGTGTGTGTCTCCAAGTTTTCATGAAGGTTTACATTCTTATGCCCCTTCCCCAAAGAACAGATCTCACCAATGTGAGTGTTGCCGTTCAGACACAGGGCTATTCCAGACCTTTTCTTCTAGGAGATTCAGGTGTGCAGCAGAAATGGAAGGCATTTGAAATCCTTGTTGCCAAGCGTCTTAATTCCTTTATCCATCCCACACCTACCCTACTACCCAGTGGTGATAATCTAAAACATCTCATTTACCACAAGCTTATTTAGCATCTGTGATTCCTTGCAACAACTCTAACAGTTGTCTGGTAGAGAGATCCCTGTCACTTCATGGAAGACTGAGTAATTCAAACAGCTTCCCAGGGTCTAAATTAAAGCTGTAACAACTCTAGGAAAAGACCAGGTGAGTTCAGTGAAAACCTTGCCATCCAAATGGCTGCAGCAGTCAGAAAATAAATACAAACCAAATTAAATGTTAGAACCAACAAGAATGGGAAAATCAGCCTGAAAATGTAACAATTCCATTACAACATACACAGTCACTTGAAACATGGTGCTCATCTCCAGCTGTCCTATTCAAAAAAATTGAGAATAGAGAGGCTGGGAGATGAATGATGGGAATTGCTGGATTCAGAAACCACCTTTGTGTGAAGAGAGGCTGAAAAGTTTGGGACAGTTTATTTCAGGAAAAAAGACAAAGAGGTGTTGACAACGGCTTTCAAAATAATGCATGACATCAGGAAGGTCACAAAATTGTTTCTAGATGTGTCCTCACAGAATACAAAAAAAAAGAGCACTTGTTATTAAATTCAGAGGGCAGAAGATTAAAAAAAAAGGTAGAATTATTTTTCAATGAAGTACACAATCAGACAATAAAGTTTATTGCCCATTGATGGTTATTATCAAAGCTATCATTAAAAAAACCTCCAAAAACACTAAACAAGCCTACAGTTAAGACACCAGGATGTATACATTAGGAATTTAATGAAATAGGGATTGGGAAAGAGAGAAAGCCTCATTCCCTTTCAGGGCATCTCGATCCTGTACCCAAGAGCATCGGGAAGAAAGTTTCTGTCTTGGGAGGAGTGATGGGGTCACCCACAGGGAGAGGAAGGCAGAAGGGCTACCATAGCTGCTGCCAGGAAATCTACCAGTGTTGATCGACTTTAAATCCTGTTTATCCTGTTGACTGTTGATCCTCCTCACCGGATTGCCAGTTTTGGCAGTGCCTTTCAGCTTGAGGTGCATAAAATAGCAGAAATCAATGGTCTTGTCCTTTTATCACCTGGTTAGCCTCTGATATGTCTCTGGCTGCTGGGTGATTAATCTGGGAAAGGTACAGATGCTCGACCTAGCAGTGCTCTCTGGTCCTGGAAATGATGCAGAGATACCTAAGCCAGGTGCCAAAGAGCCACCCGGGCTCTGGGGACAGCCTGGTTTGGAGGTGCCCCAGCCTGGCAGCCTGGAGGAAACGGGCACAGGGAGTCCATGGGAAGCCCTGGGCAGTGGGATGCTGCTGCAGGGGGGATCCCAGCATTTAACCCTGCTGAAAGGAGGCGGCACGCGTTGCATTGCCACAGCAGCTCCACCTGGCAGCCCAAACCTTCTGAGGGACAGAAGATTGCTACTGATATTTCTGTTGTGTATCTGCGGCAGCAATAACCAACAGGTGTTCGCCATCTTGCAGGACTCTTCAGGAACTGTAATTTAAGGCAAAAGCAAGACAAAGAGCAAGCACAGATCACCTTGTGATGTGACTGGAGTTTTGATCTGGTTCAGACCTATGCAGAATCCACAAACTTCACATAGACAGCTTCCCAAATTAACAAAATAATTTAATTTTCTCTTGCAGAGTTTCTCAGAAACTTCGGGTATGACCTATTGCTAGAACATGATGCTGGACTAGATGTAGGGTCCAGTTTGATTTAGCAAGTTTTGTGTTTTTAACAAGAGAGTATTTATGTTAATAAAATGCTCCATTTCTGCTGTCCTTGTACACTCATGAGGTGTGAGCCAAAATAATTTTCTTCTTTGCAATATTAAGTAGAGCTAAAAGGGTGAGTCCTTTTCCAAAATAGCTTGGAGACATGTTCATTATTTCAGTGTTCTTCACACTTTGCTGATAATGCATTTCTTGTTTATGTCTGGGAAACAAATATACCCCCTTTTGTATCATCAGTCTGAGATGCTGTTGCACTTCTGCTGAGCTCTCCACCCTGGACACCATTCCAGCAGCTATGTTGTAAATCATTTCTTTGCCTCAGGACCTTATATTTGCAAGGTCAATTGCTGCTGAAATGATGATTACTATAAAGCTGCTATGTATAAAGAGGCTGACAATCACAGTGCCCTTGAGCATTGACTGTAGGATGTGGGCTACCATCCCATTTTCTGCACCAGACAAAACTATAGTTAACTAGTGTACTGTTCACTCTACAGTATGGTCCCAGAGAGGGAAAAACTGAACAGCTGTCCTGTGATTTCATCTCTGGCATTAATAAGAAACAAAAATGTATCCAGAAAAAATCTTTAAAATTAAAGCTTTCACAGACATACTATTGATCCTGGCTTATAAATTCACTTCTTCTTAGATAATTCAAATAAATGCCTCCTTACTGCACATTTTCATATTTGCAGCTGGAACCCAAGACTGAATTCCTTATCTGCTACGGAAGAATGGAGTCTAATTTTTACTTTATAAATATAAAGCTGCACAACGTAGAGAAATAAGACTTCAACATTTCACAAGGTAACTGCATTTCTGGACTGACACTGTCTCCTGTTCTGCTAATGTCCACCACAACTTAGCTCTCAGGTGAGCAGAGGGGCAGAGCAGACAAGCACCGGTCCATGGTGGCATGGGAGGCCAGCCTGGGACCTCCCTCCTGTTTTGGGCACAGACTAGCAGGGGAAGAAACATGGAGGAGAAGTGACCAGCTGCAGATTGTCCCACAAGACCAACAACAGTCAGAAGAAGCACTGACCAACAATGGAGTCAGAAGTCTGAGGGCTCTGGTGTCTTCAGCTACATCTGCTACACTGCACTGCTTATCCCAATGGGTTTCTGAATGTACTGCTGCATGTTTGAGATGATCCTTCAAAATATTCTTGTTGTTAGGGTAAGCTTGTTTTAAGGTCCATACACTATCCTGTTCTCTTGACATTCAAGCTCATAGCCTTGAATACGTTGGTTTGTTTGCTTATTGTTAAACTTGCTAACAGTTCTCTCTGTACATGACCTGGAAACCAGCTTAATGGGCCAAGGCCAACAGCATCACCCTCACTCCTCAGTGATATTGTTGTCCTTTTTTGTTAATAGACCAGCATTTTTTTTGTGCTCAGAATATCTCAAAATACAATGGATATCTCAGTAAGGAAAGCTTAGGCTTTGCCATCCATTGCAACAATTAAATCTGAGGGATTTACATAATGGTAACACATAGTTAATTAAACTTCACTTATAAGAAATAAAAATAAAAAATAAATTATGTTAGCAATCATCTTTCCTTGCATAACACAGCACATATAGTATACCTGGCCAAACTGAACTTGTAGAGTCGTTTCCTCTACAGTTTGGCATTTCTTGCTGACTTATTTTTCCTCATCAGATTTTTTCCAGCTGTTTCATTAACAATCCACCCAAGTTATTAAGAAATAAGACAGCCAAAACTGGATGCCATGTTCCACTAGTCCATGAGGTGGGACCATGCATGAAAGAACAAGCATTGCACAGCCTCCTCCTAGCTGGTGCCGGGAGCACAAGGGGACTACGGCACTTGTGCAGACCCAGGCACCTCCAGGATCCATTTAGGATGTTGTCTCTGGGTAATACCATTTCACAGACACGTAGCTAAATGACTCCATTTACTCCAGAGTGGCTAAATACTTTAGGACTCAGCCCAATTCTAATCACATCAATGTGAAAAGGCCTTGAGACATCACTGAAAAGTTAGTAGCCACCGCTAGCACTGGTGTTGCTCACCAGTCAGGGGCTGGCGGTTTACAGCGTGGTTCCACCTACAGTAGTTTAAGGAAAGAGCTCAGTTACTAATACTACTTTTTTTGTAGGGTAAACTGTAAGGTATTCTCTCAGAGCTCCTCTGCCCTGCATGTTTCCTTGGAAGATGAAGCAAAATCTACACTTTGGTTCAGAAGGAACCAAAACGAGTCAAGGAGTAAGGGCTGCTCTGGGAATTTCGTGAGAGACTATTGAATGCGTGGGATGTCAATGAAAACAAATGGCATCTGGCCTGCTTTTTTCCCTGTGATAATTTCAGAGCAAAAGGATACGGTAATAATGAAAAAATATTGATAGCTGTTCCTCAGTAATGAATTCAAAGTTTACAGAACACAGCAGGGGCTCTGGCATAGCAACGTCGCATTCCTTGAGAAACATGGTTATTACAAAAGTATTAAATTATTTTTCAATAAAATATTTCATACACATAAACACATAAAGCAGCTGGAGAGAAAAATAAAATTCTAATTCTGTTTTTAAACCCCAGTGATAAATGGCTTCCTTAAGGTTCCAGGAGATAGATAAATTTAAAGACATGCTTGCATGCAACCTTGATTTCTGCTATCCTCTCGATTAGGGCTCAGGAATGCCATATTGAAGACAAAATTTAATTTCCATGAGAGGACTGGATGACTCTGGGAACTGATAATGGCACATAGAGCCTTTTGCCTTTGTAAGTTGCTGGTTCAAATAGAGGTCAAACTGTGACTGATCTTTGCTCCCCTCCGATGGCTGCTGGCAGAGGCGATCAGCTGCGGTGCAGGCGTGATCCGCAGCGGGGTGGGAAATCATGGCATACAGGGGGGCTCCTGAGCTGGGAAGTGTGTGGCGCGGCAGTTTGCACCGCAGTTCATGCAGGGAGGGCGCCTCTTTGAAGGAGGGCCATTCCACGGGCCAAGTGGGAGACTTGGAGTACACACAACCCAGCAACCAGGCACCGTTCTGTGACCATCTGCACAGGTCAAGGGCACTCATCCTACCTGACCCTCAAGGCAGAATGGCGGGCGCTCGTCTGAGAGCAAAGGCTGCAGCTCCGGCTGGGGGGTCTGCACCATCTACCCCAGCGG
>NW_008795487.1:1116144-1117032 GCF_000699145.1 Aptenodytes forsteri | reverse complement strand
CAGCCCACGGCCAAACAGCCAAAAACTCCCCCACCGGCACATGCAGAAGGGAGCGGGGGGCCAAAAATGCACAAGAATGGGCGGTTGCAAAGGCAAGGACCCGCAGGAGGAAGAGACTTCCCCTGAAGCCTGAGGTGCCCTTGCAGAGCTGCTTCACCGCTCTGCAGGCAGAAGAGGAAAGTCCTGTCACACCAGGAGAAGCGCTGGAGCTGAGCAATGCAGCCCGATCTGCGCCCTGTATAGCCCCCCGCGCAACTAAGGAAAGGCGACGGGTGATAGTAGTAGGTGACTCTCTTCTGAGAGGTACGGAGGCACCCATTTACAGACTGGATTCACTCTCTAGAGAGGTGTGCTGCTTACCGGGGGCTCACATCAGGGATGCCACTGAGAGGCTACCAAGCCTCGTACAATCCACTGACTATTATCCGCTGCTGCTGTTTCACGTGGGCACCAGTGACACAGCCAGGAGCAGTCTGAGGACTATCAAGAAGGACTACAGAGCCCTGGGAGTGGCGGTAACGGACTCGGGAGCAGAGGTAGCTTTTTCATCAATCCTGCTGGTCAAAGGGAAGGGGTTTGAAAGGGCCAGCTGAATCTGGCGAGTCAACAAATGGTTACGGGACTGGTGCCACAGCCAGGGATTCGGCTACTTAGACCATGGGACTCGCTTTGAGAAACCTGGTTTGCTGGGGTCTGATGGGGTCCATCTGTCAGAGAGGGGGAAGAGCATCTTTGGTCATAGGCTTGCCAAGCTGGTGAAGGGGACTTTAAACTGAAGTTGCCAAGGGAGGGGAACCACAATCCACCCCACTCCTACCAGTTGGATGCCAGGGCCAGCAATAGATGCCCAGAGCCTGGAGAAGGAACACAGGTCAGCAGGAGAGCACC
>NW_008795487.1:1110655-1111451 GCF_000699145.1 Aptenodytes forsteri | reverse complement strand
CTGCCCACAGCAGGGGCTAGATGACGAGATGATCTTTAAAGTCCCTTCCAACCCAAACCATTCTATGATTCTATGATTCTATGATTCTGATTCTATGATTCTATGATTCTGTGGTCCATGACATGAATCAGTCCTTCTCAGCTGCTTTCTGCATCCTCACAGCTGGCACAGTCCCAGCTATTTTGTAGGGTATAACTAAGGTGGAGGTTATACACTTGGCAGCATAACGAATATCCACTGCTCATATTATACTATTTCTATGGCTGGCAGAGAATTTAATTTTCCACTGTTGTCAGCCAAACAGCTTTCAGTAAGACTAAAAATCAATTTAAAACCAATGCCATTTCCTCCTCCCCATACACAGTATAGAATCATAGAATCACAGAATAGTTTGGGTTGGAAGGGACCTCGAAAGGTCATCTAGCCCAGCCCCCCTGCCAGGGGCAGGGACATCTTCAACTAGATCAGGTTGCTCAGAGCCCCGTCCAACCTGACCTGGAATGTTTCCAGGGATGGGGCATCCACCACCTCTCTGGGCAACCTCTTCCAGTGCTTCACCACCCTCAGCGTAAAAAATTTCTTCCTTATATCTAGTCTCAATCTACCCCCCTTCAGTTTAAAGCCATTCCCCCTTGTCCTGTCGCAACAGGCCCTGCTAAAAAGTTTGCCGCCATCTTTTTTATAAGCCCCCTTTAAGTACCGATAGGCTGCAATAAGGTCTCCCGAAGCCTTCTCTTCTCTAGGCTGAACAACCTCAACTCTCTCAGCCTTTCTTCATAGGAGAGGTGTTCCACCC
>NW_008795487.1:1082762-1110463 GCF_000699145.1 Aptenodytes forsteri | reverse complement strand
CATTTTCATGGCCCTCCTCTGGACTCGTTCCAACAGGTCCGTGTCTTTCTTATGCTGAGGGCTCCAGAGCTGGACGCAGTACTCCAGGTGGGGTCTCACCAGAGCAGAGTAGAGGGGCAGAGTCACCTCCCTCGACCTGCTGGCCACGCTGCTTTTGATGCAGCCCAGGGTACGATTTGCCTTATATTTTCACATATACAAAAAAAACCCCAAACCAAGCCATGACTAAATCAAAGATACCTCCACCTCCCTGTATACGAGCTGGTCTTTGAAAGACTATCAGTCATTTCAGTGAACTGTAGATTATTTACCACTGACCTGATGTGGGAGGGGGAAAATAAGTCTATTATTTGAAAATCAGAAGGAAGATATGTTGTTAAGAAGACTTTTCTCAAAGGTGCTGCTGTCAGTCTGAAGAAAACTGACCTTTGTAAACGCTATAGGCTTACATTTTTATGCTGTGGAACAGCATCATATTAAAGGCATGAGAAGTGCAGAGTGAGAGGGTCTGGTACAGGATCCAATATTCATGAAGGGAAAATAAAATCCAGTTTAAGTCTTTGAATGTTTTCTGTGTATCTTCTTAAGGAAGCAAAATGAGATTTGACTCTGAAAGAAAAGGAAATGGAAGGATGACGTATATCCTCATTCCCCCTCGTGCACTTGCCTTGAGCTGAATCTGCCATCCTGCAGAGCCTGCTGCCCACAGTTACCATCTCACTGAGTGTATGCACAACACCTTGGTGGGGGAGGTTTTTACTACCTTCTATGTTTTTCATGTCCTACCTACAAGATCACCAAACTATAGCTCTCTGTGGTACTATAACTTTGCATAGATGAACATGAAGTCAAAATTACATTGCTGTGGCCTAAATTTACGGTTGCCGGTAACGCTGGCTATATCAATGATTGGCTTTCTGCTTCTTTTGGGCCGTATCACCACTTCGGTCTGCTTCTGTTATCTTATCTGCATGATACATCAACTACAACAACAACTTTAAAACTGTAGTTTTGGCAAGTGGAATTGCCTGAAACACAGCAATGCTGTCATTTTCTACATCTCCTACTGTCTACAGATACAAAACACCTACTCTGTTTAGAAGAAAAAAATTAAAGGGCATTTAGTATCTCTCTGGATAAGCTTAATTTTACATAGAAGACTATACCAAAACATTTAACAAGAACAGTTGTAACTGATGTCACAGGTTTTAGAGAGATCAAACATCCTGTGGAGTTCCAGGAGGAAAAGGCTGTAATAAATGAGGGATACTTACTACAGTCTGTAGAAAATTGCTGCTTATTTTTCAGGAAATATTAATTAGAAATTATTTCCACAGAAACTACATTTAGGCTTAGGGTGTTTCTTATTTTTAACACAAAGCAAACATTCAAAACACCCCTTAAAAGATTTTGGGAAATGATTATTATTTTTTTTTTTTAATTTTGAATTCATTGAAAGCTTTTTAGAAAAAAAATCATGTAAACATGATTGATTTTCAATCAAATAATTTTGATCAGTACTTGTTCTAAATTTATTTAAAAATAAAGATAAAACCCAAATGCTCACATGCTAAGGTATATGCATGTGTATAGTTCCCAGGAAAGACAAACTTCAGCATATACCTAATTTTCAGCAGATGAGGTCCCTGGAATACCTCAAGGTTAATCAGAAGTCCAAAAGACTTTGGAACACATTTGTCTGGGTCACAGAGCAAAATTCAGATGGAAGAGGTAAAGGTTCAGCTGTGGAATAATTAAAGCTAGAGCTTTCCCTTGGAAAGGGAAAGACCTTCAGCAGGATGTGGTCTTTTCCCCACCACGCAGAGCTCAGTGGAATCACTGATCAGAGGTATCACTGAACTGATCATGCTCACAATGCTTCCTACATATAATCAGTTGCAAATTCACTTATATGAATAAATAATAATTATGCAAATTTATATATATACTTGAAAAACATCTTAACACATATTAATGTGTTATTATTAACAAATTATTCTTGATTATCAGCAAACTTTCAGCCTAATGACACGAACCAGTACATTTAATCGGCATTTCAAAATAAAGCACAAAACAGGTTTGGAGATTTACTTCAAAAGATTTTCTTTCATGATTTTTCTAACAAAATCTGTTTGCTTCCAAGAAATACCAACATGAGTAACCTCTTTATATTCAAGTACTGTTTATATAACAATAAAAACTTAACGTCGATGCACATGCAAATGGGAAGGGTTGCAGCTGAGACATGAGATTTCTTACTTATTATCTGATTTTCAGGCATCCAGTTGGAAAGAAAAACCAATGCTGAGATGGCTATGTACAAAAAAAGGTATGCAGTTAGTTTTTCCCAGGTAAAAGTTTTCTTTTATGTACATTAGCACAAAGGATTCATCAACTATTACAAGTAGCATACTGATAAAAATGAAAATATATTAATGAATTATTTTTAAAAGTAAAAGCCATGTTGAAATGTAGGGAATCTCTTTTACATTAATCATCATGTGTCCAGTTCTTCAGTGATGTAGTCAAAACCAAACAAAAAAATCCCCACTCTATAACTAACTTCAAAAGGCCAATGTGAGTCTTTAGTTCAACAACTAATATCTTGGTTTACCCTTAGTTCGTGATTCTAGACCTCCTAACAAATGCTTCAAGCTAATTTTGTTGAGGGATATCCATTTTCCTGGTCTGCTGCACAAACAGCTAATAGCACTTACTGATGTTTTTCTTGCTGTACTATCCAAAAATATAATGAATGTAAATAAATGCTGTATTATTGACACAAATGCTGGGGCAAATTTGCTGTATAAGGGTACCTTAAAGGACAGCAGCAGACTCAGAGGATGCAACTGATAGCAATTGCGTAATGTGTGGTAGTATTAATGCAGTCTAATTAATGTCTCTGGGTTAACACTGAAATTGCTGGGTAAATATATGCCTTCCTTCACTGTAATAGTTAAATTTGGTCCTGAACTCCACACCAGATAGGTATGGATCAGGACAAATTTGGAGCCTAGTGCTCCTGGAACACTGACCATTACCTGACACTGTTCCTGATGAGCAAAGTTTGACTTTGGAAGTTGCTCCCTTGGTTAGGACCAAGGCCAGATTGAGAAGATCTAACCTTTAGTGTCTTGACTGTTTGAATTGTGGCATTCATTTTTCATTGCTCAGTATTGCCCTACGATGGAAGGAGGGGCTGTTACTACGATTATGCATTTCCTTGTTCTCTGTGTGTTTAGACAGCAAGCAGCACAGAGTGATAGCAGTGCTCTCCAAAGAGGTCTGTTACAGCCCGTTAAGGACCAGCACCTCCATCCACTGTAAGCAGCAGATGAAAAATTTTCACTATATTTCTAGTGCAGCCTGTGATTAATTACACTGATGTATTGGTCTATGGATTGCTCAAGGACGTCTTGAACCTTTTAAAGTAAACAACAACTAATTAATTATTAATTGAATAAATTCATAGAATAAAGAACTTAATGAATTGAATTAATTAGTTGAATTAATAAACTTGAATTTAACATGTATATGAATTTAACATTAATCTTCAAAAGCATCTGGGCTCATGGAAGTGTTCCTTATTGCAGAAGACTTTAAAAGAATTACATTTTGATTGAAGACAAAATGCATCTCTTCTTTTTTATTTGTTGGTGGGGATTATAATAACAAAGACTGTTGCTTTTTGATGAATAGCAAACCACATAACATTAGGAAATAATTTTAAAATAAAGATAATAAAATATCTTTGTCCTCTGGAGGAATGTGTTATCTAAAAAAATTATTCTACCACTATCTTTTCCCTGTTTTTTTGTTTGTTTGTTTGTTTTTCTTTGCATGACTGCACCTCAGAAAAATCCGTTTGTCTTTTTTCACTGTTAGGGACCAGGTGGTAGCATATATTCAAAATCAGAAAGTATATTTCCTCTGGTAAAAGAGAGCATCCAAGAACATTTTTCATTTGGAGTTTCCCTAAAGCAGCCAAGACACAGTTACATTTTTACCTCACATTAATTTCCTGGCATCCTTTAGGAATGTGTTAAACATGCTATTTATTTGTGAAATCTGCAAATAAGTATCACTCAGTCCAACAAGACATTAATTATAAATATATCTTCTGCCAGATCTAAGTATTGAATGTTTATGGAATTTATTTGTGCATGTAAGGCAAAGACAGTAAAGCATAAAACTAGTCATTAACTTGAATAGTATGTACTTTTCTCATCTGTTTCCTAACATTTTTCAATAAATTGAAGTTCTTTCTTATGAAGTGAATGATCTCTGTGGAAGCTGATTCCTTCAGCATCCATTTCTCTTCCCTCTCTCCTCAGGGCTTGTATACTTTTGCAAATTAAAATCCCATTTTTCTTCCAAATATTTAGGTCCTTATATAAACGCACGCATATAGTCATTCCATGGAATTTAACTGATATAATAGTCTGAATTAATATTGTGACTTGAAAATGAGCTTTTCTACAGCAGCACCACTGAAAGTTTATGTTAGTACAGATAAACCAAAACTGTGACTTAGATGGAGAATCAGGCTGGTTACCTAAAATAAGATTTCCCAAAACAATCGCTCAGAAGTTAAACTAAAATTGAACCCCTGGGGAGAAAGAAAATGTTATTATCTCTATCTCTTTCTTTTACAGTTTTATGCTTTTCCCCACCTTCTGGTCTCCAGCTAGGATCATGAATGCAAAAAGGTAGTGAAAGAGGCTATTCTAACACCACCTGCTCAGCAGCAGAAACCAATGCTCACCGCACAAGCACAGCTGGTGCTGTAGGAGTTTCAGCACAGGTTTACAAATTGATGAGCATGATGTTTGGGGGACTCTTGTTTTATAACAACTTGGAAAATTCTAGTAAAGCTCTCCGGTTGCTCTGTCAATGAATATAGTCTACACCTGGAGCCAGCCATACGCTATCAGGGAATACGTAACTGGTACCTAAGTTCTCAAATCAGGAATAATGTGGGTCTGATTAAATCTGGGTTCATTAGGCAAGTTGGAGATAAGGCCAAGGAATTGCTAAAAGAAACAGAGGTAAGAAACACGTCCATGTTTTAATAGTTAGATCTTTATGTATCTCCATCTAGGTAGAGTGATTGCTTTTGTAATTCCTCCAAAGCCTGTGTCTGTCTGAATGAATTAGTGTGGGGAGTTAAGCTGTAAAAAAAGAAAATAAAAAATAGTTCTCAGAGGGTTAGAAAGTTTTTAAGCAATGGAGGAGTTGGGGATGGGAGTGCAGCAGTGGCCCCGAAGTCTTTCTTCTATTCAGGGACTGCAGACAGACAATCTGTTCCCGGGGCATGGGCCAGAGGAGTTGGAGAAAACAGCCAGCACTGGAAGCCGTTTAGATCAAAGAAAAGTCTAAAAGCAGCTAAAGGCAACATGTTTCAACCAAAATGCAGGTGTCTGGAGAGTGTCCAAGTGGCGGGGATCTTGCAGAGCTCTGTGGTAAAGGCACAAAGTGGGTTGAATATTTTTCTGAAGTGAAATATTTCAAATGACAATGTTGCCTCATACCAGACTTCTTTACTCGTTCCCCACGCTAAGCATGCAGTGGTTCACAGGTGTCCATTCCGGCTCCCAATTGCCCCATACACAGATGCAAGGTGCTGTGTGATTTGCAGTGCTGGAAGTCCATGAGTACCACCCCCCCAAACTAGTCACGTTGCAGGACGTTTCATAGGCAGTGATGCGAGGAAGTTCAGGGAGCTGTAGTGTTCCAATACAGGTATGTCCTTGCGAAGCTCTGTTTGAAAGACTACAACTCCCAGAATATTCCACTTTTTCATTAACTGCTGCAGAGACTTTTGTAAGATGACACCTGCTGCAGGAGAAAAAAAAAATAATGTGGGGAATCAATTGTTAGTGTGGAAAAAGTAATTAGGAAAGTGTACTTCTAAACTGACACTCTAGAATCTGTATCAGGTTGATTTTAGGCGGCTTGAGAAACTGAGATACAGAGGACTTCATACAAAGAGAAAAACAGCAATACAAAAATGATTATTTGTACTTTATGGAATCTCTTTTTCAAAGTTCCAGCTTAGCACCAAAAAGGGGATCCTCTGAATCCCAAGAGCCGAACTCCAAAAAAACCACCCCAGAAGGCAATATTTGGGGCAGACGTAACTGGAGTCTGAATGGAAGAGCTCAGCAACCGTATGGACTTGGGTACACACTCCGCATCCCGGGAAGTATTCAGTGACAAGACTACATCCCTGCGCCATAAGGAGACATATATAACCTCTTTTTATTTAAATATATATATAATTTGGTCTCACCAAATCATGAAAGTCATTTATGCAGTGCGGCGAACAGTGCACTTGAAAGAGGATTGAAGACTTTCATAAACTTCCAGTCCACTGTTCTGCAAATCCTTCCAGTCCCGATCCCCAAATATTCCTACAAGATTATTTTTGCAGCTGTAAAATTTCTTCTTTTTTTTTTTTAATGCAAAAATAATCTATTGAGGATTAGCTTCCAGCATATACTAAAAGTTTCTGTATCTTTCCATTTCTTACCTAAAACTGAGTGCTCCCAAACAGCAGCACATCTAGCATATCTCTTGCTGTGCAACCACTTCAAATAATTTCCTGGGCCAAATGTTCTGAAGACTGATAATAACCCGTACCACAACAGAATGAAATACCCGAGGACTTACACTCTAATACTTTTATGATGTGCAACAACATCCCTGAGAGAAGCCTGAAAACAGCACAGTAAAAAATGGAAGCTGCCACACATTGTAAGGTTATGAAACAGATTCTTTCAAACCGTGAATGCCTCTAGCTTCATATTTTATTCAGTATTTAACAAAGGACAGAGGTACTTCCTCAATATGCATGCCAGGCACACCGAGTTTTCTACAATTTTTAGTTTCTCCAGTTCTTTGGATTGGCCCCAGAGCTTCTGGCTGCATCCTGGACATTAACATTCTCCTGCAGATGAGGATCCTTTTTTACTGTTATTAGAGAGCAACGGCTTCTCCTTTTCAGAACGCTGTAATCTGCAAAGACTACATCAGCAGCCCAGTGATAGCGATAGTGGCCAACCCATGAATTGTTTGTTACGCTTGACTTCAATTGACTGAGAAAGTTACGCACAACACTAGATGACAAGATTATCATGGCTGTAGACATGCAGAGAACGATGTGTTATGCACTCTATTTGCATTTGCAATTCGGAAGAACATCTGGAAAGTCAGAGAGGAAATACTCTATGGATTAACATGCTCCATACATAAGTCTAAAGTCTATAGTACTGCAGGCTACGTACTAAGGTCTTTAGCCTATGATTCAATTATGGTATAAATGCCTGGCTTGTAGTAAGGGGCTCCTGCAACTGCAGAGAGGGTTCTCCAAGCATGCGAAGAAACGAGCTTGCTTCTGTACATTTCTGAGAGGCGTGGTGTACCTTACTAGTATCAGACAACTTCTTTCAATAGCCTTCCTCTTCAGAGGTCTGCTCTCCTCCCCTCGTTGGGTTTGATACCTGTACCTTGTGGAAGCAGGTATTGAAAAGCCAAAGCTAGAGCTTTACCTTGCCCTAACATGGTCTGCTTTAACGTGGCAGGCTCTTGTACCTGCAAAAGGTTTGACAAGATCTAGCCTTCAGGATCTACCAAAGCTTTATGCTTTTCTTTTTGTGATCTAGCTTTTTCCTGGAACTTAGCTGGAATTGGTCTGGGTGAGAACTGAAGAGAAATCTCAGTTTTTACTCTTTAAAAAGTGCTAACCTTTCAAGCTAAGAATCAGTCATAATAAAAGAGGAACATTTCATATTTAAGGATTAAGGATTTCATCTTTTGATCTCACTAGAGAGCAGGAGAAAATTGTGTGTGTGTGTGTCTGTGTATCATAGTGTGCTGGAGAAGGGCATGGATGGTTCAGGGCATGTGGATGCACTTCTGCCTGGGAAACCCTAGGAAGATATGTAGAAACTCTAACTATGAGCAAGTAACATAGATTTTAATGTTCATCTGTATGATGGAAAAGTAACTTCTAATAACACCAATGATGACTGTTCATGTAACCTGGAATATGTGTACGTTAAAGGTCCTCATTGGTGCAGAGTTTACCAAAGTGTCAACAGCCAAAGGGGCAACCACACTTTCTTCCAGCCCAAAGCGGGGTGTAGTCTGAGGCGCAGGAGTTCATGTTTCCAACTGCAGGTCTCCTGTTCAGCCAGTGACATGTTGGACAAGAAGGGAATTATGACAGTCATTTGTTACAAACAGAACTTTTTTCAGCTTTCTGAAAAGATAACTTCAAATCAGACTTCAGATTTAAAAGATTTTCTTCCTCCTCAAAATCCCATTTTTGGCATTATTTCACTATATTGTAGGAAAAAATAAAATATCCCCAAATGACTTTTCTACTTTTTTGTGCGGTTTTGTGTGTAATTTTACCAAATCTGAAGGCACCTTAACCTTGCTGCTGTTGTCCCTTCATTGTCAGCTGATCTTTTCAGAAATAAATACAAATGTAGATCAGTTATGACATGTTTAGTTCCCATATACATTGCAGAAAGGACAGAAAATAACTTTTACATGGGTCCATGTGTCTGCTATCAGAATAAGATCTTCAGAAAGGAATTAGCACTAACTTATATTGAATTAGCAACTTCTACCTTTAAAAAAAAGGAAAGAAAATATATGAAAGTGTAAATTCTAGGATCTCCCAATATAATATCAATCTGATTCATCTGCCCCAATTTAGGTATCCAAAACTCAGAGAGCAAATTCTCAGCTAGTCATCTCAGACTATCTAGACAATATTTCTGTGCGTGATTTTAAGAGGTGATTCAGCATGTCCTAAGAGTTTTCTAACATCAAGCATCACATCAATCATATTCTGGAGGTGCATATTTTCCTCCATTTATGAATAGGTGAGACGGACCCCATCCTCAGAGTCCAAAAATTCAAAGACGGTAAAAAATTGTATGTTTAAAATACATTAGTAATTTTATTCTCATGCTAGGTCTACCTGTGCCTTAGAACAGGAGACAGTGCTGGATACAAAGTGATTTGGATGCATTTCTGTGCATCTATACTGGTAAAGGGACCTGGTTTTGGTGCCAAGGAGTGGGGCCTGCTCTACGGATTAACTGGTGTGGACTGTCTCATGTTCAATACTGCAGGTAGGGAGAAAAGACCCTAGAGCAAATAATCACCTGTTTTTTGTCGGATTTCTCCCGCCTCTATAGCAACTTGGTGCACTCCAGACTGAAGCCTACAGGCAAAGTCTGATATATGTAAATATAGGCTGGTGGAAATCAGGGCCAGGAGCAAAATAGGGAGCAAACCAAGCTGATGGTATAAGCGCACCTACTTGTTCAGTATTGCATTGCCCCACAGTCCTATAGCAATGGGATGAAAATGGACCTAAAGTCCCATCAGATGCCACCCATCACGTGTGCTTTTTTGCAGGAGGTATGCATGCCTTGTCTGGTCTGAGAATTGCACATAGCAGAGGCTTGGTACGTTTAATTTGTTTCCTGCTTCTGTTTTTAATTAGAGGGAGAACAGAAGGGACAGAAGGTGCATGTTCTGTGTCACCTTTTACAGTGGGTTTTCTGTTATCTCTTTGTTCCTGCTGTCCTTATTCCCTGGCTATTTATTTTGTTAACATACAATCTGCCTGCAACCACTTTTTTTTTTAATTAGCGCTATGTCTGATTTTAGTAGAAAAGCCAAAGAACAATCTGTATGTAGAATAAATCCCTTTTATACTCAGCTCTGCAATACATCATTTAATGCTCTATTTCAGCAATCCTGCTAACAATCACTTGCCTTCATGTGTCATAGCCATTGTAGAGGGAGTAGTAGTGTTACTGTATAATAGGTAGGATGAAATGGCATTTGCAGTGTGGATGGCTTTACTTAGTTTGGGTGACACATGTCCATCCATCCATTCCGCCATCGATCCAACCATGCATCCGCCTATCTACTGTTACGTAGATATAGATAACTGCATCAGTACTGCATTGTATTTCTTTCTTTAAGCCAGTCAGTCTACTTTTTGGTCAGAAATATCTGTAATTTCTCCCATTACTGATTAGCCAACATTTGCACAGTATCTAATCTGTTATGATTAAATGATCTGCTACAGTGTGCAGAACTGGAATGCCATGCTAGAGACAGACATTAAATACCTTTACTGCCAGAAAGCAGGATGTGAGATTTTCAGTCTGCAGAGGATAGAGGAAGAAGGGTTGGAAAAGGAAGAATGTTGGCAGAGGTTCACGCTGGTGAAAGACAATTTGATTTTAAGTTAAATTTAAACTAGGTACATTACCAAGAAAAAAAATGCCAATCTATATGTTTCTGATGAACGTGACTCCACAGGTCACATTTTATTGGGACATAGAGAGGAACTGACATCTAGGAAAGTTAAAGTGATCAGAATAATTTCTCTTTGACCAGTATAAATATTCAGCCAAATTTAGCACTGGAATCAACTGAGATTATGCTAAGCTAGTGATCAGTCACAATCCTAAGTGTCAGTATTTTGATATACAAGCTGTCAAAGAAAGATTAAAAGTAGTAATTTCCTGCTTGTATTGCATTGCTTGGTGAACATGATCAGGGTTGATGAAATATCAAGCAAAGCGTTTCTTGATGGTGTACAATATTCAGCCAAATTTAGCACTGGAATCAACTGAGATTATGCTAAGCTAGTGATCAGTCACAATCCTAAGTGTCAGTATTTTGATATACAAGCTGTCAAAGAAAGATTAAAAGTAGTAATTTCCTGCTTGTATTGCATTGCTTGGTGAACATGATCAGGGTTGATGAAATATCAAGCAAAGCGTTTCTTGATGGTGTACAATCATTTTCTCTTTTTTTTTAAAAGCTGAAAGGATGGAAAAATGCAAAAACACTTACAGAACATAAAGATATGCTAAGTTAGATGTGATAATGCTAAATTATCAACTTAAAGATGTCAAACTCCAAACTAAACCTGAACCCCGAGTTTTATGAAATTTGACTTTGTAAAATCTGTTACAGATTTCATTTTTGTATTCGATGAAGATGTGAAAGTTTCAGTTACTGCCTAAAGGTAGGTGTGTCTGCAATAAATTATCTTTTCATATACCAAATACTACAAATATATAGAGAATATGAAGAGTACTATCACTGTCAGTGTTTTAATGCATACCTGTTTTTTACAGTGTAAAATAAAAAATAAAGAAATTAAATCTACCAATATGCTACACAAAATATCCTGTAAGATCTATGACTGCATTTATTTCTTCATTAACTGTTTTAGACTCTTATACTGAGGGGCAAAAAAAGCCTCAGTTAAAGTTTCCTACAACTAACCCTTAACTACAGCTCAAGCTTTCTTCACAAAATTCATACAGAAATTTCTCTCGGACTTTTCTTCTTCTTTCTGCTTGATCAGTCCACCCAATAAAGTTACCATATTTTTCAGTTATTGTCTGCCATCTCTTGGTAACTGTTTAAGGCAACAAGCCACCTCCATTAATGACAACACCAGCTAAGGGATGTTTCAGGAAAATGACACCATTTTTAAAGAACACTCAGATAGATATTCATTGAACTGGTGCACAAATGTTGTCATGGCAGTTTTTTTGTCAGATAGAAAACATGCTCCTTCGGCTGTACGCTGAGAAGGGAATATGTGAGTTGAAAGAAAAGTTTGCTCTTTCACATGAACTGAGCTTCTTCAGTGAAAATGTGACTTCAAAGCAAAAATGGAAGCTTGAGCAGCCACTCCAAAGACTGCGGAGATTTGGATGTGGGTCAGTACACTGGTGTTTAGAAGCAATACTCTTTGAAGCATCCGAACTCATTGTATAACAAGCTCCAGACTGCCTTGCTCATAAATGCACTTCCTCTAAGGGTAGATCTGAGCATCTCCTTGCACAAAGTGCACAATTACCTCTGACAGACAGCTCTCTCCTATGTTAAAAAAGAGTGAGTAGCACTTTTCATGAGTTTCAGTGTGTGATGCTACTGTGTTAAAAGGACCAGATAAGAAAAGGCCTTTATTGCTTAACAGGTACAGTCCTCATGAGAATTCAAACTCATTTCCATTGGCTTCACTGACAAATAACTTTTTAATAATGCATATTCCTGATAGCACAGTAAGCTCACACAGAAAGGAAAGCTAGAGCTGTGTTTTCTACCATGAGCAACAGAATAATTTAGCAGTTTCCAACTCCATTCCTCAATCATACTGAAAAACAGAATTTCTGAAGGATCCATTTCTGGAAAGAATAAGAAAGGCAGGAGAGAAGTATTTTGGATCTGATGCCAAGATGAAATTGCAGGCTTTGAAATGGAAAGAAAATAGATCTTAATTTGAAAGTTGTGTACTCTTACCACTGTTGTAATACACTTGACAGCTTCTTACAATACTTTTGTCTGGACATTTCTCCAGCCAAAATCCTTTTTTAAATCCTTTATGTTAATGGCATGAGGAACTCAGTACATTGCCAAGCTAGGATGCCTGTCAGTCTGCTTAACAATTTTGGAGGCATTCATACCTGTACAGTTAATAATACTTTTAACTTGCACTGGGAACAAGAAGACAAGGGTTTTCTTTGAGCTTTCTACATTTGAGGAGTTATGTCACACTCCTAACATCTCTTTGACAACACAGAAGTCATTTTTACAATAGACTACTGTGTCGCTTCACATAATGGAATGCAGTAGTGAAGGGGCACTGCTTGTGAGGAGACCTTATTTTCTCTTATCTTTGTATTAAAAAAATGCTTCAAAATGGTTGACAAGAAAAAAAAAGCAAAACTTCTTGAGATGTTAGGGCTTTATCTGGTTATGAAACTGGGCTGGACTGTCAGAGCAAATGCATATGCCTTTTGGGTTTTGGTTCATGAGCTATACAGGCAACTACTTTTCTCCTTTGTCATATATATTGACGTATATGTTACATGTTATATTGAAGGACAAAAAAAAAAGCATAAAACCTTTTGCTAAAAGAAAAAGAGTCTCATTTTTATGTGGAAAATCTTCCATATTAGTGGCTGGGATTCCTTACTTAGAGTATTCTGAAATTTTCCCTCAGCTCACATTAACTGCAGTGGGATTCTTGGGTGTTAAGAATGAAGAATATTGCCTTTTTATTTAATTTGTTTAAATATTAATAGAGCAGCCTGGCTGCAGGCCATACAACAAAAAGAAGAAATTGTGACTTCAAAGAAGTCATATTCATAGAGTCATAGAAATATTAATATTGGAAGGGACCTCTGGAGGTCCTTCAGTTCAAGCCTGCTGTTCAAAGCATTGCTAGCTTCAAAGTTAGATCAGGCTAGGTCCAGCTGAGTTTTGAAAATCTCCAGGAACAGAGATCCCACAGCCTCTGCCACAGCACTTGTTCCTGTATTTAGCTACTCTGACAGGGACTTTTTTTCCCTTACAGCTAGCCAGGATTTCCTTTGCTGCAACTTATAGTCATTGCTTTGGTCCTTTTGCTGTGTGTTTCTGAGAAGAGTTTGGCCCCAGCAACAACATTCCCCCTTAGCCTCCCCTTTCCCAGGCTGAATGAACTCAGCCCCCTCAGCTTCTCCCCAACCACCTTAGTGGCCTTCAGCTGGACTCTGTCCAATTTGCTGACATCTGCCTTGCATTGAGGTGCCCAGAACTGGCATCACCAGTGAGGAAGAGAGAGGAATAATCACTTCTTTTCATGTGCTGGCTCTGCTTTCTCAATATGGCACCATGTGCAGTTATGACAAGAGTGCACTGACAACTCATGTTCAACTTGCCATCCACCCAGGATCTTCTCTGCAGAGCTGCAACTTAATCAGTCTGTCCCCAGCCTGAATATTCCTGGATGTCCCTTAATCTTCCACCATACCATCAGTGTCAGAATAGGTTTAATCAATATGCTCCCCACATTCAAACATATTCTATATAGGACCAGATATTCCTTAGGCTGTGGGGAAGACCAACCAATCCACTGTCTGGGGAAACTGCCATCTGCACCTACCAGCATGAGGCATTGCTGGAGTTAAAACTGCAAGCAAACCCTATAAGAAGTGTTGGGTCTGAATCCTGCTGCAAGCAAAACCTGTAAGAAGTGTGGTTGGGCCTGAAGCCTGCAGAGACAGGGATAACCAAGACACAGGAATGGGGACACAGGTTGAGCAACAGGGTTTTTCCTGAAATCTCTTAAAGACTTCCTGTCAGTGCAAGATTTCTTGCCACCCTGTAACTCCAGTCTCCAAAGATACTCAGAGATATCTACTGGAGAATCAAAGCAAGGGAGCTGAAGACGTTTCTCCCCACACCTGCCCGTATCATCTCTCTCCTGGATATTGCCTGGATATCTGAAACAGGGAAGTAGAAGGAAGCTGAATTTCTCAGCCACCTAGCTTAAATAAGTAAGTAAGTAACATATTCACTTAAACTGCTGTTAGAGGTAAAATAAACAATAATAAAAACCAATCTCACCAGTATTCACAAGAAGACATTTGTCTAAGCTCTTGTAATTTTGCGCTGTCTGAATCCTGGTACCTTTAGTAGTTAGTTGTCTGTGCTGCCTTAACCTTGTTTTAGCTCTGTTTCAGGAAGAACCAGAGCTATGTTGCTTTTGCATCATGATTCATTTTTCCCTCTGTGGTAGGTAAAGCCTCCTTTATATATATGCTGACAGAATCAAGATGCACTTTTTCAACAGCATGTTCAAGCACTCGGCTGTCAATGAGATTCAGCAAGGTTTCAAAGTATTTCCTAAGAGCAGCTGGAGCGACTGCTGATTGTTTATCTGATTGCCATCCCACATATAGATCTTACACATATATAGAGGGAGGTTTTAAATTAAACTAGCAGGTCATAGTTCCAAAACAAACTGAAAGTGGTATTTCTTCCCCAAAACATGGTTAAACTAGGGGATTCATTGGGACAGGATGTTATAGATGCTAAAAGTTTACATAAAGTTTAAAAAGCCACACGAAAAATTATGGAAGGAAAATGTATAAAAGCTATTAAACACAAAGATATCATCTTTAGCTCAAGCTTGTGCTGAAGATATATAGAGAAGAGGAAATATTATAAACTTTCCATTTTTATACTCTTCTCTGAGCATCTGCTCTTGGCTACAGTTAGAAACAGGATACAGAGCTAGAACTCTGGACTGGCCCTGTGTGGCCTTTCTTATGTTCTCATGCCAGTTGCTAACTGCAATACGGCACCAAAAACAGGAACAACAAAGCTGTGTTTGTAGAGCTCAAACTATTTGGAAAGATATTCCAGCCCCTGTGCATGTCATATTTTATGGCAAATCCTGTATACTTCATCTATATGTCATGAACAGCAAATCTGTGAAATTTAAGATCCCGCACAGAATCTTTTGTTCTGAATCCACCTTTATAGTCGATCATCTATGTCAAATAGCCATTCAACCTGTTGGAGAACAGGGGTACCAAATAAAAGCCCTACAGTAACTCTCACTGTTGAGCAGGGTGTGTTGGCACATGGGGCAATCACCATGTGCTTATTTTAGTATAAACATATTTCAGTCATGTAGGTCTACGAAGAGAAGGTTCTTAAGGAATGATTCTAGAAAAAAAATTAGTATCCACTATTACAGAGTTATAAAAGAAATCCATACTCAATTTAGGAAAATGAATTGATTTCTTTGGTTATGGGGAGTGTGGGCTGGAAATACCAAAGCTTTTCTGAAAAAAACTTAAGTTGATTTACGCTTGCAAGTGTTTACAGGATGACATGCAATCCTCCCTAGTATTATATGTGTACTAAGGAATCACAAATTCCTTGAGTCTTGGTCAATCTTTCCCTTCAAATCAGTCTTATTTTACAGGAATAACAAAGCTTTTGCTGTGCTCCTGGGGATTATATATTTGAAATCTGCACAGGTAACTTTGTTTCAGGTCAGGTTTATTTTGCTTTTCCCTCCATTTCTTTCAAAACTTTGCTTTCAAAATGCCTCCTACTGGCTTTAGAAATGTTTATTTAATACATAACTGCTGACAGACTAGCCACTAATGCATTATTTATTATGTAAATCCTTATTACATGCTAGCTTCGACATCCCATCTTTGTGGGCGTGTGTAAGTACTTCATAAAGCACTGGCATTTCTTCTGTAGTTTTGTATTTTATAAAAAATTAAAGCCTACTTGTTAAAAAGAAAAATCCCATAGTTCAGTGATCTGAGTGCCCAAATTATGCAGGATCAAGAATCTCAATCCAGTGGATTCAACAGTAGCCTGCCAAAGTACTTCTAAGCTTTTCACTCACTCTGGATTTTAGCTGCTCTTTGCTCCCATTCTGTGACAAGAGGATAACTTGACTAAATGCAATTTAGGGATTTCTTGTATAAGCTGATCCTTCTTACAACAAGCAATTCAGAAAAAAGACTTTTTCATAACCTGCTAGAATGCCCTACTCTACTTTTTCTGTACCAGACAAACAGTCTGCCCTCTGAGAATTCAGTTTGCTGCAGAAAGCCATGAAGGACAGTAGGATTTCCCCTCAACTACAAGAAACAGGTCAAGGAGCTACAGCAGTGCTGAGGATTACAGTAAACAGCTCTTGGTGTTGTCTGAACATTTCCACAATTTTTCCTTTAGGCTGATGTTAGTCTGACCCAAGGACTAAGTGCCCTTTTGCAGCTGGAGCATCTTGCTCTGGCGAACTGCTGGAGCACAGCTTTCAGTTCATCTTCATCTGAAAGCAATCTGGTTTGTGAGCTCGGAGATCACTCCATGGTGTCACCAAAGCACAGTAAAGGGAGGCAATTGGGAGAGCCACTTCAAAAGGGAAAGTTCAGCTGATCTGAACCAAAACACTAATGTAGATGCAGCCATAAATGCTTACTGTAGCACAGTACATAAGCGGGAAAGTAGGCCGTGTTAGCGGATGCATGTTGCATTGCTCAGGCATCCAGTTTACATACCAGAGGTGGCCACTTTGGAAACCTGGGCAGGGGAGCTTGGCTCCTTCTGCTCCCGCTACATACATGTGCTCTGTGCACAGCAAAGGAGCATTTGCTCTGTTCTGGTGGCCCACTTTGCATGTACTTTTGACAGGAATTTTGGGGAGCAAGACCCATACACACATACATCCTTGGGACCCTGAAATGTCCTGATTTGCCAGTGACATCTTGTGACTAGCTGTCCCAGCACAGCCCATTGTAACGTATTGCTAAAAAAAGGATTTACTCTACTCCATGCCTGTAAGTATCACTGGGAGAAGCCTCAAACAAGATCTGATACAATTGTTTTCTAAATCTGTTTCCATTTAATATTTTCAGTAATGACTTGAATCGTGGAATAAAAACCACTCTCAAATTCTGTAAATGACATCAGCTTTCAAAAGAGTTGCAAACACTCTGGATTGGATCAGAGTTCAAATTATATGGATAAATTGGACATAGGGTCAGTAGAGTCCAAAATCAACGAGATGCAGCTTGCTAAAAGTAAATGTATTAACTGGATAGCTGTGCAATGGGTGTTCAGCAGCTTTGCAGAAAAAGACATGAACATCATTCAAGACCTATGTCTATTTATTCACTGTACCATCCTTTCTAAGAAATGCAGACAAGCTGCAGAGAGTCCTTCAGAAAAGTAGAGTGAAAATGGGTTCAAGAAGCATGCGGAAAGGATGGAAGAATTTGATTCATTTAGTTTTGAAAAAAAAGAGACAGTAAAGTTTTAGTAAAAGCTACGTAGACTGTAGAATTTCCTCTTGAAGATTTTTTTTTTTACAGCTGATCAAATGAACTTCTGTTAAGGTTGATGTAGGTGTCCTTGACCCTATTTCAATGCAAAGGGTACTGGATGGCCTCTTGAAATTTTCTCCAGCTTTACATTTCTATGCTTTAGTGATGTGAAGCACGACTGCCTTTTATAAAGAGAATGTACTCTCAAAGTCTCCATGCCATCAGACACACTCTTTTCCAGCTATGAAAAGGTGACATTCCTGGGACATAGACACCTGGAGCTGTTAAAGTCCCTGTAGAAGTAGCCACTTAACAGATGCCAGTTTTTTACTCCTCCTCAGAAGTAAGTTCGCTCATAGCAATGGTGAGAGAAAAATCTTTCTTTTCAGATGCACATTTGAATATAACCAAGCTGATACAGGCTTTTCCAGGGAGAACAAAAAGTTTTTAAGTATCAACACAATTCGTAAGATACCGAGTCAGAGGAGAATGTTTGGAGGGTGGCTATCGGGGTCTTCTGCTAGCAGATCT
This sequence comes from Aptenodytes forsteri, assembly GCF_000699145.1. Classification (NCBI taxonomy): domain Eukaryota; kingdom Metazoa; phylum Chordata; class Aves; order Sphenisciformes; family Spheniscidae; genus Aptenodytes; species Aptenodytes forsteri. The sequence goes on along the minus strand of NW_008795487.1, from coordinate 1,092,251 downwards.
TTGGCATTTGAATCAACTTCATTACTGAAGTTACAGGTAAATAAGTCTCTCTTTCATATGTAGCCAGAGACATTTTTTTCTCCTTTTTTTTTCTTAATATCTTTGTTATTCTTACCTAGACATTCACTGTTTGGGTATTAAAATGGTAAGAATTTGCAATGGGGAAAAGCTCAGGAAAGCTTTGATTAAGAAAGTATTTTTCCCTCTCCATCTCTGCAGTGAAACCTTTCTTTCCTGAACAAAACATCTAAGGGATAACTCCCTTTTCATAAGAGATGTGATGTGATCGCAGTCAAGGCAAGGATGACTGTTTGGTGCCACTCTGGTTACTAATCCCTAGAGGGATATTCAGGCTGGGCTATTCAACAGCGTGCCCCGGTGTGCCAGCATCCCTGTAGCCAGCTGACCAGGTTTTGTGTTTGCCAGAGTAAAAATGCCTTATAGGGCTCTGGCAGTTGGGCAGAGTTGCCACGGTAACTGGAAAACATGGTGGTGAAACATCAGCCACATAAACAAAAGCTCTAATAATACTTTGGGAAGTATTTACCTTTTTATCTCCAGTATCCAGTGGTACTGCGGGCTCATTTGTTAAGTATTTTGTGTCTCATAAACATGTTGATATTATTCAGCCTGCAAGGTCTCTAGCTGAGCTTTAGTGTCATTGTCAAGCAGATTTAACCGGTACACTTTCAGAAAAAATATGTATCAGTGCAGAAATTTCACTCCTGGAAATCAGTTTGCAGCCTCATGCATACATTTATTGTGGTACTTTGATTTTGAAACCAGTTTAACCCTGCTAATTTTAATCACTTCACAGCAGCATAAAACTGGAATAATATAGAGCAGACAGGCCTAAACTAGGCATAATCCCCCAATCTGTGATTTTGCTGGTTCTTGCAAACAGTCTTAATTTGCACTGCGTATTTAACTTTACAGTTCGGCCATGGAAATGACAGAATACACCTTTACTTTTTGTTGTTTTGTTAGGTACCAGATTAATTTGTGATCTCCTGTGTTTGAATTTGTGGGGCACATTTATTTCAGAACACATCTAGTACATACTATCTGGGAAGCAAACAAGGGGAACGCACTCACTATGACTGCATATACCCCTTGAAAAGGAGCTTCAAATTGTGTGGAATATCCCCATTTAAGGGTGACAGGTTTTCATCTTTCCCAAGAAAGATCATAAGAGAAAGTCTGGTGAAAACCACTGCAATCGACTGACAACTTTCTATAAACACAACTACATGGCACAGTTACTCTAAATAGTCCCTGTGAAAGTTCTTCACATACTGCACATTCTGGTTTTATCTCCAAGAGCTCTGTAACCCTTTTTTAAAAACAGACCTCAGAGACGGTCTTTAAACAAGAACAGAGAATATTACTTCAGTAAATCAGGTTTGAAACCATTTTGCAAAGCAGTTAGGCATTAATGAAATTGTTCCAAAGGTCACTAGGTTTAGTTCAATTTCCCATTAAGTGGAGATGAGAGCTCAGTGAATAATTAATAGCAAATGATTGAATGAATTTCATCTTCCCATTGTAGTTACAAGCTCTTTCAGCAAGTCACCATACTCTCAAGGATGGTCTGAAATCATTGTCTTGGTTGCCTCTCACGCTTTTTACTCATGCAGTGTTTGAGCTGGTCCATCCCTTGGCATCACATTGCTAGACCCCACGGCATTTGGGGTCTGCCACATTGCCTCATCTCTCCAAGTTGCGTTCCCTCACCTCTTGCACTGGAAATGCAAGCCAGCAGAAGTACGCATACTGTACCAATGGCAGAGTGTCACAGCTCATCAAACATACCCAAAGGATGAGAATTAACAGCAAAATGGTGAAGAATTCACAGGAAGCTTTTGGAAGTTCTGCAGTTCAGGATCCACATTAAACGCATTGGGCCCCAGGATGCGATACATTTGTTCATTGCATATTTTTTCAGGAAAAGGTTAAAGAAGAAGCCAGATATTTGAGGGGGCTTGTGTGCAGCTTTGAAGTCTAAAAAAGAGCGCTGTGTCACTGCATACCCTGTAATCATTTTTTTTTAAAGCTAAGAGAGCAATTCAGCTGAATGATAAAACTGCTTACCACAGTGATTAAACAAAGAGCACGCAGCATCTTAAGAGCAGCAGCCCATCAAAATCAACAACTTTAGGCTTCAGCAGAGGTTACAAAAGTCTTATGATAAACTGGATAACCATATATACAATAAAAAAAGCTTCCTGAGAAGGAAAGGAGGAGCAGCCTGTCTCTAGCCACCTGCAGTAAGTCAGCAGGAACTTCTAACACTGAGTCTGAGGGATGTCATTGCAACATAAACAGAATGTAGATTTTCTTGGTTGCACACTTCAAACTTTGTGTATTATTTAACTGGATTTCTTCCTATAACACTGAACTGTGACCAATTTTAGTGTTCTATCACACTTTGGGGTTTTTTTAGACACTTTCACTACAGATTACCAAAAATGAACTGAATTCAGTGATTACCAAAAATAAACTGAATATTTCTGATAAGACTTAGCATCACAGTAAAGAACATACTGTATTATTTTCTTCCCTATTACATAAAATATGTGCCCTTTCACAAAGGACTGCAAGTGCAGCTCTCTACTTTGCATTTTCAGCTTTTCTTCTATAGGCTATCCTTTGTCTTTGAAGCACATCCAAGAAAAAATATAGTCATACTTTGGAAATTCATTTGTTTCTCCACTGAATGCTAATAAGCCTCTTAAATCATATCTAAACCTGCCTATTTTAGCTAAAGGTAAAATATGTGCCCTTTCACAAAGGACTGCAAGTGCAGCTCTCTACTTTGCATTTTCAGCTTTTCTTCTATAGGCTATCCTTTGTCTTTGAAGCACATCCAAGAAAAAATATAGTCATACTTTGGAAATTCATTTGTTTCTCCACTGAATGCTAATAAGCCTCTTAAATCATATCTAAACCTGCCTATTTTAGCTAAAGGTAAGTCTCCAAGAGCCTCTCTTGTTTGGATTTGGGTTTTGTTCAATTTTGTTTCTTCTGTTTTATATGCAAGTAATATATATAAAACAAACATTTCTGCCGTACATAATAAAATCTATAATTTAATCTTTCTGACACTATGACCTCACAAGTACATTAATATGGAAGAATATAAAATAACAATTATCTGGTGAGTTTCAAAGGCTCCTGGATTTTGTAATAATTCTGTGCCATAGGTCTCTAATGGCTACATTTCATTTTGGTCCATCTAGGGCAGTGCACTGGGTAGGAGAAGATATTTATCCTCAATGTGTCAAAGTCTTTCGGTTGAGAGAACAAACAGGCCTGGGTTCACAAAGAAATTTTTTACCAATGCACTAGGAATCACAGTCCAAGATGACCTCTAGAGATCCAGCTAGGGATCCTGTCACAGGATGATGGGAAAATCAGGTAATAGTGAGTGGAGAGTCACAATGAAAAATTCCGCAGAGAAGACTTGCATTTTCAGCCTTGCCCTTCTGGATTTAGGCAGTTTTCTCTGGTGTAAGAAAAAACACTTCCTTTCCCTTAGCGTTCTCTGAAGGAGAGTCCCCCCACTTTTTTTCCTTAAAAACTAAGATAAACAATCCTTTTTACAAAAGCTTTCTGGAAGGAAGCTTCTGCTCACTGGCTACTGCAGGGCTATTATTCCATAAAGATGTGGGAAATGTAGGTTCATCTCCCTGGCTGAACAGACAGATCCAAGTTAACATCCTCCTATGGTAGGCTGATGAATTTATTCTTTGTTCTCTGGACCAACACCATATTCACCAAGTAACAAAGCCTGACTGAATGCAGGAATTGACTTGACTCTTTAACTTTCCTAAAGGAACTTTTGGAAATGGAAGTTTACATCTATGGTATTATATTTTTCTTTCCTCACTCACAATAATGTTGGACTAAGAGGGCGAAAATGGAGGAATACCAGTCAAGATACTGAAAGTCCCTGGAATAGTTTACTCAACTTCCCCCTCCCCGTAGGCAGGGTCTAGGGAACTCCTAAACAGAAAAGGACGTGATTTCAGGGCCCTCCTATTCTCCAGACCACTTTGACAAGTGAGGTAGTGACCAAGGATGCTGCACTGCTTCTTGCTGGCGGTTTTGGGAGAAGCCTACCCAGCAGATGAAAGAGAGGAGTATCAAATCAGTGTTCCCCAATAAATGTCGAAAGCACAAAAGGTACAGGACTTGGCCCCCACAGTACTAGGGATGCTACTGGGTCTGAGGGTCACTGTCTTATCACAACTGGGAGAAGCAACTTTGTGAGCAGAGAAATTTCTCTAGACTTGGAAAGCCTGTGAGTGACTGTTTCCAAAACTGTTTGCTAGCATATTTAACAAACGGTGTGTGATGCTCCCTACAAAAGGGATTACTATCTTGTCTAGAAAGATAGGCATGAAACACATCCTTGCACAACTAAAAGCCCCTCATCTAGCTAAATTATGTTAAGGAAGTTGCTATGAATGCTGACTTGAACAGTGCTTTCTTTGCAGAGCATGATGAAGAGCAGGCTCATTTCATACTTGTTGACACTTCTGATACAAAATACCTGAAGCCTGGGCTGGAAAATTTATCAGGAAGTTTTAGTTTTTTGCAGATTAAGGAAAGGCTTTTGTCCTTGAAACACAGGAATATTAATTTAAAGTACTCCCGAAACATGGAGTTTGGACAGCTTCATTCAGCATGGCAAATTCTGTATTCAGAAGGTGTTCATACAGGGATCAGTGCAGAGACAGGGCTAATGGTTCTCTTCATGCAGGCGTAAGACGCCTCTTTGCTGTGGCTCCTCTGGCTTGGCTGTCAGTTGGACTATCATCACATTGAGGCTAATAGTAACAAGATTCTCCTCTCACCATCTAATGACATTTCCTATGGCTATTTCAGTTGTGAGGATGCCAAGAAATTTGGCCCACAGCAGGCCATAAAGGGACGCAGCCAGGTCCCAATGGCAGACTAATATCTCCCTGTTTAGAAGACCAGTGGAACAACCATGAGGAAAGGAAATGTAAAACACCAGGGCTTTATCAGTAATGCAGGTTCAGCTTGGACCTGGAACTGGCAAGAGGTACCATAGAGAAAGAAGAATAATTTGTGAAAAAGAATAGCAAGCTCCTTTCTTCTTCCTAGCAAATGGTTTCTTCTTTCTTTTAGACTTCAAGTCTTCTGGATTTTGGGGGAGTGTCTTCTGCTGTGGGAGCAATTCCCTAGAGCTAGATATTTTTATATCCTTATTTTGATGTTTAATAACTCTTGATGGGGTTTTCTCAATGTCTAGCTGCATGGCTAAGAGCTTTTTGAACCATTTATATTTTTAGTTTCCAGAACACCTGTGACAGAGAGTTTAAAAATCAAATTGCATGGCATACAAAGGAAAGTAAATCTATCTGTCTGTTGAAAACCTGCCTGCCAATAGCTTCACTTGATGCTCCTGAGTTCTTACATTAGAATAAACACAGAGTAATCATTCCTTTTCTCTGGGTCACTGACAATTTAATATGCTGTACATTAGCCATCCAAAACTGTCATGACATCTTTCTACAAATCTGTGATTTTTTTTTTAATAACCCTGAATAATTTGGTAGCATCCACAAATTCTCTAACCTCATTATTCATCTCCCTTTCCAGGTCATTTATGAATATGTTGAATAGTAGATCTCCCTCTGACACCTCACTGCTAACCTCTCCTGTTGTGAGTCCTTGCAATATGTTTTTCTTTGTTTCCTACTTCTTAGCCTCAAGCAATGGCCACATTTCTGGCTATGTCTGGCTTCCCCTCCGTACTTCAGTTTAGCCTCAGAATGATTTCCAGCAAACACTTCTAGAATCTTTTACCTAAAAATACCTATAAGGTTTTCTGCTAATATGTCTTGTGACTGTAAGGGAAAATGGGAGTGGGAACTTGCAATGAAGTAGTATTTTATGTTTCATTTACCTAAGTCTCTTTTTTTCCTAATTGCAGATGTGTAAGTGCTGCACTGACAAGGTCCACTGAGGTGAGTGAAACGGCCTATTACCTATGTGATAGAGGAATGAATTTGGCCTGTGAGTGAGTTGGTTATCTAACTAACAGGGCAAGGATTGAGTGATACTGAGGCAAATAACACTAGGAATATCTCTGTTTAAGAATTGTGTCTGGTTTTGTGTTTGAAAAACAACTTTGAAAGCTGTGAGCTAGTTTTGGCTCCAGGTATATTTGTGCCTTTGTTTGCATTTGGAGTTCATTAAAAAAAAAATCAGAGCAGCAGCTGGGAGGCAGATGATTAATCACAGAGGGAGCTAAGCCTAACCCCCCTGTAGGACCAGCTTTCCCTTAATGCACAACCTTGTTCATGCTGAGTAGTATCTTGCTCTGCAAATCATCCCTCTGAGATTAATGTTGCCGTTAGTTTCAAAAATAAAGCCCCACTGAAGACAGTGAGGTTTGCAAGGTACTTAATCAAAAGGCAATGGGATTATACGTTTAGCAGTCAAAGTACAATCTATCCTAGACTATGAGTGGCAATCATCTGTTACAAAGTAGAAAATAAAGCTCACTCTCAGTTTTGAATCATTCTGATGTTCCTATTACTGCTTCTGTACTTGATTTAGATTCATCTTAATATTCTTGGATGCAAAGTTAATTGGTGCTGGATCTGATTCACAGGTGGATCAGATTGCCTTAACTCAGGGCATCAAAGGTGCAGGGTGGTTGATGAGGGGCACTAGCAATTTCAGCCATCTGATTTTAACTTGCCACCACATTTTTGCCAAAGCCCTCAGAATTCATCTGAGCTCAGCTAACGAGCTAACAAGCAGCTAATTATTCCCAGCTACCCTCACTGCAAAATTCCTCTTTTCAGTACACCCAGGGTTTGGGGTTTTTTCCTCTTTGTTTTTATTTTTTATCTTTCTCAGCTCATCCCTTCATTCGCTTTGGGAAAGCACCCAAAGTGCTTTATCCACATATTCAGAAACTTCCTCATCAAGGTCCTTAAGTACTGGAGTCAGCAGGGCTACTCAGCTGCTTAATACAAGCACATACTTAAACACCTTGACGAAGTCTCTGAATTTGTGGATAAACAACCTATATAAGGTCAGATCTTTGATTAAGCTGGAACCAGATTAAGCAGAACAGAGGTCATGCGTGTGTTGTAAAGACATACAAATGCAGGAGAAAACATATTTGAGAAAGCCTTTTTACTTTAAAACTATGGATGAGGAATATGGCATTACTGAGACATAAAATAGGTGAGAGCTTTATGGGGCTAATGTTAGTCTGATTTCCAAGGTAATCAGCTATTCTGTGATCTCCTTCCTCACTGATTTATGGACCCACAGGCCAGTTTCAATCAAATGTAAAAAAAGCAAGAAGGAAGCTCAAACATATGAAATTTTCACAGGTTTCATGAGCCAGAGCAACTACAGGTCCGTGGCCGGCTGAGCCCTGTGCACCCAGACAAGGTAAGACTCTCTCCCATTGTGAGTGTGCCCTAGGATTTGGGGCACAAGCTGAAGTTACTGTAGGTGTTGGGGACAAAGGACAAAGTGTGTTGGAAATGGGGTTTTATTAGCTCGGTGGCTCGTTGGAACAATTTGTTATCATAGCTGTCAGGAACAGGCTGTGCTTAAACAGCATGGGCAGTTGCTAAAACGTAACTAGCAACCCAAGTACTGTACGTTTGTTACAGGGAGTGATAGATTGCTATTTAAAACACTTGCTTTTTAATTATTATTTTCCCTAATTAATCACAGGACTTCAGAGACAGCAATATGATTTCTCTAAGCAGAAGCTACTTCAGGGTTTTAGATACATATTTTTCTATTCCAGCTAAAAGAAACCTGGCATAAACCTGGCGTTCAGTCAGTTTTGGCAGCAAGTTAGTCATGCTGGAAGAGTGACTTACAGAAGACATGCTTATTTGATGTCGTAAGATCCTGTAACTCTCCTGGTTCCCTGTGATTCTTTGTGGTGGAAGATTGAGCAGTACCATTATACGGTCTAGTCAATGCTGGTAGTGAATCAGTGCTTTCTAGTGCTTTATCTAATCTAGTAGTAAGTGTTCTCTGCTTCCAGTGCAGTCATTCACAGCTATTCTGTACCACAAATACACATACTAAAAGTATTTGCTCTTTGAAAGCAAGTGCAAGAGCTCGTAGTTCTAGATCAGAAAAAAAACCCCAAAAGACCCAAAACAAAAAACTGTTTAATGTAGCTATTTAGTGAATTCTACTATTCTAGCTACTTTGGTTATTCAGCAGGAATATCTTACTTGGAAATCACCGCTTGTGGTATTACCCTGTGGAACACTAATACCAGACATTAAAAAATATTTGCTCATTATCACACTGCAGATTAACATCCTTGAGGGATTCTATAGAGAGAAACAGCAATCAAGAAATAGTCTGTCATTAAATTATACCTAAAAGATTAATGTATTATGAAGGAGACAGAGACTACATGCGTTCACTATCTTCAGAATCTGCCAGCGGATGCCTGTTGAGCTGGGGTATGTACATAATGATAGATGTTATTTTAATTCCAAAAAAAAGATTATTCAGCTTTTCCCAAAATGCCAGATAGCATGTATATGCCATGGGCAGATGGTAACCCCAAAGTAAACATATGTATGCACATATGCTTTTATAGTCACAAAATGGCTTTAATATTAAAAAATCACTCTAATCCACAAATTCTACTCCTGCACTCTGTGAATGTCAGATTGTGTGATTGCCAAGGGCCTCTAACCAAAGAAAGCCCTACAGAGAAAGTTTTATGATTATTATTTATGCTTGCACAGCACTGGGGGATGGAAAAAATGAAGAATTCCTTCAACAGCCCATTTACAACACTCAATATCTCTTAGGCAGCTCCTCTTGTGACTCTGAATTCAAGACCATTCAGGCTGTGAGGGGTGTACTGCAAAATCTGTGCGAGCCAGTGGTGAGAGTCCTCCTGATGTTGAAATTCTGGCAATGAAAAGGACAGAACAAAAGACTCGATCAAACAGAGTCTATAGTTCTAATTACATAAAAGTTATTAGAAGAAATAAAAGTTATTTTAAAAAAAAAGTTATTAAAAGTTATTAGAAGAATAATCAGAAACGCCAGGAGGCCTGCATGGATGAACAAGGAGCTCCTGGATAAACTCAGACACAAAAAGGAAGCCTACAGAGGGTGGAAGCAAGGACAGGTAGCCTGGGAGGAATACAGAGAAATTGTCCAAGCAGCCAGGGATCGGGTTAGGAAAGCTAAAGCCCTGATAGGATTAAATCTGGCCAGGGACATCAAGGGCAACAAGAAAAGATTCTATAGGTATGTCAGCGATAAAAGGAAGACGAGGGAAAATGTGGGCCCTCTCCGGAACAAAACGGGAGACCTGGTTACCTGGAATATGGAGAAGGCGGAGGTACTCAATGACTTTTTTGCCTCAGTCTTCACCAACAAGTGCCCGAGCCTCACCGCCCAAGCCACAGAAGGCAAAGGCAGGGACTGGGAGAATGAAGA
>NW_008795487.1:1075778-1081573 GCF_000699145.1 Aptenodytes forsteri | reverse complement strand
GCACAGGGCACAGGTTGCCCAGAGAGGTGGGGGGTGCCCCATGCCCGGAAACATTCCGTTGGACGGGTCTCTGAGCAACCTGATCTAGTTGAAGATGTCCCTGCTCGTTGCAAGGCGGTTGGACTAGATCCTTTAAATGTGTCCCTTCCAACCCAAATTATTCTATGATTCTATGAAATACAGAGAAGGTATGACCAAAAGTATGAAAAAAATGGTTTCTTTTAAAAACCAATCGTCTCTTTTTTGGTAGTTTGTTGTTTGTTTGTTTTTTTTTTTCTTTTTTTGAATAAAACACATACATTCACACACTCATAAAGAGAGGAAAATGGGAAAAATGGAAGAGGGTGGGACTGAATGAGAAGTAAAGGGTCTCTTCCTTTGCATCTGTGAGGCACAGCTTGCTCTAAAGCTTTCAGCTGAAATGTCATTTAAGAACAATACAAATAGGGCTGCCAAAAGATAAGGGGATATCCCAACACATGGATATGCCATGCTGATGAACGGACTAATGGCTACCATTCCTGGAAGCAACAGTTTGGTATACATATTACCCTGCTGTAATCATAAACTACTTAAGGTCCAGGGGGGAAAAAAAAGTAAATTTGCTAAAATGATGGGAATTATCTTCTTAATTTATTTTCAGCTCAAAGTGGCTCAAGTACTTTATTGTGCTTTCTTCACTACATACTTTAACAAATAACATATATTTACTAGGCTGACGCAACAATTAAATGATCACTGAGTTGTTAGACTGGCTTTACAAAACTTAAGCAGTACCTCTAATAATGAAATATGACAGACAAAATGTCCGTCAGATATATTCAGATAACATTCCTTAGGTAACTGGTATGGAAATGAAGACTGGATTTAGGGTGCTGGTTTTTAGAGCAAGAACGGGAAACAGTACAGCAGTTTTTTCCCACTTCAACTTTCTTTAAGAGATGTTGCTTTCAATTTCAGGAGGAAACAAATGATTCAGTTTTGATCTCTTCTAAAATGTGAAGGGAAAAGTTCTCTTTCCCTTACTTCTGTTAAAAACAACTTGAAGTCCTTAATATAGTAGGAAGGCTAGTATGTTAGTTTTCCTCGGCAATCTCTCCACCAAGTCAGCAAGAACTGTCATGGGCTAATAAATGATCCAAAGATGGTAACAGTAATCTCCAGCTGAAAAATAAATACTCAGATAGAACAGTCCTTTGGGAGGTAACAGAAAATAATTGAAAATTGAACATCTCTACTTAAAATAAATTAAACTGTAATTCTTAGCTGAGTCCAAGTGGCTGAATCTGGAGGAGGGTGAGAAATCCAAACAACAAAAACCTATCAGTCTTATTAAATAACAGCACATAAGAGAAATTATAACTGCACTCATTTATTCTGTCTTTCAAATAAAAAATATATAGTTGTTCATCTATGAGACAGATCACATGAAGATGCTGGTGGAGGATTCTCAAACCAGGCTGTAGATGATTTCCAGCAGTCGCTGCCTGTCTAAAAGGAGTTGGACTCCACCAGTGGGAAGGCAGGTGCACAGCACTGCAAGTAGCAGGACCGTGTCGAGGTAGCCTGTGTCTTCTGACGGTAAGGAGCAATGGTTCTCTCACAAGGTCCCATGGGAAAAGGGACTAACCCCCCACCCCTGGAGGCTTTCTGGTGTCTTGTCTGTGAGCAACTCCATGGGGTAACAGCCGAGTTCCTCACGCCCATGAAGTTATGTATATGCTTGATTCTGGGATGCTTTCAGGTTTCCAGATCTACATTTGTGCTCCCACTGTGTGACATCTTCATTCCAGGCCAAGATCTGGGCGCTCACCAGCCCCACTTGCACTCAGGTTTTCAGAGAAAGAAAACCCATGGGTATAGAGAGGGCTCTGACGTACTGTGAGCAAGTCTCCTAGATAACTGAGCAACCAAAATCCGGGAGGCACTGCAGCTTTCCCCGGTGAGGAAGACTTGATGCAAGTGCCTAGGGGTAAAAGCATTCAAACAACATAAAAGGAAATTTTCAAGGAATCCATACAAAATTTCTGCATCAACAAAATTTCTGCCTCACCCTCCTGAAAGCTGATTGACCAGATCCTTAGCTATCTATGCCTCTGCGTGGCAGTGGTGGAGAACTAAGCCTTCAACTGGAAATCCAAAGTTAATTTGAGAAGCAGCACATGAATGCAAGATGCAAGCCCCAGATATACAGCTGTAAGTATTCAATATCTCTGTGCTGGTATCAACTGAATGGTTATGTTCTTTGCCTGCCCTCCGCCTCCCTCACCTCCAACAGCCAGCAAATGATTGTGCCACTGAAGCCATTTCTTATCCTTCCTGTCCACTTAAAAGGGAAATAGCCTCGGCTAGATCTCCGACCTTATGTTACAGTGACTGTTCTCTCTCAGCTGTAAATACAAGGGAATGAAATGTGATTTCTGTGTTTTAGCTATTTCTCCACAAGTAAAGGCATTCACTGAAATTGTATTTGTGTTTGTGTATATTCTCATTGCCCGTCAAGTTTGGACATGCATAGTAATGGCAATGTTCTTGTTCTAATTTGGTTCCTGTCACTACTGTGACTCTTAATGAATGTTTTGTGCATGGTGTCCCTGCAAATTGCTTTCAGGAAGACGTTTTGCATTTGTTTGGGATGCAAATCAGCCAGGAAAAGCTGAGAGGTATAATACCACCAGAATTGTTAATTTATTTCCCTAAGAATTCAATATAAGAAATCCTTTAGATATTTAAGAAAGAAATAAACCACTATAAACAATATTATGCACTGAAAGAGTGACTTTATACTTGCAGGGCTGTAAGTGAAAACTGCAAGTCATTATAGAAATAAGTGACAGATGAATTTTATTAGTTCCAGTTATTAGACTAAATCATTGCAATTTTTTTTTTTTCTTTTTTGCTTTGTTCAAAGACAAGTCAGGAGTAATGAACCATAGTCTTTTTAGCATTCTTTATACCTGTTCTATTCAAAGCATGCAATTCACCTGGGAACTTTTGAGAGAAAATCAGATTTTGCACATTCTATTTCTTCACACTATTTGCTCAGTTGTATCCTAGACTTTACAACAAATAACTGAGTAAGAGAATTTACTGCAGAAACACTAAAGAATTTCACCAAATGACAGCTGCCAACTTCCTTCAGTCAGCTGTTCTTCACCTGAGAAACTTCTGAGAAAATATGGCAGTCTTTTAAGCCTTTGTGAAATACCAGAAGAAACATCATTTCCTCTGAAAACTAATGACCTCTTGCCACGCGACATAACCTTTGTTTTTCAGGAACAAAAGGAGAAAATAATGCCCTTGCCTTCTGAAGCCTATCAGCTGAAGGATGCATAATTCATTCTTACAGAAAGATGAGTCCAAATACAGCTTATTCATTCATTACAAAAACCAGAGATGTACGTTTCTGTCTTTGCCTGAGCTCCATGTACAGATGACTGTCATAACTTTCATGGTCTTCCTGGGGATTCAAAAGGGGAGATGAGTGTTGTAACTGTAAAGGTGGTGTTCTTCCATAGATGATGGAGTTATTAAAATTGCATATATATTTGTATATTTTACCTAGCATAGGTGCTGTACGGGTAGTTCAGTTTATGCCCACAGTAGGTACTTCATTTGGATACGTGGTTCTTATAGTGCAAACACTTACAACAGCCATCCCTGAGAACAAACTACATATTCTCAAGAAAAACCACAAATTATTAGGACGGATCCAGCCCCCCTCAAAAGAAATGCTCTGGGAGACAAACAAAAGAAACAAGTCCTAAGAAATCAAAGTTCCCTAAACAGACTATCCAAATGCTCACGTTCACGACGAGCCGCTATCTTTACTGTCACACAGCTGGACTGTTTATAGGGCGGCTGCTGGGGGAGCCATGACTGTGGAAACGGGGAGCTGAACCAGTAACAAACCACCACCACTAGCAGTAGCCTCAGGCAATCTCAGGGTACGTCTACTGGCAGTTAGCTAAGCTCTCTGTTTAGCTCCCACTGCCTGGACCCTGTTTGTCCATATTGCGTGTGTTTACTTCGAGACTCCCCTTTGAAGTAAAACAACTAATGTCCTCTGAAATGAAGATCCGGGACTCTTCCGGATTTGATTCTCTCCAGGGACCACTCCTGTCAGTACAGATAAATGTAGGCCAGGGTTGTCCCTTTCCACATTACGCAGTCTTCCAGCTCCATCCCAGCAAACTATATCCTTGGATACTCCCTACATATTCCCATGTCAAACCCTGGTCATACAACACAAACCCTCTGTTGCAGTCTATATAAATATCATTTTGGTTGTCTGCAACACACACACACATACTATTTCCGATGCTGATATGAAAAAGAAAAAGACCCTTCAGAAAATATTACTTGTATTTACAGGCACAGCAGCACAATACAGGAAATTAGACAGACCAGAAAGAAATGCAAAATACTACGCACCACTGACGTGACTGAAGTTTGTACAGTACCTTTCATGTGCACAATACCTTGCTTTCAGGTACTTAATCCAGACTCCCTACTCCTGGGAGAGTTATGTGGCTACCTTTGAAGTCCAGCAGTGAAATTGTCATAGCCGAGTGAAGTTATAATCCACAAACAAGAGAGAGGGACAAAGGTGTAAAGCAGCACAAGCCTTATATAACTGCAGCTAAAGCTCCAGCTCACCCTCCAAGCATGCCTCTTTGCCTCATGTGGGAGGAGGAGTGCAATATCCAAAGAATATGGCAGTTCAATGTGTAATAGCCGACTGTCCCTGGGAGACTGGTAGTGGAGAAATGGTTTTCCATCCAGACCAACATAGCTTATTCATAGTTAATGTTATCTTAATTAGACACAGTAATTAATTAAACACAATTATTAGATGCAGTAATTAAACCCATTAATTAAATACTGTAGCTTACCTACTTTTCATCAGTGAGTTTAATCTCTTCATACAATCCTTATAACTGAGATGATTTGTTTCACTTTATTCATAAATAGTGAAATCCACCAAAGTGCTAAGAGCAATGGAAGTGCATCAGTTCCACTCCTAACCCCCCAAAGTCTTCTCTTGTCCTTGTGTAATGTGAGAAGTGCCTGAATTAATGAGGTGCTTCTCTGTTTGACTTTAATCCACATTACAAGGCTGCCTGTGACCAAAACGTGGCTTGGACTAAGAACACCTAAACCTGATTAGAGCCCAAAAACTCTGCGGGGGAACACCTTGCCTCTCAGAGCTCATTTTGGTGGACATTTTGGGATCATGCTTAAGCATGACAGCTGAAACTGTCAGATTCACATGGCATTTAGGTGAGACTAGAGGGAGGTGATATTCACTTATATTAGCCTAGAAGATAAGAAAAATTGTGAGAAAATTCCTCCCTCAGTCTCTGGGGATCCAAATCCACACGATCCACTAACTGCAGGATTGCCCTGTGTTGTAGACAGGGTTGGATTGACTAGGACTTCCATGTCCACTGGTAAGGACAGGCCAAATATAACCCAAGATTCATTGGATCAGTCAAGAGTATGGCCTGTGGCTAGGACTGCCAAGATAAGAAAAATTGTGAGAAAATTCCTCCCTCAGTCTCTGGGGATCCAAATCCACACGATCCACTAACTGCAGGATTGCCCTGTGTTGTAGACAGGGTTGGATTGACTAGGACTTCCATGTCCACTGGTAAGGACAGGCCAAATATAACCCAAGATTCATTGGATCAGTCAAGAGTATGGCCTGTGGCTAGGACTGCCTTGTTCTTTGTTCCCACTTTTTTTTTTTTTATTTTCACTGTCAGCGCATTATATGGTATGGGGGGATTTAA
>NW_008795487.1:1064496-1075690 GCF_000699145.1 Aptenodytes forsteri | reverse complement strand
TTTTCTTTGTTCCCACTTTTTTTTTTTTTATTTTTCCACTGTCAGCATTATATGGTATGTGGGGATTTAAAGCCCTTGAAGCTGAAGAAGGAGCCAAACCCAGTTTTCTCACCTCTAGGGCAAAAGCTGTTACATGCTAGGGATGAAAACACTTTTGTTCTGTACCACTTGCACAAACTCTATATTAAGTTCTTTAGACCTAATTCAAGAGACTCCAGGGCAACAGTGGCAGACAGTTTTCTGAAGCCCTGGCTAAGACACCTAAGGACTGGAAAGAGAATCAGTCTTTAAACATCCCTATCCTTACTTTGTCTAGCAGCTTCCAGCTCTGAGTACCAGCCTCTGAGGATCCTGTCAGCCTGTGCTGAACTACCTCCACCGCTGGCATGGGGGACCAGACTGCCTGGGCATGCTCTGGACTCCACTGTGGGGATAAGCTGCCTCTTTTTAAACTCAGAAAGACGCCGCTGGATCTAATGCAGACTCTCTGCTTGATTTGAGATGCCTTGTTAGCTAATGCGGAGATGCCTTTGTAACAGAGCATAGTATCAATAGGGACTGGGAACACTCCTCTCTGTCCTAATCAAAAGCATTCACGAAGCAAAAGGGAATTAATTAAACTGTCCCTGAATTTTTATCTCCCTGAAACTCTCCCAATATAGCACCTCAACCTTCCTTAGAGACTCCTGTCCACGGGCAGAGATTTCCTAACATCCTCCTAACAGGCAAAACGTGTTGCTTTTCCTTAAAATGTGACACGTATTTCAAAGTCACAAATCAATCTCCCTCCATCAAACAAGGGTGCTCCTGGTTGAAAGTTTGAGGGTTACGTCTGTGCAGGGAGAAATATTTGGCCAATTTCTTACTTCTTGTTTAATATTTTCAGGCCACCAGAAGCCAAGCAGTAAATGAAGCTTTAAATTCCACAACAATTTCACAAACTTCGTAAAATAGGGATTCAATAATTCTAGAATGGTTCCATGTAATACCATCATCTTTGGCAAACAGAATGCCAACTGTGAAACAAGTGCTGGGGTGTAATTACAGTAGTCATGAAAGGAAAAGCAGCAACACTCTGAGAAGCAATCACAGCCGTGACAAAGAATGTAAAAACTCCAGAGAAAAATGCAAATAGCAAACAAAACAAAAATCCACCACCACCTCAAAGCATCTCCCTGCCCCCCTCCCCCCAAAAAAACCCCACAACAACTTATCTAGGGCCACACAAGAAACCCAAAACAAAGATACCTTGTTGTACAGTATGTCTACTGCACTGTAGCATATGCAAAACACGATCAAGGTATTATCTGGACTAACACGTTAAAAAATGTAATTATGTCTAAATAAAGTTAATGGGCTGGAAAAATGGCTCAACAGCTTAAAATATTTAATGACTTTGAGAGCAGCTTAATTATAACTACATTAATTCTAGTCTTAGCTCATGCATGTTCTCATCTATTGTAGCAGTCATGAAAAAATGTTTGAGTCCCAGCACAGAATTTTTGTCCAAAGAACTTTGCAAAATAATTTTCCTATTTCTTTCTGATCTACTTTCCTTTACAAATCCTGTGTTCCAGCACCCTAAAGTAGCAGCACTTGGAGCTGGTACAATCACGTAGCAGGCACTGCAATACGGTGAGACGCACACCTGTGCAAAGCTCAGGAATTGAAATAGTTTTAGGCCAGTAATGTGCTAATGTGTTGTTCTCCAACAGAAGAGTGAGTGCCAGGGCAGTACACAGGGGGTCTCTCAACGGTGCTTATCAGTGTTTTGCTGCCAAAACAGGAGGTAGGGTTTCACAGGAGTCTGTCCTGGATTCAGTGTTACTCAGTATTTTTACTAGTAGAAAGGAAACAAACCTAAATTAAACTTTCAGATGACATCAAATTCAAAGAAAACTGAACAAACTGGGGAAATGGTTTGAGGAAAACAGGGCATAGTTCATAGGAAGCAACACAGATGCTGAACATGTGATGTTCCACTCTGAGCAGGTTAGAAAACTGAGTTTTCACTTGAACTTAAAAATTTGTAAAGTAATTTGAGACAGGGGAATAACAATAACAGTCTAAAGCATGTGAATTAGAAAAGGCTGTTTAGAGAAGATTATGGAGGGCAACTTCATAAAAAGACAGGTATAAAACAAATAAATCCATCTGCTGCATGGACAGAACAAAGAGCAATGGCTTTAAATAGCACTAGAAGATTTCAGTCAGATATCAAGAAAATAGCGAACAAAACCTAACAGTAAGGACAGAAAGCCATGGGTACAGCCCACCTGGGCAGGCTAGTTCCAGCCTCCACCGCTGAGAGCTCTAAAGAAAAGGCGTGGGGTGTGTTGATGGGGACACCACACACCTGGTTGGGCTTGACTTTGGACCTCCCAGGCTCCCTCCGCCTCCGTTTTCTTCAATAACTGGGAGCTATGGTAAGTTTGCACCTCTCATTTCGTTTCTTGTCTAGAAGAAGGAAATGCGTCCTCCCCATGGAGGCTCTTGAGCGATGCCTTTAGTTCATATGCCGGTTCCCCGCTCAGTACTGCGGTGCCTCACTTGCAGGAAGGGGGCTGCTTGTTTGCGTTTTTTACAAGTTTAAGAAATAAATACTCGAAAAACAAAGAAAGCAACTTTGAACAAAACAAACAAAAAAAAGCCAAACTCATTATAATACAAAGGGCGGGGGAAAACTGATGGATTGTTCTTGTCAGCTCTTTGCTGAAAGGCGTAAGTTTAAGACAGCTACAGTAACAGAAAATGAATTGGCACTTCACACTCCAGTATACTGTGAAGCCTCCAGAGTGCTAGTCTTATTATTTTTCAGATGTTACCACTGAGTCCTTACACGTCGGAGAGACAAACAGCCCCTTTCTGAGGCCTACACGTGGGCTGAGTCCTGGAGAAAGCGCTGATAGACAGCTGTATCTGAGCGCTGGGTGGGTGTGAGGTGCACAGGCATTGCCCATTCTCTGGATGTGCAGATCTACTGAGGCATGGTGTGGCTTCTCTCCAGTCCCAACGCCTGGCTTTCCTTCAAAACCAGGACTAAAAAAAGCTCATTTGTTCTTCCCTTCTGCCCCCAGAAGGAACAGGGTGACGGTGAGGACCATAGCCAGCCTCTCCACTATCGCCGATTTGCTTGTAAACCTGGGCTCAGCATGGAGCAACGCGCCAGCATTTAAAGTACAAACACTATTGTGTTGTTAGCCTCATCTTTCCCGCACTCCAAGGAGACTGAAACCCTTCTAGAGACATGAGAAGCACACTTGAAGTGGAGACATGACACTTCTTCACATGCTGAAAACTTTAAGGCATAAGAGCTCACACATCAATCGATTTAGTGCTGACATCGTTTTTAGATCAATACTTGGGAAACTGAACATGACTTTTCAAACAAATATTAAAGCTAAGGACTTTAAAAAAGGAAAACTGAGCATTCAATATTTCAGCTTTGTGTATTTTATGTTAGGTGACAGTATACAAGTTTAGGCTAACTGTGAACATTGTTGCCATGGAAATGTAATTTGTAAAGTGCCCCAATACACTGTGAATGAAATGACACCAAGAGACTGCGGTTCAGAGATGAGGACTGTTCTGGAATTTCCAGAGGTTAGTAAAAACAAAAGTCATCAGAAATGATATCATTATTATTATTTCTTTTTGTACTTGTATCCACACCTGGACAAGCTGCGACACAACTGGGCTGAAGACAGAGCACTTCAGACCAGCAGAGACCAGGTAGCAATCGCTCTGCAGCACGTATGAAGTCCAGATCTGTGTGGGGTTTTTGTTCAACAGACATGGGACAAAGGAAAAGAAGATCCTTCCTTATACTGCTCCCTCTTCACTGTTTGCACAGGTCAAACCAAATCTGACTCCGAGCTGCTGACTTTAAGGGTCTGGATACATTGGCAGGGATTCCGTTTTGCTGTGTTCTATAGTATCATGTACTAAACATAAAGCTTCTGTAAACAGTTTACTGGGCACACTTCGTATTTTACTTGTGATTTGCATCAAGCTGTATTTAAAGGGAAATTCGATTCAATTTTAAGTAAACAAAAACGGCATTTATGGTTATTTAAATAAAAATGCCTCAAATACGTTTTACATAGAAAAAAAGCTTTATTAAAACATGCTCTAAATTGAGCATAAGCCTTTTGTTGAAGAAATATTATTTGCACTTAGCTAATTGAACAATTTATATCAGATCATCCTAGCCAAGATTTTAGGGCAACTAATTCTGGTCTCCTTGTATCTCAAATTAAAATACTGCATTACTAGATGAAAATAAACATTCCTCTTTTTTTTCAGCTTCTATTCAGTTTGACTAGAAATGAAGCGGGTGTTGAATTGAACAAGATGGATAACCTGGAGAGAAGAGAACCTTGTTTCTGAAGTTATAGGAGCGGTTATACCTGACAAGGGTTAAGCTTTGACCTTCTGCAAAACGTCAACAAAACTAAAAGTTGCCTGTTAGTGAAACTAATGCCAGAATGATTTGATCTTCTTCAAAACTCATCCTCTCTGCCTAACTGTCAAAGCATTTTGCTGCCTTCCAGTACACAAAACACATAACACTGACTGGCACAAACATGATTCAACTATCTTCAAACCCAGAAATAAATAGAATGTTACCTCAAATAAAAAAGCATCATTTAAATCAAGCATACGTTATTTATTTAGACTGCTTCCATAGATTAATCTGCAGTGGAGTACCAGAGATACAGTTGTAGAA
The DNA here is from genome assembly GCF_000699145.1 of Aptenodytes forsteri. NCBI lineage: Eukaryota > Metazoa > Chordata > Aves > Sphenisciformes > Spheniscidae > Aptenodytes > Aptenodytes forsteri. Next base: position 1,070,961 of record NW_008795487.1, on the reverse strand, counting down.
AATGTCTATGACTACAGGAGTGCTTCGATTTCTCCCACACAGACAAAGCCTGTTTCTTCCCTCTGCTCTCACACCCACCTCATGATTTACACCTCCCCTGCTGAACAAGTCTGCACTCCAAATGTGATCAGTGAGGTGAACCTGTACCTGTGCACCAGCAGAGAGGTCTGTAAGCTGTGGCAGAGAAAGGGAGAAGTGACAGACAGCTTAGGAGTGGGAGAGGGTGGAAATTCTTATCCTGGTTTAGTCTGCTCAAGGTCTCGCCGCGTGAAAGTGTCGCCTATCTGACCTACAGGATATATGCGCAGGCACGTGAGCCAGGTGGCGTTGACATACATCACTGCAGGCACCGTGGCATTACAGGAAAACTGGCCTGACTCTCAGAGTTAACTATTACACCCCTTTCTAAAAGACTGGCTTTCCACACCCTCTGCGTCACATAGCACAAAGTGTGACCAGGATGTGTCTGCTCCATACTCTCTTCTATCCTCTCTATGAGCTGCCAAGATACTCTTGGTGAAGCAACTCTCTCCATTTATTTATTTTTTTTAATCTCAGTTCTAAGTAGAAATGTGGGAGAAAATAAGCTGAAAGCAGCAGGCCCTCGGGTACTGCCAAAAGTCAGAGCTCAGATGAAGTCAGTGAGGCTGTATTAGATTCATATCAGGCTGGAGGCATGCCCCCTCGGGAGCCTTAACATTTAACTTCCATCACTGTACTGAATACACTGGTAAAAGGCTTAATATTTTATTAATAGTATTTCACAAAGTATCTTAACACACCGTTATACAAAGCAGCAAGATGTTTGGCTCCATCAGCAGAACTACCTCTTGCACACATGTGCACACACGTATTTTACCCACACCCGATACCCACTTCAGAGGCCTTTCTGTTTTGCCCAGTGTGAGAGACGGGGAACCATTCACTGAGTTATTAGCCTCAGATAATGGATCCGTGTGATAACATGTCTCTTACCGAAGTCAAGAGGAGCCGTATGAACACAGGAGGGCAGAATTTGACCTATTCAATTCTTTATTTTCTTGGGTTAGACAGCAACAACAGACATGTCATCACTGTAGAAGAAACAGTTATATTCGCAGAACTCTTTTTTTTAGTATCTCAGCTTTTTACTTAGTGCTCCTTCAGTCTTTCTGTGGCTTTTCCTTTGACAAAGTTCTCTGAGAGAGGTGGTCCCCAAAAACCGGGATGGGAAGGACATTGCCCTTTCAGAACACCTTCCCATATAAATGCATGAATAAAGCACAAGTCACATTTGTCAGCTGGAAGGTTACGGTGAAGTCGTGTGCATGTTTTTCATTATTTGCAGTGAACAAAGGCCCTTCTGATGAGTTGCCATCTTTCACTCTTCCTTAACCAGCAGGTAGCCACTCTGACAGCACTGTGACAGCTGAATCCAGAAACTTTTATTTTATATAATCTCCAAAGTTCAGTATAAGCAGTCCTGTGGTAGGACCTAAACTTCTCTCATCTCCTGTCATAAGCTATGGTTGAGTTACAGTTCATGAACACTTGACACACACTTTGCAGTTATTCAGAAACAGTCACTTTTCTGATTGTCAGATTTTGTTTACATATATAAAAAAATTGTTTGATTTTAGTTCTTTGTTTCCCACCCTCCGAAGTGTAACCTTTTCATGTCAGTTGTCCACAGAAGGTTGATTTTGCATTTACAGAAGACCTTTGTATAGATTAAGGAATACATCCCCTTCCCACTAGCAAACTAACATTTAGGTCGTGAAACACACAGAAAAATGCAAGGGAGTTCTTGGTTACAGTTATGAAAATAGCATAATACTATTATCATTATTGCTCCTGAACACTGCAAAATGAATTTAGTAAATGCACTTATAACCGTTCTGACATACCTGGATAAAATGTTACACTGTTCTTTTTGTTACATTTATACACCAAGAAACTGTGTTTTTAGGAGCTCAAAACACTGTATTGTGTTGTGACACAGTGATGTACTGACGCACACTATATGAGTGCCCTGCCACCATCGCTTGCACTAGTGTATTTCCAACCCATGTGCAAGAGGAGACACACTGCCACTTCATGACATGAGATAAACCAAGGCAGCAGAAAAAAAACTGACCCCTATCCTTGTTCTACCCTCTTGTCGCAGTGCTGATATACTTTTGGGTAAGTGATTAGACTACTGGTATAAATTCAACAATCTTTCACCGAGTTTTAATTGCTTAAGGCTCAGCTTCATGAAATGTTAATCTTTTCCACTTAATATTTACTTAAAGCTTATTATAGTTCATCCTTTGGCACAGGAACTGAAATTAGTTATCTAATTGTCTTTCTGCAGATTTGTATATTAAGCGTGGATTGATGATTAGAACACTCAAAAAGCTGTGATTAATGCATTTTACTGACCAATCTGTATGCTTGGGGAACTTACAATTTGTCTAGCAGTAAATGTAAAGCTCAAAAAGCTTCTTTTAAAAACACACATTAGAATTGACATTCTAGTTCTATGAAAGATCTTTCTCTGAGGCAGCTGATAAAATATCAAAGAATGTTTGGATTGCACAAGTATTACATTCAGTAGGGAAATCCATTAAAGTGGTTATTAAATTCCTATCAGATACCGCTCAAAATACACAAAAAAAGAAATAAAGATAAATCTAGGGACACATTCCATATTATGGGGAACTAAAATGCTTTATTCTTTCAATCAGAATTGTATTTATTCAAATAAGCAGTAACGCAGCCATCATAACCGCATATTTTTTGGCTGTACAGATGAAAATCTATGGGAAAACAAAAGTTGTGGTCAGACTGATCCATTCTTATTGCTCTTCCCACCTTCTTAGCTAACTGATAATGGAATGGGTTGAAGTGAGAAGAACCCTAGCCCAGAAAGCAGGTGGCTAAATTTAAGATTCCACTCTACATGCAAAGATCACAAATCACATTTTTTTTGTCCCAAGACTAGATATGCTCAGAATAGTTCCACAATATGACTGGATCATGAGCTCAGTGGTATTATAATTCTGTAGCTTGAGAAACCTACTGACAGCATTTGTTGCTACTACAATTCCATGGACATGATAAAGGTACTGAATTCACAAAAGATAAAAGTTTTTAAGGGTTACCTACAAATAATTTGACTGAAGCATGTAGTTTTTTTAAATGTCTGTTTGCAAAGATGAACAAATAATACATTGTGTCCCTTGAAACTTTCAAACTGCTGTGCTGGAGAAATTAGATTTTTATTTTAGATTGGTTTAAATACTGCATAAACCCTTATCCAAGCATTTTGACTGCATTTCATAGCCAGCTTAAAATCATGCTTGGAGTAATCGTCTATGTTTGTAAAATTTTAAGATCATGCAGGAATGAAAGACAATAGGTTTTACATAAACCTAATATGGCTAATACAATTATACTTAAATAACAAATATGCTCCGAGTTACATCACCTCAGTCTACAAAATCCTCAGTTACACAGAAAACCAGTTAGATTTATCCTTGTTTATTTTACGTACTTATGCTTATTGTGCTTTTCCTAACCTTTAAAATATTAATTTATGAGTTGGCAGAGTTTCAATTAAATTTTACAGTTTAGGGAAAATCCTTATTTTAGCTTTCTGTAAATATACGTGCTTTAATTGTTGCCTAATTTGCTTAATAGTGTGTAATCTGTGGCCAAATGGGTGGATGTTGTTCAGAAATTTTTCTTATGAAATATTCTGCTTTGTTCACAAAAGAACCACTTAAAATCTGATTTCCACCGTATTTACCAGCAGCCCTACTGTGAGAAAATATGCTGCTTCAAAGATGCTGAAAATTTGCTAAATCTAAATAGATTATCTCTAACTCCCGGCAAAAAAAAATGCCTGCAGATGAAATACAGCAATGAAATTTTGTTCTGTAAACATTTGTAAATATGTTTTTTTTAATAGAGAGCTACAAATTATTTTATACTACAAGTAATCTAGTTTTACTTGTGCCCCATTGTTAATAAGAGTTGATGGGATAGATATATAGATATAGATATAGATATAGATAGATATAGATAGAGAGATAGATAGAGAGATAGAGATAGAGATAGAGATAGAGATGGTGGGATAGTGGTACAGCTAAGATAGGCATGATCAAACTCCCAAGCGAGAAATCAAGACTAGAAATCTGTGCCTGATTCATTTTAGCTCATCCAGGCATTCTTGCTAAGGACTTCCCCCTGTAACAATCATCACTCAATGCAGCAATGCTAATCCAAAAGAGGAGGTATTTCTATCACTAAATACACCATTGTGGTTAATTTCTCTAACACATGCCTATTAACAAAGTTTTACCTTTGTTTTGTTTTGTTTTGTTTTGTTTGCAAATACTGGAACATATTTTCCTTGGTGGTTGTATTTTATAGCAATAAACCAATGACAAATAAAATAAATTATTATTTAAATATTCTTTAAATATTTAGCTTGCCAAAATAATATTAATATTTTTCTTTTGATAACTACTTAGTGCATGACATTTACATACATACTTATTCTTCTCTAGAACATATAGTGAAATATCCCTCTCTAAATTGCCATGTAACTTATTGCTCTTGCCCCGTCTTTCTTTCAGCCGGTGCCAGGACCATCATGTGTTATACCTGAAATTTCCTCTCAAACTTTTCAGGACATAAGCTAAGCTCCCTTGGATGTAACATGTATATAACAACAGTGTAAAACTGAATTACATTTTCATACTGAACTGTAAGGAATACTTTGTTTTGTCATTTTGAAAATAATATCTTGGGATTTAAGTGATCAAGTGGTTTCCTCAAATTTGGACTTTTTTTTCCAAAATATTCTACCATATGAAGGGTAAATATCATTCAAATCTTGGACACTGCATATATATATTTATACAACAGCTTGAAAGAAACTTGCAATGCAACACAACAAAGTGTATCATTTTTTAGGTCACTTCTGATATACCCCATTGAGAATTTTTTATGGAAGAACTGCAGCATGTCCAAAATTCAAATACAATTATTCTACTACCTTTTTGAAACAATGTAATGAAATGTCTCACGTTTACATTAGAAGATGGAATAGTGTTGCACAATAATCCTATAAACCATGTATTCTGATGCAAACAAACAGAAAAAATAGAAAATTCAGACTATGAATATACACTGAAAATTAGCAGCAATTTTATGACCTCCCACTGTTATTAAGGTGTTCAAGTTAGCCAGGCTTGTAAGGTCATCTGAACAGTATTTGAATCTCTATAATTATGTTACTCAAAGTATGATCTGTCCTTTGCTAAAGCCTTCCACACACCCGTAGTAGACTTATGTCCATCGAACACAACATTATCTTACTTATTATGTTCCATTGCATTGGTCTATATGGAATTATGCTCTAACAGTGACAGCCTTTGAATTCATTTAACATGGCTTTCTACTGAAAATGATTTAACAAGCAGTCCAATGCTTTTTGCTAGACAGCTTATTGAATGCTTTGAATAGAGAGAAATTCGTAGCACAGCCATCTAACTCTACAGCAACATGTGCTTAATTCTTAGTTAGTCTTCAGTTATTTGAGACTGCTGTCCAGATCCATGAGTATATTGTGTTAATATGAGCAACGTGAAGCCTGAGCCAACAAAACCAAATACTTAGGGTGAAGTTGTAAGGCATCAAAAGTCCTATATTTGTCTCAGAGTGTTATAGTGGCCCATACACCTCCTTTTTAAAATAAAGTCAAAGTCCTGATGAACGTAGTGGTAGTTCTTTTTGCTTCTTCAGTGAGAGACTACATACTCCATCACTCCCAGGAAGAGAACCTTAGCAGAGAAATGCAGTTTCTTAATTTCCAGCAGATTTTTTGTCCATTAAAGTATGTGCATAATTGCAGTAAAAAGGAGATAGAGATAACTACCACCAAGATTATCAAGATCAAGTTCTGTTGAGAATTGCACATGGAAAACACTGAAGAAGTGCAACTAAGGTCATGATGTGACCATAGGGTTTGGTAGAGCAGTACTTTCCATAGCGTTCCACAGGGATCAGTTCAGTTCCATAATAGCCCTAGGGAATATGCCACTTTTTGGGTAAATTGATACAAATTCTATTACAATTTATTTTGTTTTTTAGCAATACCTCTGCCTGTTTGCATTCTGCGAGACAAAGGGATAAATAGATAAATATATATGGGTGGAGGTTAACAGATGACTAATAACCACTGAGTTGCTATCTCAACAATAATTAATCGGTTGAAATACATTAAGATTATGATAGAAGTTTAGCTTACAACTATTCAGACATGAATCTACATACCTCATGAGGTTCAACAAGGCCAAGGTCCTGCACCTGGGTCGGGGCAAGCCCCGGTATCAATACAGGCTGGGGGATGAAGGGATTGAGAGCAGCCCTGCCGAGAAGGACTTGGGGGTACTGGTGGATGAAAAGCTGGACAGGAGCCAGCAATGTGCGCTC
>NW_008795487.1:1020857-1064029 GCF_000699145.1 Aptenodytes forsteri | reverse complement strand
GGCTCTGAGCAACCTGATGTAGTTGAAGATGTCCCTGCCCATGGCAGGGGGGCTGGGCTAGATGACCTTTAGATGTCCCTTCCAACCCAAACTATTCTATGATTCTACGATTCCCAGAGATGTCTTCCAGACTTAACCATGCTGTGATTCCTCCCGCTTATTATCACCGTGCAGCCTAAACAGAGGCATAAAATGCCCTAGTAACAATAAACATGTTAGTGGATGCTGGGATGAAAGTAAATTAATCAGAAATGTAGTCTTATTATAGATATGAGAAGAGGAAGAGTTTGTTTCCTTTCAGAGTAGATGACCTTCTAGTAATAGTGGCAAATACTCATGACACAATGCTCGAGGTACTGCTGAATGTGCTTTATGTTTCTCAAGTACATACAGACTGTGTTTTCATTGCACCACACACACTGTGATCCACTGTGCAGTGGGATTTTCTTCATTTTACCTCAAATTACATTCTCGAATTCATTCCTGCAAAGCAGTGAAAAGTATTCTCTACTAATTTATTGCTTAATTTAGAAATAAACTATTTCTGACTTGTCATATATTCAATTTATAGTGAAAATGTCATTGTGCCTTAAACTAGTCAAACCACTTTTAATTCAGGAAGCCAATGAGCATATCTGCTTTCACTCTCTCCTTTCTCTCCAGGTATCGCCCAATGGTTAGGTACAATATTAAACACTCAATGCAGCACTGAAGCACAGGGAAGAAAACTATAATTTAATTAAAGGATTGCTACAGCATTTTAAAAGACATATAATTGTTCCCTCACACTTGTGATTTGAAACAATCAGTCTATCCACCATTTATCTCTCTGTGGCCAAGCTTAAAAAAGAGAAATAGTTAAGGGTACTTATATTACTGTTACTAGTTTAATAATAAGTATAGAGGCCATTGTAAAAGGAAAGTGATCATTGTGAAGAACTTAAACACTGTTATTTGAAAGTTTCAGAATTAAAATTAGGCTAAAAAATAACCTTTAATGGCTCTTTCCATCCACACTAAATGGAAGCAATATTAATCTTTGCTCCTTGTTTCCAGCTGAAGTCTTCATTTATGCAACTAGTACAGTAGATACTTCACACTGTCTATGTAAGTAAGCTTTGTGCTGGGAAGTAAAGAGGAGTTAGGAAGGTGCATCCATAGTCTAGAGATGTAGAGACAAAGCAGAAAGGAACAGTCAGTGGACTACTGTGCTAATCCAGGAGTCAGGAAAAGGTAGAAAGGGATTCCTGACCTCTCGATTTTCACAAGCATGAAACTACAGGTCGTTTTCCTAGCTCAGATATCTTGCCTACGTGCCAGGCTAGCTGAAGCTGCTCTGGAGTTCATCCTCCCGTTTGTGGAGTACCTCCAATACAAGCGATCAGATAACCAACTTCCCATAAATTCACCTTACGTACCAGTGGCACTTCCACAAACTCATTCAATCCAAAGCAAACTCTGAGAGTTACAATAAATACCGGCTTTAGTGCTGGTAGATTTGGGTATTAAAATGTTCTGTTGAGCAAATCCTGAAGAAGACCTGTTCTTTTTTCAGCGTTCTCTGCCCACACTCTTCAACTGTACAGAGATCATACCTTTGGTTTCCTCTCTGTCTCTCTCAAAAAAAATCGTTCCATAGACCAACCTGGGAATATCCTGATAACCCATTTTAACTAATTGCTTGCTTTTCTTCTAGAAACTTTAGATGTGAGTTCAGTTTGGAAAAAATATCTCTCTATTCAAAACATAGAGATATTGCCATCAATAGTGAAATCGTCAAAAGAGATGTATGCACTTACATATAGTTAAGGCACAGCACGATACCATGGGTATCCATGCTCAGAATAACGTAAGAAGAGATAATCTCAATATATTTTTTTGTATGTTCTTGGGAAACTTTTTAAACTATGTGGGTCATCTGAGGAATCACTGTCACTGTGATACCTGCCATGGATTGTGCCTGACTTGAGAACAAGAAGACATCACTGTTCTCGTATACAGGGCATAAACTGAGCAAAATGGAGTTAAGGGGACAGCATCATTAGGAAATACATGCTTTGCAAATAACAATAACATCACTAGCAACAATCTTGAGGGTTTTTTTTTAAATGAAACTGAAAGTAGGAAGCAGCACTAGAAGAGAAGCTTTTAGGAAATATGGACAGGTATATATTGGGGGAAAGTGTTAAAATGTTACTATCTGACAGAGTTTTTAAAACAGGAGATGTTGTCCCAAAGACAGTTCACAAAAGGTTTCTTTCACACACACACACAACTTTTTTTTTCTGCAAATTGTAAAATCCAACCACAAATACTCAAATGATATTTTTCTACTCCTAATCTGAAATTACAAGTAGTCTAATCAGAATAATATGAAAATGAAACACCACAAAAGGAAAAAATAATGACAAGATTCAGATGATAAAAATTTGCTCAAGGTGTAGCCAATATCATTTTCATTTGCCTCTAATTTTGGATTTTTACTGTAAAGTCCTAAATCAGACAGATTTCAAACCTCCCATTTACGTGCTTTATTAACAAAAAAGCCATTTAACATTGTGCTATCCAGAGATGATATCAAACTGAGAGCCACAGGCAAAAAAGCCCCTTGATAAATGGCTAAATGGGAACAGGCTTACAGTGTTTTGATTTGTAGCAGGACTACTTTTCCCTTATGTACTGGGTTATTAAAATCCATATGCTGATGTATTGAAATAACCTTTTAAAGAAGAAGGTGGCCTTGTTCCTGGCAAAGTTTGACCTTACTCAGACTGTTTCAGCAACATGACACAAAAGGTCCAGTGACGGGGGAGTGGGGACAGAACAGAGCTTCAAACCCCTGTCCATTCTTTTTCCATTCTGCAAATCTGCCTGGTCTCTGTATCAAACACAGCCAGGGTTGTTCAGCATACTGTCGCACATGAAAAAGTATGCAGCTCGCTCAGGCAAAAAGTAAAGTTCCCAGTCTGAAGCATGTAGGTACAGGTTAAATGTGGAAGAAGAAAAAAAATCCAGAAAATTCAACTGTCAAAGTAAGCAGAACAAAGGTTTAACAGCCATGCTCGCTCCTGAGGTCTCTTCCTGTTGCTGATGAAGGTCAGGATTTCTCCCGTCCCTCTATGAATGCAGAATATAGAAAACCTGATGTCTCCCTGATGGCAAGGGAGGATATTGCGGTAAGACACCAAGAGAAGGTTAAAAATAATCTAAAAAAAACCCCTATTATTTAAGTTACTAAATCTGTAAAAGGTAGAGTTCAAAGAATGAGCAAAGAACCCTGATGGCTCCGTGAATTATTTTTCATACCAGTATATAATTTTCTTTACATTAAGTAGAATCACGTTCACTACTTGATGAATTCTCTCTGAATTAGAACACAGTAAGACAAAAGGTTTGCTGATTGCCCCCATCTTGAAATCTGAATAGATTAGTGCTGAGTAAGATGACATTATCTAGTTTAAGAACATCCTCTGCCCACCAGAATATTTAAAAAATACATTTTCCATATACAGATTTTTAAAAGTGAATACACAATGCTTCACTTCAGCCCTAAAGCAGTTTATCCTATTTTTTGGATGAGCTGCCCTCTGGAAACAGCTAGTCTGAACTGACTAGTTTAGATTAGATTTCACCTAGTTTTAGACAGTTATCCCATCCTCACTGTCCTTCTGGACAGTGCAATTTAAGCTTGTGATTAGCTAGCTAATGCCTAAGAAACATGCACTTGGAATCCTTGTCTAATTTTAACAGAGAAAAGCCAGAAGTCTTTCGAGACCATTTAATTAATACACAGTTGAATACTGTTCAAACACCTCTAATGGAATCCACATGAAGCTTTTTTTATAAAAAATACTGATTTACAGGGAAAGTATTTTCTATTAGTAACCTAAATGCGCAGCCAGTTTCCTGACATTCATATAGCCTGATCAAAGGCTGCCTTACTTTAGTTTCTTCATCCACAAACTACCACAGAGTAAGGTTTATGAGACTTGGGCTGAATTGTCCCTTTAGTCACAGGTGGTTATCACCAGATCACCGCTACATGCAGACAAACAGGCATTATTTTTTGCTCCTTCTCACAGCTGCCTGAAGAACTACTGTTACCTCTTTTATGCTTGCTGGTGCGTGTGTGTGTGGGGGAAGGTGCTCTTCTAAAAGCAACACCTCTACATCAGATCAGGACATAGTATTCTGCAAGGCTAGATTAAGCCACAGGGTATGGTTGACACAACACAATGTGAACAAAGCACTGCTACTCAAGTGTTGCAATTACTGCATCCCATTAAACTAAATAAAATGCCAGCTATGAGACACCTAAAAAAAAAATTAAAAAAAAAAATTAGATCAAAGAGTTGAGTTTACTAAAATAAGGTTTGGAAAAAAAAAAAAAAAGAAAAAAACAAACCAAAACCCAAACAACAAGAAAATCACAATATTTCCAAAATCTTGAAAATTTCTTTGGAAGCTCCCATGGTCAAGCATTTTAGGAGAGAATTTCTCTACACTTCTCTATTTGCAAAGCTTAGTACCATTGTCATACTTCATGACAGATGGAAAGAAGAAGTGAATGTAAACAGAATTGAAAACTGAGGAGGCTATTTTCATTGTCCAAAGTGGCAGAAATGCAAAGAAAGGAAAAACAACATTATTGATGAAGAACAGATGTGGATTCTTTCCTAGTCTTAACAACCTTAGGGACTTTAAGACTCACAAAAAGAGCACAAATTAGAAAACCAGTGCATATTTTAGGCAAATATATAATATATAGCACCAATATATACATTTGAAGCAATTAAGTTCCATATCTATGAAGAAGAATGGAAAGCACAGTTTTCTATATTACTAATCACCTATGTGGCTGACCAGCTGCGCCTGTCAGGAGAAAACAGAGTTTTCTGCATATAGCTTTTTATCTCAGCACAGGAAGGAAGCGGTCAGGGTCATCTCACATATGCTTATTAGTTAGGGATAAGGTTAACTTCCCAAAAATCATGCAATTGATACTAAAAAGCATTGGATATAGAATAGTACTTTGACATTTTGCATAGACAATGAATGTGAAAATCGCAAACAGATACATCGGATAGAGTAAGCTCTAGGCGGCCCTGCTTGAGCCAAGGGGTTGGACCAGATGACCTCTATACGTCCCTTGCAACCTCAACCATTATGTGATCCTGTGATTCTGTGACTCTGTGATCAAAGTAGGTTTTTTCTTCTACACCCCCACTCAATGCAATGAATTGTGATTGGCCTGTGAGTATATACTAGTTCAGAATCCATAGATACCTATGGGTTGAAAACACTGCAAAAAAATAGTTCCTGTATTAAGAACAGTGTAGCCACAATGGGTCCTTGTAAAGATCAGGCCAATGTGTTCAGTTCATCAGCTGGCTGACTGATCCCAAGGACTCATAGTAAGCACCCTTCAGAGCAGCCATCCATTTTATCATGGGCTGTGTTGACTCTAAGAGTTGAAGGATAGTTGAAACACTGATATTCAAGATTAGGTCAATGGCATTTGTCCAGATTATGCTTCCTTACAACAAAGGAACTGACAGATTTATTTTTATCTTGCTATGCATTCATTTTGTATTTAGTTTTAAATAATAGAATCATAGAATCATAGAATCATAGAATCATTGAGGTTGGAAAAGACCTCTAAGATCACCGAGTCCAACCGTCAACCCAACACCACCATGCCCACTAAACCATGTCCCTAAGCGCCTCATCTACACGTCTTTTAAATACCTCCAGGGATGGGGACTCCACCACTTCCCTGGGCAGCCTGGTCCAATGTTTCACCACTCTTTCAGTAAAGACATTTTTCCTTACATCCAATCTAAACCTCCCCTGCCGCAACTTGAGGCCATTTCCTCTCGTCCTATCACTTGTTACTTCGGAGAAAAGACCAACACCCACCTCGCTACAACCTCCTTTCAGGTAGTTGTAGAGAGCGATGAGGTCTCCCCTCAGCCTCCTCTTCTCCAGGCTAAACAGCCTCAGTTCCCTCAGCCGCTCCTCATAAGACTTGTGCTCCAGACATTGAATAGAATAGAATAGAATAGAATGAATAGAATAGAATAGAATAGAATAGAATAGAATAGAATAGAATAGAATGCATAGAAGACACTCATGGAAAAATGGAAATGAAGCGAGCAATTCTTTTAGGATAAATACAACACAAGTGGAATTCCAGGTGTGCGCTTGGTAAGTTAATATCTTGCCCCTACACAACTTCTGACTTAAGTCTTTAAGGCTTCTTTAAGGCAGAAAGAGAAACTGTACGAGCCAGGCAACAGTGATTTGAAGGAGGAACATGGTTGAAGAATCTCTGACTTCATGGATCCCATGGCTGAGGGTCTCCTCAAAATGGAACACAATGATAAAAACGTTGCCTAAAAGTTAGGTGAATTAATAGGTGCCAGACAGTACTTCCTCTGACTTGGGGACAGGAGGGAGTTTTTTCTTCCTGAACATACATGCACACACAGTTTTTGCTCTGGTTTTTGTCCTCTGGTCTCTGTTTTGAAAAGAGATTTGCCTCTACTTGCTATTCAGAAGAATACTATAGAAATGGAAGTACATATCTGCCAAGAACTATTGTTTATCTTATCAGTTCTTACTCATGGTTCTTGGTTGAATTTGAGATATAGAAGATATATTGACTAGATAAAAATATTTTTTCTGCCACTCAATACAGGACATGACAGACAGAAAGTGATACTGAGTACTGACATATGCCAGAAGTACAAGGATTACATCTGGCAATACGGTGTTTGAGTGACTAGTACTACCTGGCCAGCTGCTTCTCGATATGTTGACTTTTGACTTAGAGAAGATGAAATAACCTTCAATGTTATTTGACATCCAGAAAATCAGAAGCACTGACAGAACCATGAACACTACATTAGTGGTCTGTGAGTTCTCTTTCTAAAATTAACTTAGGCACACAGACTGCTGTGGAAAATGCTCCAGAAAAAAAAACAAAAACTGACAAAAACAAATATCAACAACAACAACAACAACAACAACAACAACAACAACAACAACAACAACAACAACAACAACAACAACAACAACAACAACAACAACAACAACAACAACAACAACAACAACAACAACAACAACAACAACAACAACAACAACAACAAATGGAGTGAAAAATAACTACACGCTAGAGCAAAACCTATGCAAGATATCCAAGAATTTCATTATAGGGAAGACAAGTAGCAGCTGTAGAGCACTGTGAGCCTATATTTAATGTACACCTAGACAGCACCAGTTCTCTGATGCCTGCCTCATCACAGAAAAGCGCCATATTCAGAATGGGAAGGCAGCCGGTGCTTCCTCCATGGTAATAGGTGGCAATTACTATGGAGACCGATGGTCCCATGCTCCCAAATTTGCTTGCTATGCTGATTTTGATATTGTAGGCAGAATGTTTCACCTGTGACAAGCATTGAGTCCATAGGGAAACAGAGCAGAGGTGGCATAGCCAGAAACATCCAGGCAGCAGCCTGAAGGTAATACCTGGTAATATCAAAGTGACCACAGGGTAACTGAGAAAACAAAGAGGAAGCAGATGCAAAGAAGGCAAATAAACAAAGACAGAGAGATGGCAGTAAATGCATGACATAGGACCCATGGAAAATGAGAAAGAAGGAAAAATAGGTGTTGCTGTGGTCCTAATGAGAGTACAATAATGGGATCTTGAGGGAGAGACTACAATCCCCAGGGGCAGAACTGGGGAAAAATTTCCACCAGACTTTTTCAGGGGTATCAATTTTTTTGCAAGTTTGTCTTGTGGTTTGGGTTTTTTTTCTGAAAATCCTGTCATTTTTACCTTGTCGACAATTATCTGGGTTGTACACCGTTACAGAATGTTCTTCTCAGTAAAGAGGAAAAAATGTATTGTGCACAATCGCCTTTAAACTTGAAGCAAAGACTTCTGTGAATCTTGACATTCTCTATTGTATTTGCTAACCATCAGGTATTTTTCTCAATTTCTCTTTCAATACTATCATTACTAAAATTGTGAAAAACTGAAGAATATTTTTTGCTATAGAAATAACAGAATAAATTTTGAAGATTTTCTTTCCCGAGCCCCTCCTTTACTCTCTTGTTTGGTTAATGAGGTGGAGGATAACACAGCTGAAAAAGACTGAATAGCTGAATGGATATGTTGAATAGATATAAGGAATCTAATTTCAATACAGACCATAAAAATAATAGTTGATGTAGGCTTTTGATGTACATTATTCAAGCTAGCCAAAAAGAAATAAAAAAGCAATTTCTAGTTTTCAAATCTTTTTTTGAATACTGTGTGCCTTCATAGGGAGTATTTGATTTGCAAATGAACTTAAATCTAGATACCAAGATTACACTTACTCTTGCCACTTTCCAAAAAAAATTATTACATTGCCCACCCCTTTCTGTTTCACTGGTATTGCTTGTCAAATATTTCATTCATATGCTGGCACTCGAAATAACTTTGATTGATTTTAGTTTGCTAATAAATGCTTTCTTAAAAAGATTCTAAGATTTATGGCTTTTTTCCCACTCTGTGATATTTTTTCAAATTATTTCATCTCTGTGTTCCCACTGACACATGACGTCTTTTACCCCAGGACACCCAGGTCCTTTCTTGTAAAGCTGCTTTCTAGCCTGTCAACCCCCAGCCAGCAACCCCGCTACATGGAATTATTCCATCCCAGATACAGAAATTGGCATTTCCCTGTATTAAACTTCATTTAAGTTCCTGTCATCCCATTTCTCCAGCTTGTATGAGGTCCTTTTGTGTGGCAGCCTTGGCCTCCAGTGTACTACCTCCCGCCTCCTTAAATTTGGTATCACCCTGAAGTTTGCTGAAAGGTCATGCTGTCTCATCATCCAGATCATTAATAATGGTATTAAACAGTATTGATCCCTGAGAGACACCACTAGGAACTGGCCATAGGTTGTACCACGAGTCCTTTGAGTCAACAGCACAGATCATTTTCCACACAATTTACAATCCATTTATCCAATCCATATCTCACTAATTTGTCTACAAGGATACTATGGGAGACTATGTCAAAGGTCCATACAACATCCACTATTCTCCCCTTATCCACAAAGCCAATCATCTCATCACAGAAGGCAATCAGTTTGGTCAGGCATGATGTGCCCATGATAAATCCATGCTGGATGCTGCCAATCAAGTTTTTGTCCCTCCTCTGCTTGGAGATGTCTTCAAGGGTGATTTGCTTCATAACCTTCCAAGGGACTGAGGTTATGCTGAATGGCCTGTAGTTACCTGGATCCTCCTTCCTGAAGACAGGTGTGATGTTGTATTTTTACAGCCATCAGTAATCTGCCTCAATCACCATGATCTCTCAAAGATGATAGAAAGTGTCTTTGCATTGACATTGGCCATTGGACGCGCTCCACCTGGTCCCATGGATTTGTGTATATTCAAGTGGTGTTACGTGCTTCCTAGTTCTGCCTTTCACAGTTTACTTCACAGACCCTGCCATTAGGCTTGGGGACATGGGAACAGTCCTTACCAGTAAAAAAGTGAGAAAAAAAGGCAATGAGTACCTCAACTTGTCCAATGTCCTTTGTCACTAGGAACGCTGCCCTACTGAGTAGCAGGCCCACATTTGCCTTAGCCTTCCTTTTGCTGACAATGTACTTGTAGCAACTCTTCCTGTTGCTATTGCATCACTTGCTAGTTTCAACTCTAGCTGCTCTTCGGCTTTCCTATTTCTGCATGCTTCAGCAATGTCTCTATACTCCTCACAGGTAGCTTCTTCCTACTTCCACCTTCTGTGTACTTTCTTTTTGCGTTTGAGCCCTGTCAGAGGTTCCCTACTCATCCATGCTGGCCTTCTGTCACGTTTGTTTGACTTCCTGCACACTGGAGCGGACTCTTCTTTTGCCCTGATGCCAGATCCCGTTAGTCTCTGACTAGGTTCTTCCAGATACTCCGCATGAGGAGGGCTTAATGCTTAATATGAGACTTACTTATTTGTAGGTATTTGACATTACACAGGATTTTGATTTAGCAGAGTGCTACAGCAATGTACTGAAATGACAACACAAGCACAATATAGCAATTGCAATATGCAGTTGAATCACAATTAAAATGTGATTCCCATTACTAGTCTCCAAATGCTCCACCATCATGATGTTGGACTTCCCCAGTCGCTGGGAAGGAATATGTGTGTTAAAGCCAGCTCAAGCGCTTTGTTCTCTTCAAAGTACGTCTTGTTAGTTGTTCAGTTTTTACACTTTATGTTGGGCTGAGTCATATATGCAATTCTCTACCCTCCATGCTGGTCTGGCTAGCTCAGGAAAACATTACTCTCTACTAATTATCTCAGGGAAGGCTGTTTATACAACCACAGCCCAATGATCCACTGGCACAG
Organism: Aptenodytes forsteri; assembly: GCF_000699145.1. Taxonomy (NCBI): domain Eukaryota; kingdom Metazoa; phylum Chordata; class Aves; order Sphenisciformes; family Spheniscidae; genus Aptenodytes; species Aptenodytes forsteri. The sequence goes on along the minus strand of NW_008795487.1, from coordinate 1,053,620 downwards.
CTGTGTATCTAAAACAAACATCACCCTCCAGTCCCCTTTGTGTTGAGATATATTCATATATCTTGATGATAATTGGTGTTCATTCCTCGCATCCTTCCCTGAGCTCATCACTTTTGCCCATCTCCTCTAAGTCTTCTTCCACTGTAGGGTTTTGTTGATCAGTCACACCTGCAGAGGCTGTCCTTGAAGGTCGATGAGCTCTCCTCAGCCCCTTTGCCCTCCAGGGCAGTCTCTCATGGGACTGGGCCAGGCAGGTCTCTGAACAAGCCGAAGTCTGCTCTCCTGAACTCCAGAGTCGTGATTCCACTATTTGTCTTGCTCACTTCTCATAGGATTTTAACTGTGTCACCTCATGGTACCTTCAGCTAAGGCTGTCTTTGACTCCCACATCCCCAGACAGTACTTCCTTATTTGTGTGTAATAAATACACCAGAAACTGATGTCCTTGTCCGCATGTCAATCACCTGTGTTAAGAAACTGTCATCAACACACTGTAGAAATCTCTTGGATTGCTAATGTCTAACCATACTGCCCTTACAACAAGTATCAGAGTGCTTCAAGTCCTCCATGAGTGCCTGGGCTTGTGATTGGGCAGCTTCTTCCAGCTACCTAAAGAAGTCTTCATCTTCTTGATCAGGAGATCTGCATCAGATACCTGACATGATGTCACCCATATTGGTCTGTCTTCTGATCTTTAGCCGTAAGCTCTCAAGGTGCTTGTCACTCATTCCCTAGCAAAGTTCCACGCATTTAAGCTATTCCTTTACATAAAGTGCAACCTCTCCTCCTCACCTTCCCAAATCCATGCCTGGAAAATGGGACAAAGTCAATAAGCAAAGAACAGGACCCTGCCAAGAGGCTGTTCCAACCATCCAGTCATGCCACCTGGTTCCAGCACCTAAGAATATACTCTGGTTTTGTTTAGTTAACTGGTAGAGATACAGCCTCAATGTTTTGGATGAACACGTGTTTTGTTCTCCCAGGGTACTGATTGTGGTACCTATTTATAAGTTATTCCACCTTAACAGTTCACAAATGGTTTGACCTGCAGCCAGACCCCCAGATTTATTTCAGGCCACCATCAGCCTTTAAATATTTAATGGTGAGTTAAAAATGTCATTCCTTAATCTGTAGGCCAGTAGTTCATATGACGTTATACAGTGTTATACTTAGGAATCACTTCATATTCTACATCACATGCACAGAGTTGAAATTGAGAGGACTCCTAGGCTGGGACAACATAGAGAGATGGTAATTGGGCGAGATGTTTTTCTTCCAATTAAAAACCAGATTCCCTTTCCTAATACCTAGAAAACTCAATACATTAAGGAAATAAAAACACCAAAGCCAGTGATTGAAGAAGTCCCATGCTTTTCCTTTACTATCTGGCAACTCCAACTGCGTGCTATATAAAAACCCTCTTGGTAAAGCTGCTATTTCACTTAAAAACCCAGCTCCTGGAAACAAGAACAACATGCACATTCCCAGGTTGCCATTTTAAAATTAAGTTTCTAAGTCTCACGGTTGCAGGAAGACAACTGAAAATATTACACAGTGATTACAGACATCCTCTGGAATGTCCTCTCTCACCTGATAGCTTACGTACCTGGCACAACTTTCTTACATTTGGTGTTGGCAGTTCCCAGTAAACTAATTAGTCAATGCCTACAGCATCAAGAGGAAAGGCACTGAGGTGTTGGTGACAACCCTGCATGGATTCATGGACCAGCTAGTTTGGCATTCAAAGATTTTTAGCAGATTTCCTATGCCAGACAGCCAAGAAGATATCCACTGCACTAAACTTCTTAAGATTCACCTCTACGCCATCACAGCATGTGAGTTTTGGGTTGGTTTGCAACATACCATGACACCTCCTCCAACCTAATAACCTGAAGTCTTTCTGGCATCGAACTATTAGCGTTACAGACACTTGTAGATGTCTTACACTATCAAAGTGTAACACAGATGTCCAAACTAACACATTGACATCTTATAAACACAGCAAAGACATTAGAGTTTTATTTACTTTTGTACAATCCCCGAGCATATTAATTCTGAGGTAAGGCTAAATGCATCTGATGTTAATGCTCAAGTATTGTTTTCATGAGAACAACATTTAAAAATAAAATGTAGGAAATCCAAGTTATCTTTACTAAAAATAAATATGCAGGTAATATCATCTACAAAACCTCAATTTGTTCATATGCATTTTGTTAGATCTCTGCTCAGTCTTTTTTAGTAGGTTTGTTGTACTTTTAATTTGTAAGATCACATGCCATTCACAATGGTATAAGGACAAAAGAACGGGCAACATTTAAGAAAGTAGAAAAAAAGACCCCAAAAGTGATATCAAACTCTGGTCTAGGTCAAAATCTACTATACGTCAGTCATCGCCTGAAAAGTTTATCAGTTATATGAGGAAAGTCACTCCAACTGTTCAATTTCTGGCTTTACATTAAAAAAAGCCCCAACCAAAACTAAACAAAACTCTCTTTAAATTGACTTATCATTAAAAATTAAAGATAAGGAATTGTGAAAAACAACTTCTGTTGTTTCTCTCTTGATTGAGATAGATCAGCAATATTCATTTCATATGTTACTATTCTATAGATGTGATTGCAGTATATCCTATGCACACACTAAAACTGGTATAGTATAAGTTAAATCTTGCAATTTTAATAGTGTTGCTAGGTATAAAATTTCTGTAAGTTTGATATTGAGCATTTTAAAATCCTCCAAGGCTGGAATGGAAAGTCATATTCTATAGACAGAATGACTTAATAAAAAGACCTTGAAAATACTGACACTTTAATGGAGTACATAAGTACTTTAGGTCAGTTAACAAAGGCCTCTTCAGTTTCTCAAGGCCTTATATAGTTGGAAAAGTAGCGATTTATACACCTGAGTTGAGAGGTGAGAAGAAACTAAATACTATTTCAAAGAACATTCAAAAATCTCCTTGAAAGATTTCTAAAATCTTGTTTCTCTAACTTTAGCGGTCGTTATGAACTTTCTATTATAGGTATTAGCTTTTCCTATGGTTTCAAAAGTGTTTTAAGCAGATTTGGAATTGCAGTCAGTCATTCACGATAGTATTTGTATGATGAGTTCTTTCCAGAACTTCAAAAGGTTTTGTTCTGACCATCTTTGAGAAGTGTGTACATCTGTCTGAACAATATTTCAGTCTCACATTCAGTTATTACAGTTGTCCAGAAATTCTACAGAGGTAAAACCTCCAGTGAGAAATTTCTGCTATTCCCCGCCTTTCTTTATCAGAGGAATACTATGAGAATATTTTTTATAGTATTTCAGCATTTCTGCTCCAAGTTCTGATTAAAGTGAAAAAAATTCAAAAGGATAGGATAAGAAAATTACTGGGAAGATAAGTACTGAGGTTTTTTAGTGAACTGTAAAAGCTGGTCAGTTGTTTGAGTAAGGGACAAAAATTTCAGATCAGTTAATTATTTGAACTGATGTTTATGAAACAATTTAGAAAAACAAATTCACAGAAACTATGAATTGTGTGATAGGTATGTATATGGCACTCTGTTATGTCTTTTTTTGCTGAGTCCTGAACAGTAAAATAATTACATGTTTTCTTTCTCTATTTTTTTTTTAGTCTTGGTCTACTTTCTATACTAGCTCTCTATGGTCTCTCTACTTCCTAATTCCAAGCTTCTTGTCACTGTGAATATCTTACCCTGAAATTCAGTCATAGTTCTTCAGTTTTCTAGCCTCTGTGGGTTTTACCTTATATCATCAATTTTTTGGATCTGCCTTTTCAAACGCGGGCATGACTATCCATTTTCCTCCTCTGTCGACATCTGCATCACAAGAAGATTCTCTAGTCCTTAAATCTTCTTCTTCTTGCTCCTGGGCTCCTTCTCTTAGCTCTTTAATTCTCCCTCCCTTATTGTATGTAAATGTCCAGCTGAATGTCACTTGAGACTTGTCGCTCCTATGCAGAGGCCACCCTGACCTTCCAAGCAAGAGATACTCTCTAGGTGTTACCCTTGTGGTTTCACAGGTGGAGCTCAGCCTCTCAAATCCTTTCTGTTTCTTGCCAAAGAATGAAGAAGCTGGAAGGAACATTTTCCCTTGCCAGACCTGAGGAAGGGAATTCTGGCCACAGCCAGCCCACGTGGGAATGCAAAGAAAGGTCGGGTAGGCGGAGGAAGGAAATAGTCATGGATGGAAGACAATAGGATAAGGGGGAAAAAATGGGGAGGGAGAGGAAAAAGAGAAAATGAGAAGAAAGGAAACAGAGGGGAAAGGAAAGAAGGAAAAAGGGAAAAAAGGGGGAGAGGGGAGGAGAAAAGGAAAGGGGTATAGGAGATAGAGACACCTAGGAGGTTTCTGAAGAAAGTTGTGAAAGGTAGGAGGTGATTCAGTGGGGACGGACTAGGTGGCAGAGAGGAGGGGAAACAGATCTCATGCGTCTGACCTGTGACAAGAACCAGAATTAGTGTCTAATTCGAGCAGAGGGTAAGGAGCTGCTGGAGTCAGTGTCAGAGTCCTCTCACACTGTTGTGATGTGAATGCTGATAGCCAATGGGTGGAAAAATGAGCTCTCACAGTAGTATGGCAGGAACCTGAAAATCAGTTCCTGGAATCTGCACAGACTGGGAAGAGCTCTAGGGAAATAAAAGGATAAATTCTATATCCTGCTTGACTTTTGAACATATTCCCTGATTATATTAGTCTTTGGAAGAATCCCAAGGTCTTGATCAACAAAAGTTGACCTTGTTTGCAAACAATATACCAGTGATTGCTAGTGGTAACAACCATTGTACAATGAAAATATACAGAAAAAACATCACCATTTCTAATAGGACATACACTCAGTCATTCAGAAAAATAAACTGTGAAGAGGAAGCTGCAACAATTTTCAGTTCTTCCCCCCCTTTTTGGGGGTTCCTTAAGAAAGCTGACACTGAAAACTGATTCTCTTAAAACGTTGTCAGGGAAAGATGGTTTTCACAAACACAGATTTTTATCTCCGAATATGAACAAATTGCTCTATAAGAAAGATTGAATATTTTAACATAAATCTTGTTTTGAATGTGAAAAAGACGTTATTATAGAGTCAGTCAGGTTGGAAGGGACTTCAGGATGTCTCTGGTTCAACCTCCCGCTCCAAGTAGGGTTGATACTGAATTCAGACCAGGTGCCTCAGGGCTTTATCCAGTTGTGTGTTGAAAACCTCCAAGGACAGAGACTTTACAATGTCCATGGACAACCTGCTCCAATGCTTGACCGTCCTTCATGATTTTTCCTTCTATCAAGTCAGAACCTCCCCTGCTACAGGTAATGACCACTGTCACATTACTTCACCATGCACTTCAGTATAGTATCTAAATATTAAAGATTACTACCATGCACTGGCCATTAATGTGTTTTGCTTTGGTACACACAGTCATGTGAGATACTAGTGGGGAGACACCCTTTGGTGGCTGTAACGAATCACAATGAACATGATTATAACTAAAAGTGAGATTGTCATTCTGGAATCACAGAAACACCTCAGTTTTCCTGCTGAAACTCCCATACAAGTAGTGATTAGTCTCAGTTTGCTTAACTTTTGAAATCTGATAGTACCACAGATCAGGATTTTTGGCTGCCAATTCTGCTAAGCCTTGACATAAGAAATACTGCTATATTTTGCACATAAATCAATAGAAACCTGCAGAACAAATCCTCAAAAAAACTTCGAGGTTTGCAAGTTGCTAGGAACAGGCTTTTATCTTCCTGTCTTGCATTGGTTAGACAAGAAAAGCTTTAAAGATTTCAATATGGACTTTGGGGAAAGGTGTTGGGGACAAAAAGAAAGAAAGGAAATACCATGTTATGAAATAGTTGGATATCTCAGTTTCATTCTAATCATAAGAGACATTTATCCAAGAGTTTGTGGTTGCCTTCTCTGGCTGCCAGAGGCAAGCAATGTTGTCTTATTGAAATGTTGATTTTCAGACAACTGCTGTGAAAAAGTACACCGTTCAGATCTCAAAGTTCCCTTGTGTTGAAAGTCATCACTTGCAGACAAACTTCTCCACACTCACTTGGTCTAGTAGCTCCATTTGAAGTCATCCAATACAGGAAGAAAATACCTGTAAGGTACAAACATGCAATTCTTGCTACTTTTTCTTCTTTTTAACTTGAGCAATTCACCTTCCAGAATTAAAATGTGGACAACATTGACTGTTTGCTCTAAATGGTTACCATTTTTTTTTTCCTAAATGAGGTGGTATTTTTGCTCCCTTTCAGATAAATGCATAGGAAATACTGTAAGTGCAAAATAGCTACTGTTTTTCCCTTAGGTGCTATATCTTGAAATACAATAAGCATATCGACTTTACCTTCTGCAGTGAAAAAATCAGAGAGTCAGACATGATTCCAAAACTGTAAAATAGCCAGTGTGTGACCAGGCCACTTACAGGCAAAATGAAAAAGTATATTGAGAACCTCTCCATTGTCCTTTTAAGATCAGATTTGAAACTAAGCATCACATATTCAGGATTCGGGTGCCTCAGGATGTTATAGGGTGGATACTTCCTTCTGTTGAGGACCAAAAGTTCCTAAAATCTTTCACAAAGTTAAAATGTATATTCCTCAAAAAGACGAGTTTATATTTCACAGGAATAACATCTTTCCAAAGGAAAAAAAAGAATTTCCTTGAAAATTCTTCGACAGCTCTGATGTTCAGCCTTCATCAATTCAGATGGCATGAGATATGCAGAGTATACCATTGCAACCCATGAAGATAATATTAACAGATTTTTCTTTAAAGCACCATTATAGGAAATGTGCATTCAGATGTCAAATCAGTTGATGTAGATAAAGGGAAGACTTGTAAGCATAGCAGCATCAGAGTGCCTCAAGGCCATAACTAAATATTTGACATATGTTCCATCAAGAAAAGTTAAAGGACAGTCAGTTTGTCTGTTTCAGAAGATTTACAGTATGACTTGTTCTTCTTTTTGCTTCACCCTCTTTAATTCTGTGCAGCTTCTTGCATATTGCTTGTTGCCTTAGTAGCTGAGCACCTGCCAGTAATGTAAAGATTGAAAACTATCACATATCTGTTTTCTCATCCTTTCTCATTCTTCTAGGTGTGTCTGTATGTGAGTGGGTGTGTGCAGAAGGATGCATGCCTATGAGAGAGAGAGAAGAGAGATTCTTTTGGTAGGTTTGTTATTGTTATACTCATGTTGCTTGTGTTTTTACTGAGGAAAAAACTGGAGCAGAAGATGGTGAGATCAGGATGGATCTTCTTTTCTATGTTCATCTACAAATCAAGGACTAACTTCGTATCAGCCTTTCACACATATTAGTTTCTTCTGTTCTAGTCAAGCAACAGTTTCAGTTAGGAATTTAGATGGCTTTAATATATCCTGGGGCATGGTATGGAATACCTTGAGCTTAGGGACCCAGACTATGAACTTTGTTCATCTTTTTGTTGCATAAGAGGCCCATGTCAAGCATGGAACAGCTCTGATGTGGTTTTCTAGTAACCTGTGTTGCTAAGGATGAAAATAGAAAGATATTGCTGAAGGATCTAAATACTGTGAACTGCAATGCATTCCACTTCCTGATAATCATATTTGTTTTAATGAGGTTCTTGGTTTTTCACTGGTGTTGGTTTTCCAAAGGGAAGAAACACAGATGACAAATAAGGCTGCCAGACTGGGAAAAAGGACATTAACTGGGATGTTCCCTGAACTGATGCACTCGGGGCTGACCAAGCAGAGGAGATAGGTGCAGCTAACCTTGCTCACCAGTGCTCACCAAAAGACATCAATGCAAGTGGCAGCAACAGACAAGATGAAACAAGAAGTCTGATTAAGGTTACATGGCAACTGGTGGAGCCGGAAGAACTTCTGAGCTCCTAGATGCTCCTACCTCCCATCAGGACATAATAAAGTCACACACCAGCCCTCCCCATACGGCCTTGGTTTCCCTGGGAAAGAAACTCGGGTAGAAGGAGCTAGAAAGGACCCTCAGTGTCTTCCTCACAAGCTCTCTGATTTGGCCAATTGCCCCAGAACAGCATGTACCTTTTGTTGAATCTACATGCCTCCTTATGTTTTCTTTCTTACGACTGATGGAAAGGTTTTGTGGAAAAGTCAGCTATTCCAGAGATTTAACAGATTAGTGGTAAAACTGCCAAAAGTCACATTATGAAAAAAATTAAGGAAAAAATAAATTCCTTTATAATATGTATGGCTAACCCAAACATTAAATCATAACTTAATTTCCATTCCACAGAAACAATCTCCATATTTAGCTATACAAAACTGCAGTGTTTCTTAAAGAAAAATCAATTGAAAATCTACATCATATGGGAGAATATAAAAATACTTATTTAAAAAATTAAGTTAAAATTAAATTTAATGTCTCAATTTGTGTTTCTGCTTTCTCCCCTCTCAATCTTATCACTCGTTTGTCTGTCTGAGGGGTTATCTGATAGTAAGAGACATAATCCCAGCATATTTTGTTTTGACAGACATATATGCCACCCAACTATGAAAAAGGATTAAAGTTTTATTATCATCTGTCATATAGCATGCCCGTTAAACAAAGTTAATCACCTTTTAAGGAGGCAGACCTGCCCTTCATAGCAAGGGATCCAGCCAGGCAGACCTCAGCAACATCCCTCTAACGGGAGCAGATACACAGGACGTTTCCCTGATTGTCCTCTAGCACTGTTAGCAAAACAGCGTTCAAAGCTGCACGACTGCCTTACTTTCTTCCCTTTCTTAGCTCTGTGGGCACTAGCGGTATGTTTTTGTTTTTCTGTTAATTTTGCAGAAGCGAGAAAAGGGAGGGGCCTTTTCTCATGGTAACATTTCAAGTTTCCAGGCTGCCTTGTTTTTACGGGCTGTGTTAAAGGTACACAAAATTAACAAGACAAGGCTAATGGGTTGAGGACTTGATGTTTTCATCCTGTTTTTTGAGTCTGTTACAAGTAAAACTTTGATAGCTTCTACTAACCTCATTATCATTGGTCAGTCAAGCCTAGACCGTAACAAGCATCAACTGGGCTCTAGCCAAGATGCGTTTAATCTGAGAGTCAATAGTCACTGCTTTTGTTAAACTTCAGTGGCATACTGCAGGTTACCTGGCTGACCTTGGCGACTCTGGTCTTTCCTCGTTCTCCTTTTCTCTCCTCCTCAGCAATTTTACTCGGTATTTATTCTGGTTCTGACGCCTGTTCAGTTCTTCTTGGTTCTCAAAGTGCCAAATGGCTTCTCTACACTTGGAAGCAATTCTGCAGCAATTCTTCATTTCTCTTAAGACACCAGTGAGTTAAAGCACACAGTTCTCACAGTTGGGAGATGCATTAGTGTAACTTTCAGTATGGCAACTGAGGTGGCCATGGAAGACACCACCACAATCGATTTTTTTTTTTTAATAATCTACTCATTACAACAACTAAAGTAATTAGAAAATTATATGTTGTTTCTTCAAAAATATGTCACATATTCTACTAGGGACCTAAAATAACTTGAACCTTCTGGGTTCAAGCAAGCTTGTCTCCTGCCTTTGGAAATGTGCAAATAAGGGTAGGAGAAGGGAACTCTTACAGCTTTTAAGTTGCCTGGCGGTGACAGGCATGTACTTTCATGTTTTATGTTATATTTTGTGATGTACATTTCAGTTACATCAAGAGAGTCTACAAGTAGAATAAACATATGTAGTTATATCAGCATTTGTAAAAATCTAACGCTCCAGAAGAAAGGAACCCCAAATAAGCATATGTTGTAACACCTCTGCACACACAATGAAGCATGCATCTTGCAAGGTGCCTTAGGAAGTTTATTGAAGGAACAAGATAACCACCAAAGATCAAAATCTACCCATAACCCAAAGAGGAGCGAGCTATGCACAGCACTGTTAAGAGTTTGGGCATTGCTGACTCTTGATCCACCTCTGAGTGTTGCCTGTAAGAGCAACATCATGCAAGCCATTCCGTCTGCTTTCTTATGTTGAAATAAAAGACCCACAAAGGGGCACTTTTATCTTACTTACAGACAATTCTTTTTTTATAGAATGGATTGCTATGACTCCCTAGCCGAGGGAGTGCAAAGATTTCTATTCCAGAGCATCCCCACATTGTCCTGTGATGCGATTGTTACAGAGTGCTAAAACCAGTCATTCCTCCTTGTGTTAAAAAATATGACGCAAAAGAGTGTGACTGTCTTTTGATGCTCTGTATAGCACAAAGATGAGCTCTATATGTCGGAAGGTACAAACACAGGGCTGCCAGGAGTTTACAAGTTATGGACCAGCCTGTCCATAAAGATCAGATTCATTTGCAAGTCAGTTATCACATACCTAAATAAGCAAATAACAATAATATAAATACATAGTATATCATAGGTGTTATATTACATTTGAGGGAGAAAGTTATTTTCTTCTTGCCTGTAGTGCATTTGTGTTACACTGTCAAATGTTTGTTAAAAAAAGAAAAAGCAAGCTCACATTGGCACATGATAATATGCTTAAAGGGGTTTTGGCTTCAAGTAAACACTGAATATCATGAGATCTGTGATGAAATCATGGGAACTAACAATGATTGTCACATGGCAGAGACTCCAGGGCCTTTTGCCGATACATTCAGCTGTCAGACTTGCAACCAGCCACCTGCCTTGCTTCAGCGTTTTCTCTTATTTTCTCCTGACATCGTAAGCATAACTTAGTCAGCTACATATATTCTTGCCAAAAAAAAATGGCTTGCAGGCAGGGTTTGTCTTTTCAAAAAAAAAATGGCTTGCAGGCAGGTTTTGTCTTTTCTAAAATTGTTTTTGGTACTGATTTTTTTTTTTTTTACATCTTACTAATAGAAAATTCAGAAAAATAAGACTGGTTGCTTTGAGAAGCTAGACTGCACTTGGGATTTTGGAACTTCCAGTCTCCTTGTTTAAATGTAAGTCAGAGGAGGGGGGGGGGTCCTATCCCTGAAATACAGCCGCCTATCCTAACCTTCAGATCCTGGAATAAGACCATTTTTTTGGCTCTGCAGCCAAAACTCTCTAGATTGTCTAGAGAGTTCGCGCCATGATGCGGGCCTCCCATCTTCCTCAGGCAACTGTGCAGGGTAAATGGAGACATCAACGATCCTTGGAAGACCACTGCAAAACTGGGGTGGATGCCAGGTTCCTTGAATAGCCTACCATTAATCCAGACAGGAAGAGTTTGCTGGACCCAAGATATTATGAGTTAAGCATTTTAGGCTTCACTAATTAGCACTTGCTGTAATTTTCCTCCAGAGTATCATTTTTGCTGGAAGTAACGGCAGCTGCTGCCTCTCCAGAGGAGCCTTCAATCTTGTGGAGAAAAATCTGAAGAGCCTCTTTAAAAGGAACGAGACATTTGGTCTGCTACTAGGCCAAAACCTTAGCTCTTTGTGAGGAATAGAAGAACAAGGGATAATACATGAATTAACCACTGCCATCAACTCTCCTTGATCATCAGGGAGGCAACGGACAACCCTCAACCTCAGGGAAGTTTCACTGCTTTTTCTACGAAACAGAGGTCATTTATGTATTGGTGGCTATCAGATCTAATATCAGATTGTTTTAGGTCTATTAGTCTTGTATCACAACATATTGTATAAATTTGGAATCAGTATTGAACCATACAGCTGCAAATGTTTAGAAAGGTGTCTCTGATATACCCTACGCAATGAGACAGAAGACTAACAGAAAGAGTAGTGCCACACTGATACTTACCATATGCACTACTTTGGCATGAATCTACCATAAATTAGGTTTAGAAAGGGTAACCTTACAGTGAATGTACTTATACCATGGATGAATTTGACCAATTTCATAGATATATAGTACATCCTATTGGAGCAATTAGATAAAAATTAGCAGAACTTCCAAGGCAAACTAACTTGTAAAATTCTTATGAGTCTTGGCTTGGCTATAAAATAGTCATAAAAATCTAAAAGACACTTAAGGCAGTGTCTCTTATGTATTGAGAAATGTATTGAGTCACACACAGAAAAGTAGTACTGAATTAGCCAGTAGTGAGTAGTCAAGGTATTAGATAAATATTCGACTCTCTACAAAACAATACATTATTTATGTTCGATAAAAAAGAAACACCTGTAGGAAATTTTAGGGAAACCTAAGGAGAGTTAACAGCTGAGCAATACAGTAGCAGATTACACTCAGAATGGCTATTGGAATGAAGAAACAAAATTATTCACATAAGATTATAACATATTTCAAATTCACTATATCCAGGTGTCATTGTGGGTACCGCAGGAAAAAAATGCCTAGAAACATTAATGCTTACAGGTTAACAAAAGCAAAGAAGATCCCTACAGAATCATGCGCTCCTCATAAATCTTTGGAATGGTCAACTTGTCTTTGAATACTGCCTTGCACACCAGCCAAGGTATTTGAAAAAATGTGTAATGAAAACAGTAAAGTCTAAAAGAGGGCAACAGAAATAAGACGATACAGAAATGTCTGTGTATGAGAGGGATTAGCAGATGAACAGGAGGCGGGATTTATCACAGATATGCTTTACATATTGTATTCATGAATTGTCATATATGACACAAGTCATATGCTAAATACAGGGTTTGGGAGGAAAATTTCAAAGGCCAAATTTTCCATAAATATTTTTTCTTTTCCTCTCTATAAGACCTCTTTATATTGACTATTCTCTGAAAAAGACAGCCTTCTGAAGAGAAGGATGGATGCATCCCAGTACCTTAATTTCTACCTTCCTAGAAGAGGAAAAAGCTACAATACCCAAAATATGCTCATCACAAAACCTGAATCAAGAATTCCATTGATGCCCCATGATCTGGTTCAGCTCATTACAGAGAGCACAGATGGGAAGTTCAGATGTGGATTAAAGCTTTTTCTGCACATTGCAATGCCTTCCCAGCATCTTTAATGAAACTCCTCTTGAGATATGAACATTAAGCTCTGTTCCTTCTGGCCTGTTCTTCATCAGGAGTAAAATTCTGCCCTCAGACTTTATTAATGATTCTGCTGATGATACATGAGATGAAACAAAGCACAGCTCATTCCACAAAACCAGCATTTACTTTTCTAGGCTAGGAGAAACATATTAAAATTGGCGATGACAGCTAGTTCTGTTAGAAAAGTAATGATATGAGGCTCAAAGTACTGATTGCGTATCCATAAGAGGTTTCATGTTCAAAGGGGTAACATTTGATTGAACTGAGTTTATATTTAGAAAGACGGGATCTGTTTCTTTCAAGCCCTATGTTAGATTTGGATTATTTTTTTTTAAATGCATTTCACATTTCCTTCCTTTTTTTCTGCAACACCTTGCATGCTTTTGTACATCATGTAAAAAAAAAAAAAAACTTTTAGAAGGCTAAAAATACATGTTTTAAGACCTGGCTGAGCAAACTGGACAATCAATGGCTGGAAATTTTGCTTTCCCCTATTTTCAACTGAACTGAAAACACTTGAATTGCTCATGGACCTTTGTGTGTACATTTTAGTGTTTGCAGTAGGAATGGCATTCCGAGCATGCCCACCTTTTCCTGCCTTGCAGCAATCCTCCAATAATGGGCAACTTGGGCACTGTAAACCTTCTCACTAAGGAAAAGATAAGTAACTGGCTACAAAAAATATCAAAATTTCTATTGCCTAAATCAAAGGTGCTTTTTAAAATGAACAACAGTGCCTGCAGTTTGATCAGAACAGCAGCAAGAAAAATGAAGCAATGAAAACCCATTAATCAATTCAGTCATTATTTTTATTCTGGCATCTTGCACTGCAGCTCATTATTACTGCATCTGGTAGAGCCTGAAGCATGGCCTTACAGATTGGTTCAGACTTCAGGTATGCAGCTAGCATAGATTCCCACCATAAAGCTCCTTGTACATAATTAATAAGTTAGTTGACCAGATGCTCTAAACAAGGTGTAATGGGTTTGTCAGCTTCATTTTGGTATGGCTGTCATATGCGATCACCTGAAGGAGTGTCATGAATTTAAATTAATCTTGAGCACATGGTTGGGGAGAGGAGGTGAAGGTTTGTTTCTGGGCTGAAAAATGAACACCATGAACAATTAACTGTTGTGCAGGCGTGGGTGCAAACACGTTCACATTATTCTGCAGTGTGCCTAGTCTTTCCAAATTAAGAAAATCGAAAACATTCAACAGTCTCACCAGTGGCTGACAAATCAAAACCAAAACCACGTAGGCAAGCTGGAAACCAGCCACATGGCAAGTCTAATGGAAAAGAGTTCCTTCAAGTAGCTTAGCCACACAGCCACTTTTGCCTACTCTTTAATGTGAAATACTCTCACTCCCTCAGAATAAAAAAAATAGCGGCCATTAGTACAGAGTGATCTCGTTATGCTTCATAGCTACCGATGCATTTTTCTTCCAATGATTTCTCCAAACACTTCTGAATCCTTATAAAACTTTAAAACCCACAGTATCCTATGGTCGGAGTTCCACAGTTAATTGCACTTAACTTCTCACTTCCAGCCTGCATTTTGCTGCCCGTGTCTTATTTGTTTATTCTTAGTGCTGACATCGTCCTTCAGACAGAATACCTCTTCTTCCTTACTGATGTTTATGTGAATCCTAACTACCTCAATAAACCAAATTTTATGGCAGAATCCTGAAATTAAGTTATTTCCACAATGCTCAAATCAGTGCTGAATAGAATCAGCCATGTCAGTTTAACATGCTACTTGAGTACCAAAAGTAGCACAGCAGCCTCCCGTGGCTCAGGAGGATAAATTAACCCAAATGAAGAACGACACTGACAGAATATTTTTATGTAGTAGTATATAGTACTTTAAAACCATTTGAAGAAAATGCGATCATACAGAGCAAAATCTAGCAAAGATTGCTACACTGGGATCAAGTCACAACATTGATTCTTTCTTCACATTCACAGGGAAACATACATTAGTACCATGCCTTGGCATTGATGCCAGTGTTGTAGCATCTCTGTATTAAGGAATCCTGCTTGCCAAATGTGGTTGATCAAAACAATCTGGTACACGGAGTGGGAAAGAGCTGTCGCATCACATAGCAGCTCTGCATTATGCCATTGGGCTCAACTTTTCACATAAGCAGTGTGCTAAGCGCACATCTACGTAAGGACTGCAACAACAGGCACACACCTACCACGTGCCCTAATATGCCAGATGATTCACCTCATCATGTCACCTGAAGCACATACAAAACATGCACAGAGAGTAAAGAGGTTTCAAATTATTTCAATACTTTCTAATTCCTGTAAGCAAAGAGACTAGAGAGCTCCAGGAACTGTTCTTGAACAAAATTTTCAACAGGAAGGGGTAGGTAGATTTAGTAACCACTGTTTGCACACTGAGATATGTCTTTTGTTTATAAGCTGTTTTCTCCTTATTCATCCTGGCAACTGGACCAAGTAGAGCTCAGTATTCCCACCTAAGGAATAGCAACTGTCCCCAGAGCGAGAACAGCGTTAGGGTGTGAATTAGGTGGCATGAGAGGAAAATACTCTAGAAACGATTTGAGATTAGTTTCACATTTCTGAAATATCAAGGGACATTTATATAAAAGGTAAGAAATTTCAAATATTAACCTTGTTCGTGTGTGTGTAGAGATGCAGGGAATATTGTCCAAAATTCGTGCTTTTTTGTGCTTGCCTACCGTGGAAACTGCGAAGATTTGTCTGTGTGCTGGGGAACAAACGAAAGGGATGCAGAGGGAAGCGGTGCTGTGCTGTGAATTCTACAACCATTTTTATTTTATTCAAAGACATACATCTTGGAATCCGTAATCAGTGTGTCCCCTCAGAAACTTGTCGTAGCAGACAGTAATAAATCATTCAGGCATTCAGTCAGTCATTCACTTCATAAGTCCCACTGAGTGCCATGTATCTTGGGATTGCTATGAATGTAAGCAACACTGAAAATACAACCGAGTTATGAAATAAACAAGTCACATAGGAGATGTCCTAGTACTATGATAATAGTAGTGCTAAAAGTGTTCAAGGAAAAGAACATAATTGAGTATGAACCTAAAGAAATAAACTCTTGTTATCAACATGACCAAAACTGTTGACAAAACTATAAAACATTATTTTAATATTCCTCCGTGGGTTTTTCCAAGAAAAGAAACTTCCAATCAAGAAACTATAAAGAACGCACATAGAAACTATGACACATTCAGCTTCTGCTTGATCCTATGTAACCTCCATCTCCATAGAGGGTAGTACATGTATGATGGTAATGCATGTATGTTTTCAAGGACAGAAGGGCTCCAAGCTAATAGATCTAAATTAGGAGGAACCTCTGCAAATCAAGATGTATTTGAAACTTTGCCATGGAGTGGAGCCTTCTGAAGTTCACACTGATATCCTCTCTCTTTAAATAAAAGAAACCCCGAGCATAAATTACTTGCATTCAGCAACTGTCTAGCTATTAGGGAATGTAAGGTTTGAAGCGACTTCCCTGTCTATTACAGTTCCCCTTCTTTGGATATTGCTAGCACAGGACCTATTAAATTTTTGTGGTAGGTTTAATTGGTATCTCTGGACTGGGATTTAATTTTTAACATCACACACTCCTTTCCCAGTACCTCAACAAATCAACAGCAGATTGCCACAAGGTAAGAGTAGCGTTATGCAGTGACTAAAGATAGCTGAGGTGCTTATAGTTCAGTGGCAAGTGTTCATTAGCAGTAAAGCTCATTCAGGAGGTATATGCCTCCTGTTCAGTTGAGTATGCATATATTCCACACATCTGAATTAAACACACCACTGTGTATTTTTGCCCAGGCTCACTTATGTACATAGATCATAAAAAACAGCAATGCAGCGATAAAGTTTTGGGGGAAAGGGAGATGTTTACACTGGCAGATTTTTTTAAAACACTTTCCTGGGGAAAAAGAAGAATACACCCTGGATCAGCTGAAATTAAAATCCAGTTTCTGACTGAGGATCACTGTTTGTATAGTATTCATAAATGGAAATGAATACCCTACTATCACAACAGCATATCTATTATGAAGACATTAAATCGTATTGTTCTTCTATCGTTTTTTAAGAGGTGATGGAGAAAATGCTATTTTCTACATAGAAAGACAAAACAATACATATCCCATTGACTTTTGGAGAGCACAGATCCTGAGTCTTGGAGTTTAACAAAAGAAAAATCTTTAGTGGAGCCCTTTAAAAAATGTTTGCAAAACGTTTGCATTGTGTGACTTTGGATTACAAAACTGTGCAGGTGTACCCATGAGCAGACAGCTCTCAAGCTTTTTCAAATGAATCAGCATGAAGATAACATTTCCTCACAGTAATATTGGACCTCAAGGTTAACTCACCTGACTTTTGTTTTCCATCCATTTCACCAATGTATTTGTTTTGCCTATTAGGTAGGTTTTAAATATATCAACAACACTACATACAATATGACATTGGGACTACTGGACAAGCTGAGCTATAAAAGGAAAATGAGATTTACAGTAGTTACACCATTTACTTTTATTATGGAACAGAGAGGCATTACCATGCTACTTGCTATAAACTCAGATGTTCAGAGATGGCTGGGCTTGTCCCCAAGCTGTGCACCTCTACAAGAAAACTGCAATTTCTATTCTCATTTGCATGTCACATGATTGCATAGATTAACATAGCACAGACTGGCATGAATATCTGCTCCTGCTGAAAGTGTGACTATAGTATCAACTAAAAAGGCTGGTTCTGGCAAAAATATCAGAGTAAATCTACAGAAAACTTCATGGCATAAGTCCATCGACCAGGAGTGCTAGAGAGGAAAACAAAAATCCCCTGAATATTTAAGCAAACCTGAACTTCCTATACCTGTTGTGGAATGGTTGAACAAGCTGACAGAAATCAGAACTGAACTCGTACCTCTGCATACTAGTCATGTACAGCAATAAGGCATCAAAGCAATACTTACAGCTAGAGAATATCAGTGGACATGAGTGTTCGTCCATTGGGAAATTGTGCAGCTGCAGCTGGCACTCAGCATTGATGGTAAGCCTATGGAGAAACCAAGCGTCTGTTACTACCCATCAGCACAATGGACAGTCAGAGGAGGAGGCAGGGTAACCGTAGGTATCATGCAAGAGGGCTTTGACATCCATAAGTAAGGCCTGAAAGGAAAGGACTATATTTGCAGATTGTTCATTGGCTATTTAGGCCTGATCCAAACCAATAATAGTTATCTAAAAACACAAATAATTTCAGCCACATCATTAAGAGTTTCTTGATCCCAAGAAATCCGCACATATGTTTTTCTCTAGACAATTCATCATTGAAGGACATGGGATGGAAAAAAATATTCTTCACAAAAATAACAGGAAATATGGCTGATGTGGTGGTAGGTAATTCCACAAAATTAAAACTTCATAAAGAATCTTATAAGGCACATTCTCTGCATTTACTTATAGTGTGAACTTAACATTCTTTCAGCTATTTTGGGCTGTCTCTCTAAAACTTAATGAATCTCTGTATGCCATCCCAAGTTGTACAGATGTAACAAACAGATCAGCAGGAACGTCTTCAGCCCTACTTGAAAGCTTGTTTTACGTGATATCCCTAACACAAAGGACACTATGAATGGAGCTGATTTTAAAATGACTATTAAAACCAGATAATCTTCAGTCTGATAGCTTACAAAGTAAATGTATTTACCCAGGTAGATTGCATTAAGTGCTAGTTTATTATACAGTCTTTTTCAGGAAACAGACACATTAATTGCATGCCTGAACTTATGCAGCAAGTGTGGAGCATGAGGTTTCTTTGTTGGCTTCTGTTTTTTCTTTTGTTTCTTAAACTAATTCAAAAGCTAACAAACTGGATGGGGAAAGGTTTGTGTCTCAGATTTAGGATGGCACAGAGAAAACATCTGTCTTGGAGAAGGTCACCTGTGAGGAACTTAACAGTGTTTTTGCACTGACACTAGAAGAGGATTTGCAGTGTTACAGCAGGAGTGCATTCACACCCAAAAGCGGGCAGGGAAGAGGATGGAAAGGCATGGAGCATGACTGAACCTCATACACTTTCTCCTGAATACAGAACACTCATCAACACCTGACAGTACCAGGTTATACAGTAGTTACCGCTTCCATGCCACACCAATTCTGTGTGCTCACTTAGGCCAGATAAATTGTTTTTGAATTACACAATGTTATCAATGAACAATAATCATTCTAACAGCTTCTCCTGTGTAAAAAGGAAGCTGACCTAAGTGGGCAAAAAGGACTCAAAACATCTTTCACAAACTAAAAATGATCGTTCAAACAATCAAGTATTACCCCTTTTTTAGCTGTTTTAGACAAATTTTGCAGTCCATTCAGCAAATAGTTTCTTTAGTGATAGGTATGAAAGTCTAACTGCTATTAGGTAGATACTTAACTTGCCCTGAAATACCGAAACAGGACTTAATAGAAAAAACAAACAAAAAAACCCAACAACCCAACCAAGAGGGTATTGGAGTTGACATCCTAATCATCAAAGCCTTTAGCTAAAGGCTACTGGAATAAGCAAGAGCTCTGTCACAGTGGAGCAAGTTCCCAAGGGTATGAAAGTCTAACTGCTATTAGGTAGATACTTAACTTGCCCTGAAATACCGAAACAGGACTTAATAGAAAAAACAAACAAAAAAACCCAACAACCCAACCAAGAGGGTATTGGAGTTTACATCCTTATCCTCAAAGCCTTTAGCTAAAGGCTACTGGAATAAGCAAGAGCTCTGTCACAGTGGAGCAAGTTCCCAAGAAGGGAAGGGAACTAAAAATGTCAATAGCATTTCCAGCTGTTTAATTCCTTTCTTATTGTTTGCCAAAGACTTGCTATTGGAGCCCAACTGCGATGCAAGTATGATCAGAATATGCTGAACACAATCACTGAAGAAAATGTAGTGTGAAAGGGATGTTTCTGAAAAAGTTTGCCATGTGGAATATGGCTTATGGCAAAACTCTCTTCTGAGCAATTTGTCTCTTCCGTAAGTAAAAACATATTTTGATTTCCTCAGGCTTTTTTAATGCAAATATATACAGTATTTCTAATACCATACAGTTGATGGTATCACAAAGATTAGAAAAACTAAAAGCCTCTCCTCCAGCAATTCACCCTTGTGATGCGATGTGACAGACTATCTTTCAGAGTGACTTATTTGAAGAATCAAGTTTTGGCATTAGCATGAATCTAGAAATACTTTATCCAGCCCTGCATCTAACTGATCAGAAAAGTTTCTGACAGGTTTTATGGGACTACATGATCCTGATTTTATTACAAGCACTAAAAAGCCCAACTTCTACAATTTAGACAGACTTATTTCCAGTTCTCAAGGTTTCTTTTTTAGAAAGACAAGACTTTGTTTTTTAAACTCTGCAGTACTTACGCCTGAATATTTCAGTATTTGTCAAGCACGGTCAGGTAAGCATCAGGAAGAAAACAGCAGAGGAGAACAAAGACACCGCTGATAATTACTGCTACTATGCCAGAGGGGGGAGAAGCTTTCAGCCCTGCACGCCGCTGAGTGCTCACCTGAGGGTGTACAAGATCTTGCCATCGTTCCATATGCGGAGGAGCTGGTTGGGGGTGGTGATCCAGTGAGCCTCTGCCGTCTTCGAGTTACGAAATATCGTGTCCGGGATCCAGATCAAGCCAACCATGTTGCTGTTCAGAGTCAGTATCTTCATGGTGCTGTTGAAGCGAAGACGGCTATCTGTCCACGTCTGGGCAAAAAATATATCAATTTGATATTCCTGCAATGAAAGCATGATACACAAATTGAAATCAGCTCCACACTTTCCACTACTATTTGGTCTTTGATAAGGTCTATCCGGGTGTAGAGCGGCAGGATACATTCAGGCCAATGGAGAATGTTTCCTTTTTTTACTGCCTGAGGAAATATTTTTTTCCCTTTTTTCTCTTTTTTTCTTTTTCTTTTTCCTTTTTTTTTTCCTCTAGCTACTTTAGAAAGCAGGCCAAACATCTCACTTGCCTTGGTCCTGTACTATAACAATTTCTCCTCTAGCACGTTCTTTTCCGTTGTCTCTAAACAGTCACAGCTACAAGATACAATTTGCAGACTTCTTTGATGTAGGGCAGACTGATAAAAGAGGTGTGAAAGATGAACAGGAGCAACACACGTAAGGTGGAGAATGGTAAATTCCCCTGATTATGGCAATGCCTTTGGGGGGGTGATGTAAATTCAATAAATTAATTGTTCATTTTCAGGTCACACTACAGCAGAATTGAAAAAGCATGTTCGTACTTCTTTACAGACACCTCATGCACCCCAAATGCTAAGAGCTGAGCGGTTACTAGCTTACTGCCCTGAATAGGCTAATATCATAATTTACATAAATCTCATCCTTTCTTCCACTCCATGTTCACTGCTGTGTTTCTGTAGGTAAGCAGTCATAGCAGGTATAGCTGCAGAAATTAAAATACACATGGACAGACAAAATGATATAGGTGAACATACAAACACGCTGATTTATGCATTTAATACCCCATGGAAGAAAGTGTGCAAATAACAGTATTTGAATTGTGAATTCCAGCCACCAGAGATGTGACCTGGGAGAGGTCACATTTGCATTTGCTTATGTTCCTCTCCCTCTTTCCAGACTGCTCTACCGGTGAACCCTGTGGAAACAGCCATCTGACCGTGTCATGAAAGACCCTCTCAGTCTCGCAGGGCTGGCTGCATCCATGACAGGGACGGCATTTGCTGCTGTGACACAAAGCGTATGCTCTACAACACAAGCTAATACAGGGGCTGGGGATAATCCAGAGGAAACCATCTCCTTAGGTCCCCTGGTAGATGCACTCCTGGTATATCTGAGCAAAGAATTAAGGCTGTGTGGAAAGTCTGGTGTGCGGCCTTTGACCACTCTGAACTTGCTTTTATTGCATTTTTGTTTGTCTATTCCTGAGTTTTAAAAGGAGAGGTGTAAAAAGAAATGCTATTATGTATATTGTTTTATTTATGGGTAGTTAGAAGAGCTTGTAGTCTGAACTGAGGACAGCATTTTTGCTGAGAGATATCTGGTTCTCCTGAGCTATCACATTTTTGGCAGGTCATCCTTCCAAAGCTGATGTTATAACACCAGGAAACCTAATTCACTGACACTGTAATCTTGGTCCAAAACACACTCTGAGCCTCTCATCTCTAGATGGCAAATGATCATTGTGATAAGTGGTGCTAGCATGTATCCAAATACCAGGTAATAGATCACCTTAGGAATTAAAGCCTAGCCACCAAAGGCATTAAGGACCATTTTTCTTCATAGCCTATCTCACTACCGTTTTTCATTGTATTATTAGCTTTATTTTCTCAGGGAAGCTGACAGATTTGAGTCTGAAGAGACTTTTCTTTCATCTCAATGAGCACAAAGTTGCACATCTCCACACACTTAAAGGATGCAATGTGATGTACACAGAGTACCCTTATTATTCAGAAAAGACCCTTAATTCACCAGGTTTAAGATGGTAGAGTGCTGATCTTGTTTCTTTACACTCAACTTTGTATCATTTTGGTCCTTGAAAGTCCAGTGACAAGAGTTTGGCACATTCAGCTTCTATAGATAAGAATATGCTAGACATGCCTATGGGTTTCTCCAAATGCTGACTGAGTAGAGTTGCTTTTTTTAACTCACATGTGAGAATCAGTATTTATAGAATCAAAGACCGTTTGTATACAGCTGGCTAACAACAGTGCTGTCTTTTTACAGGACAAGTTTTTGCATGATATTCATATTTGTGGTTATTTTATATGAATGCTTTAGTTTGGCTAAATTCAGGAGCAGCCATAATTCCCTTCTAGTATATCGTACATATTTAATGATATTTAGGATTTTAGGATTTCTACCCCGCCAAAGGAAAGGAAGACCTTGAGCTCCATAGTACGGTGTCCTGAGAAGGTACTGCAGCTAGATCTGAGCAAAGTGGGCACCAGGAGCAGTATAGGTGTATCATTGTGGTTTCCATCCAGGTAAACTACTCTGGCTGAGAAACAGATTACATTAGCCTAGAAGCAGGGCCATGCTACCGCCACTGTCCAACTCCCATTTTGCATCTCCTTTACTTATTACTGCAACTAGAACATGCCAGCAATGATCATTATTCAAAATCTCTCTGCAATGGGCCACTGTAACTCCATTCACCTTAATAAAAACTTTTCAACTCAAATTAAATGGCTCACAGATCTTCTGAGTGATTTAGTTCTTTAAAAAATGCATTTTTCTTTTTGTAAACTGAGGTCATAAAAGGCAAACCAACACTTTTAAAAGAAAAGTCAGTCAAAGTTGTTCAAAATTAGTTGCATTGACTTTTTCAACACTTTACCCCTATTTTTTTTAATTTAAAGTGTGTACAATGTTCAGTCAGAATGTACAAACTACAACACAAAATTTTCCCAGTAAAAATAAATGCACATTTCCTTTAAAATCTGAATTGCAATTTCATCCTTTAAATTCTTTCCAGGAATCCTTTTTAGAAGAGGATGTTAGATCAGTACATCCTTTACATTAATCTTTGTAATTGCTTCAGTCTTCAACCAAGACTGAATCTCATACCATAATGGGGTATGATATTCATACATTCACTCTACTAGGAAGGGACAGAGGTCACTTTTGAAACAGGCACTCAGTTCTTCACTTCTAGTGGAGCTAAGCCTGTGCACACTTCAGAAAAATTACCTTTATCTTCACTAACAACAGATACTCGGTTCCCAGTGAAGTCAACAGCTTCCATATACTGCTTTGCACAAAGCTGGGACAGTGATCTCCAACACACAGCATTCAACAAGAAACTGCCAGAAGAAAGGTTTCTGTGTTGGTCTCGTATACAGGTCAATGTAATATAATATAATAACTATAATATAAGAAAGGAATGATTTTCATTTGCTAGCTAATACCTGTCATTTTAGATCTTTATGAAATGTAATGATCGCATTAGAGAGTTCAGGCAAGACATCAGGTTTCAGCAAAATGATGCCTCAGATGAAGCAACATCCTACAACTCTAATAATATTCTTTATGTTCTGTTCTACCACTGTGCCAGAAATGTTAATATCCTTCTGATTCTTTCTTTTCCTTTTTATTTTTTTGCAGTAACCATTGACTACTATAATGAACACAGGAAGAAAAGAAAAAAAAAAAAGCAAAATTTTCAATAAGACTTCTTCCCAGCAGCAGAAAGGTGAAACTATGCTCTCCATGAAATGATGCCAAGGTCATGTACAGTAAAGTGTTCTGTCACTAAGTTTTCTTGCCTTACAGGCACCTAATTTGCCATGCTACCAAAACAGACTCAAGATTTTTCCTACTTATACCACATATTCACACCATGCCTGGATGCATTAACCGAAGCTACACTCCAGAGCAGCCACACTTCTTAAAAGACATTCTCCTTGAGAAGAAGTAAGGGCCAACCCTAAGGGGCAAATCTACATGTTAACATGAAGGGAAATTCTAGGGAAATCTTAATTCCTTTAGTACATCACATATTTTTGAAATAATATTGAATTTCTCTGATGCAAAATTCAGTTATAAACTTGAAGGGATTGATAGGTGAATAATTTATTATCAATTTTAATAGATTTCATTGTTTGACTTTAAAAGTAAATTCATAAAACGTGTTACATGTATAACCTAAATTCCCCACACTTAGAAACTTCATCAAAATGGAATCTGTTTGAGGGTTCCACAATCTGTCCAAAGCTGATTACATAAGGAAAATGTTTTTTTTTTAAATAAATGAAACAATTTTAGGAAATTGAAAGAGCAAAAATGTGAAACTAGACTATGAATGTTTCCAGATTTCATTGTTTGACTTTAAAAGTAAATTCATAAAACGTGTTACATGTATAACCTAAATTCCCCACACTTAGAAACTTCATCAAAATGGAATCTGTTTGAGGGTTCCACAATCTGTCCAAAGCTGATTACATAAGGAAAATGTTTTTTTTTTAAATAAATGAAACAATTTTAGGAAATTGAAAGAGCAAAAATGTGAAACTAGACTATGAGAATGTTTCCAAATCAAAGACACCAGACATACACAAATAGCTGAATCTCTAACTACATAATATCAGGCCTTTTAGGATATTTTAAATTATCAATAATTTTTACTGTTTCTGGAAAGACTAATGCTTTTCAGTAAAATTAAATCAGTTTATTTGTGTTTTGTTTGATCATATGAAAATATAAAACCTTGTTTCTGGCAGCTAATGTGTACGTCTGAGTGAAATGTCTTTGCTTTCTTTTTTTTTATCCCATGATGACTAGCTTATGACCAAAGAATTTGTCAACAGTTCTTTTTTGCAACTTACCCTTAAATGAATGCATTATCTTATACATTTTGTCACGTGAAAAGACAGTTTGCTCTACTTGCAAGACTTATTAAGAAACATTCAGTACAATCTGAAAATAATAAGTAACATTCTGTCACTGAAAAACTATCACCTCCAACAAGGTTATCTTTGAAAATGGGATTTTAAAATTGGTGGTTGACAATGCTCACTTAACTTACAAAGTAACTTCTAAAACCAAGAAAACAGATTATGGTCCTTTTACCTGTATAGTATGCAAGTAATTGTCTCATGGAGGACATTTCTTCCCATTCAAACTTTATAAGCTCTCCTTTAAATCTGAAACTTTTGCTGAGAAAAATGACTGAATGAGATGAGGAGAAGTGACAGATATTTTTTCTAAATCAAATGATGATTTAATTAGACGGTATTTTTCTGTTTTGTGTTTATGTACAGAGCAATAAGCTAGAGACGATTTTTCTTTCTTACTTTCTATTGATTTGTGGACACGGGGACATAAGCCAGAGTTAACAACAGTATTAGCTGCAAATAACTGTGCATAGTCAGGGTTCCAGCTACTTTTAGCATATTTTTTACATTTTCAAATATTCCTAATGTGGTTTCATCAGTGCCTTGAAAATAATCAAGCCAGCAGTGAATTATTTGCCCTTCAACTTTGTAGGAATGATTAATGATTGGAAACACCTTGAAAGGTTTGAGTCACAGAGAAAAATACATGCTTTTCAATCACGCCTTTCATTGTTTTCTCCATCAAAAGAGGAGCTAACATGTTGTTGGCAATACATGAAGCTTTTCTCCTGCCATGATGTACCATTTTAGCTGTGGGTTAATCCTGGAAAATACAATTTAATTGGCTGTCACAGTCAGGTGATCTATTTGAATGACTATGGATAATAGCGTGGTATGCCCTTGTTGCTTCTGCTGCAGCCTTCTCATTTTCTGCATTTTCACAATTCCTCATAACAACAGTAACAACAACAACAACAACATCAAGAGTCTTGTCCTTGGAAAAAATGCAATAATTTCTCGCATGATACTTTCCAGGTTCTTACTATTGCCTACCAGACAATGCACCATCACCTCAAGACTCTATTTTCCTATACTGTAGGAAGCCTTTGGGCAACTATTGCTATATTTTCTGATCAGTTCAGAATTATTCCTCTAACTCTTCCAAAATGTTATTTTTTTTCATTGTAGAACCTATATCTTGTTCGTTGATGGAGTGAGACTGTCTTTGAATAAATCTATTACTGGGATTTGTATGAGGCTGGTACTCGATCAGCTGAAAATACCTGAATAATTAGAGTCCAGTTTAGATTATGATCATTCTGTGCCCTCCGCACCCCTTGTATATCATGCCAACACACCACAAACACCGTTCCCATAAGCTTGAAACTAGTCTAATAAACTGTGTAAGGGACAAAATCTCCTTCAGTTACTAAAAGGCTTGACTTCACCGAAGTGGGCAATTCTATTTCTAATTCTTAAACTGTTCTGGAAATAAGTATTAAACTTCCCTTTCAGTCCAAACTATTCAGTATGAAGTATGCTTAAAAAAATTAATAACACTAGAACCCTTTACATGCAAAAAGCGTCACAGAAATGTTAAGCGTTATGGTTTAAGACTGGGACATGGGACAGAGCTGTTCAGGGAAACAGGAGAGAAATGGGAGGAAAACTTGTGAAGGGTGGGAGTCTCCCTCTTTCAGCCACAGACCACAGGTGAATATGCCCAGAAATGTTCTTTCTTTATGCCCTTGCCATGCTCAGATTAAAAGTACAAAAAGAAGGCTTTAAGATACTGTGTTTTAATAGGAAATGTCCCAAACATTAAAGCAACACCCATGATGTCTGTTTATTTAGTCTGCAATTTGGTGCACTTGAAGAACATTAAGAGAGGGTAATCTTTTCAGAGTTTGAAGTTCATTTTCAATAAAAGAATATTTTTTCCAGCCCAGCTCACCGCTGAAAGGAAAGTTTAATCAACAACTGAATTGCCAAAGGGCTGTCTGATTGATTCAGCCGCCCCTTTAGTTGTGTGACAAAGGAGTGAAAGAAGAAATGCTCCCTGAAATATGGGATGAGTGGTTCCCTCTTCCTGAACCAGAACATTCACACACCTGATGTCAAAACACGAAGAGTAATTCTGGGGAGCACAGGCCACCTTTAGCTTCCCTGGTTCGTCATATCTTGCCCTGGATAAGTGGGCTAGAAGGAGAAGAGAATTGTCCTTTGTTTAGGTGGAGCACCTTCTGAACAGGCTTTTGATCATTTGAAGAGGTACAGGCCGTGCTCATGGCTAGTTTTGATCTTGATGGAAATAAATAGTCCCACAGCAATTGCTGCATGATGTATGCTGTTTGTTCCCCAGATTGCATGGTCTATAGATTATAAAAAGCCAGGAATTATGGTGATTCCAGGAGAGCCCTGGAAGGCTTAAAATGTTACCTTAGCATTACTCCTTGACAGATACTCCTTGTTTTTGCATCACGTGTGCAACTTGCATTCTAGTTTCAAAAATTGGTAAAAATCTCTCAGATATCCTGTGGGAAAGAACTGAGAGTAGTGGAATAGTCTACCATTTTCCAGTGAAGCCATTTTGAATCCTATACACTCTCATTTTGCGGAAATAATGCAGAAAGAAAGAAATTAAGTCTGCTGGAGAAAACCTGGTAAAACGAACGGCGTATTTCATATGCAGTGTATATTCAAAACCCTTGTGGTATCATCAAGACCAATACAAGCCTTCTGTGCGGACAATAATTCTCACATGCGTGTCCTGAAAGTTTGCATTGCTTTCAGCACGGCTTGGGATGAGCGGAGTAGCACCATTAGGGCTGCCTGTAACTTTCCCTGAAGTAGCTCTGCCAGCGTGGAGCTTCATGTTTTCAGAAGCTGCTCAGGAGCCAAATGGGGGGGGATTTACTTCACACTATGTACAACACTGGGTTTTGGGGCCTAAGGGATGGCATATCATGGCTCACCTTCCCATTCTCCACCAGCCTCCTTTGTTTCCACTCTCCGCGCTCCTGCTCCCCCTCCAGCTCCTATCTTTATTCCTAATAGTCTCTGAGAGGTGGAAGAGCTCAGGAAACACTTCCCCACTTTTGAGCTTTTTTCTTTTCTTAATCTGAGTTTATCTTTCCCAGCAGCATTGAGGCTGTACCCTCAAAAGACCCCCAAAATAAATACACGAACCAAAACACAGAATGATTAGGTTTACAGTGGTAGTAAAATATATATCTTTGTAAACTTTCCAAACTGTTTTATGTCTAGAAATACTTTGAATAACTTGCTTTTTTGTGAGAATTTGTTTTGATACTTCCATAAAGTTACAAGCATGATGGTTACATGGAGAAAATACAATGAAAGAAGCAAAGTCAACACTGAGATTGTCACCACGGATATAATGGCTATTCACGTTAACACTGGCAAAATATTTCAGCAAGTAGTCACAATTGTCTCCATAGCTGAAGTAAAAAAAAAAAAAAAAAAAGCTCTTATCACTGCCTCAGCAGGAGTCTCAGAGTAGGAGGATGGAAGCTCGCCTTCTTCACTATAGTGTTGCCCTCTGGCTGCTTTAGGAGATTATTTCACTGATGTCTTGCTATTATAAAGAGTGAAAGACAGCTAACCTCACACTAAGAACAAAACATGCAATTATCATGCAGCATTTCCTTTCCCTGAGAAAACTTTTATCTGTCTCACTGCACCTATTTTGGCTCCTTGGAGGCTAGCTCCAGTCCTGCTGTATTCCAAATAGCTTCTTACATTCAGTTAAAGGAAGGGCTGGAGATGTTTGTCTTGTCCATCCCCAGAGATCCTTTCATGCCTCCTCGCTCTGCACTGATGGATTATCTCTTCTAGTTCAATCAACCATTCCACAATCAGAAACACAGTATGAAATTAGAAAGAATGCAGCTCGGTTTAGAAAACCAGCAGTAGATCTATTCTCTTCCCATCCCTTTTTGTGGAAGACTCTTCATTCTTGCTGAATATTGCTGCTTCCCATTTCTTTTGGGACTCTTCTGTTGGCTTCTGTTTCTCTTAGAGAATTCCCAAAGACATCCTGATTGCTATGATCATGGCACAACTGCACTTCCACAGCCTCTTCTCTTGGTGTGTCAAGAGGGCTAGGGTTCATGTCCTGTTGCAGACAGGGCCTGATGAGATGCTCTGTCTTTGATGAGCCATAACTATATGCTCTTAAACTGGGTCACTTTAGAAAAAGGGATGTCCAAAGCACGCAAGGAAGTCGCAGGGGAAGTAGAGGTGGGCAATACATTGCAGTGGGCAGACTTTTGGTCACTGTTATCTGGTGGGCAGTGTAACTTGAAATGCTAATCAGAATAGTCACTCCTAAGGAGATTGCTGCTGGAATAAACAATGTTGTTGGGATTGACAGAGAAAGTACAATGCCCACTCTGACCTGTAATTTAAGGCTTTACTAAGACTGCAGACAGGTTGGGTTTTATTTGAGAGACACAGAGAGAGAGAGAGAGATTCCAAATGCATAATTCGATGTGGTAAGAAACCAAGGTTGTTAACTTGTGAATTTAGTAAGACAAATGCACAAGGACAAGCTTAACTCCTATGGAAATAGTAAAGAAATAAAAATGAATAATCACTGAACAGACGAAACAAAGAGAAAATTAAAAGTCTGTGGACATAAGTTAATATTAAGTACACTATTAAGGTCTCCTAAGAATACTTGATACCTGAAAAAAATATAAAACAAATTATAAAGATGCTCAATAGTATTCACATATTACAACAAAAGATGTATCAACTTTATAAGCATAGTTCTTGAGGCATTGGCTTATTCAAAACAGAATCTAAACTTCCCTATTCACGAAAATGCACTCTCAGAAACTGCACACAATAAGACTTTATGCACATAATCCCTGTATTAAAGTGTTTGTTTTAATGATGGAGAGAGGGCCTTTTGGCCAAAGAAGTGGAAGAACATTTTGAAACATGTTTTATGCCATTGGCAAGCTAGAAAAGCAGAGGTTACCATGATGTTTTTATTTGTACTGTCACTCAGCACAAGAACAGCTGTAAAGGAATGGGAGGCAGGACAGTGGTGAAAAAACAGACACCCGTCTCAGGTTGAAGGATCAGGTACAGTGAGGGTCTCACACAGAATCATGAGTGAGAGGAAAGATGGTAAGGAGCACTTTGTAAGGAGGCAGGTGGCAAAATCAGATGGGTAAAAATCCTGTTCCAACTGCTCCCCTCCAGTGTCATTTTTAGGGTATCTATCTCCTGAGGTTATGTTATATCTTAAGAACCCTCATACCACTCTACTACAGTATCTAAGTGTCCCAGAAAGTTGCTCCCTTACCCTTACAACACTCTGGCTGGAAAAAAACAAAGTTATCACCTTCCTTTTCTTTCTCAGAAGTTGAGATATTGAGGGCATCAGTGTCTTCTCCAGGATTGTGCAGGAAAACTACAGCTCACCAGGGATTTAAACCCCATTCCTTCAAACCGTCTCCCATTTGAAACCATCCTGCCACCCATCAGTGAACATTTTCAAGGGTCAAAATAAATAAATACCTACAATTCTGCATTTGTCGTGCTTTTCCTCAGAAGCAGCACTAACTCGGTGATTGCATCCCCACAGCTGAATAAAGAGAAACTACAAACAGCTTGAACACCTCACACCCAGTCATTCACCTTGCTTCATTGCCAACTGACTTCCTTGCCCTGTTCCTTCCAAGGTAAATCTGCCACAGAGGCAGCTAAAACTAAGAAATGTAGACGTACACCAGTTGGTGCCACTCAGTCTTGGGGACAAGTATTGGTCCCTGGACATCTTTGATTTAGCAGAATAGACATACCCAGGTCACAAAATCTAAATTCATTACAACACAAATAGGATCTAAAAGGAAAGTTTAAAGTGCTGGATGACAGAAATCAAGTAAATAAATGAAGCAACAGTGAGTGAGGGAGTTATATCCTGTATCCACAGGATGTGAATAGGTGTTACTGTCATTAAAGAAAATGATGCACGAAAAAGCCAACTGTGCACAAAGTGGTAGAAAAAGCTCATTTGCAAAAGCCCTCATTTGCATTTGAGGGAAATGCAAATGTTTAACCGCTCTAAAAATGAGAACAAGACTGTTTTGCCACATAGGCACAGAAAGACACTGCAATGAGAGTCTCAGCTGTGCTCAAGCCTTTCTTGCTTTTGGCCTCCAGAGGAGCCAGGGCAGCCCTGCACCCCTCTGCACTGGTGGCTCAGGCAAAACCAGACCCCTCTCTGCTTCTGCATTACTGGAAGCATGCTTTGAGGGGAGGCTGAGACTCCGTATTCGAAATATGTAGCCCCTAAGACTGTGCTGGCTGCCTTCAGCAGGCTAAGCCTAGCCTTCCCACATTTCCAAGCTGAGGACACTCCGGTTCACAGCTTACCTCTTCAGAGGAAAATACAGCAGGCAAATGTCTTCAGGCTTCATCTAGGCTGCATAACACAAGCACAGAGGCATTTCAAAAGGGTAAGTATCTGGAGGCCTATCCTTCACCTCTTGGGCATTTTTTCTTTTATTTTGATCTGGTTTTGTGGGTGGTTCCAAGGTAATCCCTGGGCTCCACTCATCCAGGTCATACTTCCTACCAGGCCTTCTTGTCTTAGGTGGTTTGACACTCAGAATAGCTCTGTCTCCCTTTAAGACCTTACTTTCCAAGCCACAGTTGATCAAATTCCAGCTCCCCCTAGATTTCAGTCCATTCTTTTTTGATATGAGACTAATATTAAATCACCAATTGACATGGGTAATTCTCCATTGTCCCTAGTCTGGAGGAAGAGTCACACCAGATGAAATAGCAGATGGTTGATTGACATTCACTGAGCCATTCAATGATAGCAATTTCAGGAGTCCAGGCTGCTCCTATCAGTTTTGTATGAGCACATTCCTCTTATACTCACAAACTCCATCACTCCCCAGTTGGGGGAATTCAAAAGGAGCCTACCAGAAAGTTTCAATACCTGATATCATTAGAAAAAAAAAGTAACGAAAGAACCTAAACAAGAAGTTGTAAGTTCTCTTTTGCAAAGCTCATTAGGGAAAATGAAATATAGTCATGTAATGATGTGTAAGACAAACTCACCCTAACACAGTTTAAACTCTCTCCCTAACTCAACATCTCTTCTAGCACTGCAGGATTAATAGCTGATACTGGAATATAATTTTTACACTATATTAGAAAGAATAAAAAGTAATTCTGCTACTACTTGTGAACTGGTTATACTGATCAACAGAGATTAAAATGGGTATAGCTGGCGTGGTAAAAATACTTTATCTCCAGTGCAGTTTCACTCTCTAACTAGAAATGAAATAGATAATATATGTATTTGACAACACAGGCAGTCCTGATATGTTGTGCCTAAATCGCCCAGCACAGGTAATCAGAAGTAAGGACAGCCGCATCTCCAAA
>NW_008795487.1:995534-1020802 GCF_000699145.1 Aptenodytes forsteri | reverse complement strand
CCCGCTGCTGGTTCCCACCCCGTTGCTGCAGTAACCACTTGACATCAGTCCCCCTTCTCCCACCCCTGCATCCCCCGCGGCCCGCAGCCCCGCTTGGACACCCACCCATCCTTTGGCCACGGGCTCAGGGCACGCATTGCTGTCAGCACCGTGCAGCTGGAAATTTAACAGGGGGACATGTAGGGGAAGCACCGGTTTCTCTTAGACAGAAGAGGCTGTGGAGGTGCTGTTGGTTTTGTTTGGATGCACTTACGCTGGGTTATGCTATAGGGGAAAGTCATGGGGTCAGTATAATGCACCCCTCTGCACTGGTGGCTCAGGCAAAACCTGAGCATCACTTTCTATGGTACACGGACTCAGGCTGGTCCTTTGCCCAGCAGTGAATGTCACCGGTACTTAACTCTAGAGCAGTCTTTCTGCCGGTATTCTTTTCCTTGTATTATTTAATGACAAAAGAGAAACCCAGCCACATTTCTCTAACTCAGTGTATTTTGGCTTATTCAGTCTGCATTTCTTTCATTTCTGAATACTGATCTTAACCTGGTAGAGGTTTTATTTTTATTTCTATTTTGTTTTTGTTTTTCCCAATTTTAGTAAAAGGAAGATGAAAATAAATGTTTTGCTTGGTATCTTACAGTATTTCTCTCTGAATCCTGCTAAAAGTTCACGCGCCTTGAACATTTTCCACTGCAAAGAATATAAACTTCACAAGCTTTCCAGCACAAGTTTTCTGAACTTTTCTTAACCACTTTAAACTTTGCCAGATTATTACAGCTCCTTTCACCAGAGGAATAGGACAAATCTTTCATGGTCTATCCCATTGCAGAACTGTAAGTAGCAGACAACTGGAAGTCCAGCAAGAAGACAACTGGAAGTCCAAGGGCTAACAATGGTTTCCATTTTTAACTGACATCAATACATATTCATGCTGTTTTCTTCACTTGAGCATCTCCAAACTTGGTGCCGTTGTAGCAGGAGAGAAAAGCTCAGTTCTAATTCGACAACAGCTTATGCCAATACAGGAAAAAAAGAGATCTCTTTTCTATGGCAATTTTCTATTTCACTATTATTCTCTAAAACATATTTCATAACACCCAGCTGTGAAGTTTTGCTTTAAAAGTGTTTCATGAAACAATTCATAATATACATTTCAATTGCCTACGAAAGGGAAAAGTTATTATAGCAATTTCAATACCAAAAACTAGTCCATTGTGAACAACATGAAAGAAGTGGACATGCTTTTTGCTAATGGAACCCTGTGTGAATCCTTACTTTTTAATTTCCTAGCATAACATTAAGAATGAAAACAAAGGACCCAAAGTACAACTTGTTCTAAGTAGATTCTTCTCATTCTTAAAATGTGGAATGAAAGCCATGAGAAAGATGGTTGAAATTGTTCTGGAGGCAATAATTGCATGAAAAATGAACTAAGGAATGTGAGAATTCTTGAAAGCAGCTATGAAACAACTGAATTTTTAATTATGCATTTTTTAAAAAGCAACAGTCAGTCCTAGTTGATAAATACATACATATAAGTCAGCTGTCATTAGAGTGAACAAAGCTTGAGGAGCAATCCTAATGCAGTTTATCTCTTTCTCTAAACCCATAAGGAAGAACACTCATCAGAGTTGCAAAATGACCACCTGCTGCAACTTTGCTCATTTGAATTTAGTGACCTTCATAATAAAAGTGGCATTACCAGTCTGGGAGAAATGAATGATCAAATATTAAACCAAAGAATTTTCTCATCTGAACCTTCATTTGAAGCACTTTTCATCTTGTTCTTATTACAATACACAGATTTAGGAGTGCTTCAGAGATGAATGAGACTGAGCAATCACAACAGCAAACACGGGAACTGATCTACCTGATTTTATGTTCTTTGATAATAAGCCAACACTAATTACTCGGCAAGTGAGAAAAAAACTTGAAGATCTACAAATTAAAAAAAAAGGCTCTCAGGGGACAAACTCTGGGCAGTTGCCAGTGCTATACTGGTGAATGCATCTAAAATTAAGGAAAACTGATCATGACTGTGTTTTAAAGAATGAAGACTAAATGTACAACTGATAGCTTTTTCCAAAGCATGACAATCTTTATCTCGATGAGGGTCAGCAAAGGCAGGTGGACATTCCTCAAAGCATTTATATACCCAAATCATACTTTTAACAGCTCTAAGAAGCTTAAGTTCAGGAGAACAACTCAGGAAAGCTCTGACCAAATTTGCTGAGGTGCTTCAGACATCTTAAATGCCTAAAGAATGCTATGGAACAAACTCAGCAGAGTCCTTGTTAGCTGAGGTGACAGGTGAGTTACCCCAGGAGACAGCCTGAGGGGCCTGAGGTGATAGCTGAGGTGACAGGTGATAGCCAAAGGGGTTTGAACCCGGAGCTCCCACATCCCGGAACAGAATATTGTTGGGTACAGGCTGAGGGAGAAGAATGTTCTGGATGGCAGCACATTTCACCCCTTCCATTGAAGATGTGTCACTATGTCACCAGAAAGATGAGTTAAGTTTCACACAGCCAGGAGAACAAGAAAAAAAGTTGCTTTGACTGCAATCTACTGCTACTTGCAAAGTTAGCTGAAGAGTGGGAGACGAGTAAGACTTTACGCACTTCACGTTAGACAATTACTGGATAAAAAAGAAAAATAACATGCTAAAGCTTTGTCCTTCTACCTTAGTTCGCCAACCCTGTCTAAGAAAGCACTTTCTGGCCCTGACTTCCAGTTTCACAGAGGCATTTAGGGCTATGCAAAAGTCGGTGCTTCAAAGCATGCCCTCTTCCATCAAATGTACTTTTTGTTAAATTAGGTACCTCAGAACTCAGAATAGTGCCCGTTATAAATACTGAAATGGGAATGAATCTCAGAACTTTCCCAGTGTTTGGGTGGGCTGGGAGGCAGTCAAGCATATGGATTATGTTCCCAGAGACAGGTGATGAATGCCCAAGCCTGGGATGTATGCCACAGCTCTTAAGACCTCTCATTTCAATTTGACAGGCATTGCAATAGATCAGGAAATGTAGCAGAAAAAGGGCACATTTACACCACACCTTGAAAGTTTACATAATTTTTTAGAAATCAATTATTTCTCATAACAAAGACTGAAATAAAAAAGCCATTCAAGCCAGTTGAGTAAAACTTGATATTTGATACAGTTCAGTTATATTTTTACAGAGAAAACTAAATAAATTAGAAAGAAGGGCACAAAGCTGATGTGACATTAAAATACTTCTACATGGGTGAGAATTCTGAAGTAGATCAAAAGATAGTGTAATCAAATGGCAAACGGCCTAAACTGATCAAGATGAATAGCAAGCAAATGGAAGTAAATGATCAAAGTGTAACAATGCCTGCTTCCACAGATGACATCTATGTTAGAAGTATATTAATAACCTGAAGCATCTTCTACATTCCTATCAGGGAGCCAAATATTAAATCTATTAATCACAAGCAAGCCCCCACTCCTGCCAGAAATATTTTCACATATGCACCCAAGTGACTTGCACTCCACGCATTGATGGATAAGGAAGGCTTATAATGAACATTAGGAACCGCATGAACAACTCAGCATAAGGTTGGTCTAAATTATACCCCCAGACTTATAATGCTAAAAGCCCCAAATCTGGGAGTTAAACAAGGTTCAGTTTAGATAAATTTATTAGGAAATACAGTTCTATTATGTGATTAAGAGTGTCTACATCAAAATCATTTTAGAATATTGCAGGTGAGGTTCTTAATGTCACCAGACATTATAGGATCTGACTTGTCCCATTATAGAAATCTATTTTCAGTACATATACCAAAACCAGTATCAATGTCAAGTAAATGACTCAGACCAACTTAATAATCATTGTTTTTATTTCCGTCAAAAAAGCACAGCCATTTCTGAGTATGAAGTTATAATAGCAACATCATCTTATTTAAAGTTATAAAAAAAGGTCTTGCAAACTCTTGAGAGAAGTTCTTGTGACTTGGATCAAGAACACAAAAGTTGCAAGAAGGGCAGCTTTGTGTTAGAAAACATGCCTTTATGTATGCTGAAAATCTGCCCAAAATGTGATCAAAAGAAAATAAAACAAACAAACAAACGCCACACACAAATCACAGTCTGTATGTTCTTGGTAGACATTTTCTAGATCCTTGCAGCTAAATTTCCCAAAGAATCTGTCCAAAATAGACAATTTTCTCTGCTGGCAGTAAACAGGACTTTCTTTGTAATCGTTGCTCTGAAGTGCTGAGGCCTTAGCTACAGAGCAAAAAGCAAATAACCTGTCTTTTCCGACCTGCATGTTCTTTTATTTCCATGCACTGTGGGTGGAGGACAGTTCTTTCAGATTACACCTTAGCAGAAACCAGCAAAACTTCATTGCAACACTCCCAACCAGGTGAAAGAGAAAACTGGGAAAAGAACTTGACTGAAAGAATTTCCATTAACTTTTGAGTTACACAATTTCACTGAGATCATTGCATCACACTAGGTAGTTCAGAGGGTATTCACTCTTTGCTATTTACAGTGGAATATGGCATGGAGAAATCACTGCAATTACGCATGCAGGTATTCCAAAATATACGTATACTACCATGTTGTTGCAGGTAAATACTGACTTTTATAGCAATAAACTGATAAAACTGATAAATCAAACTGAGTAAAATATTGACTGATAAGCACATGGTTTTGACAAATGCTAGAAAATGAGGGATAAAGATAGGACATGAAGAGGTTTCTGAGAAAAATGGTAGCAATTTTGGATTTAGAGAGACCAAAATTTCTATCAGAAAATTCACAAGTAAATTCTTTGGGCTTTACCAAAACAGCAACAATAACTGAAAACATTTATAAAGCATTTTTGCTTCTGCAAAACCTATGGAGACTTCATGTTTGATAAAAGTAAGTTGAATCAATGGTTCCATTATGCATAAAACCCCCACATTCACTCAGATTTTCTTCCTTTTTTTCTCCCAGCATAAGCTAAACATTATTTTTCTTTTTGTAACTGATATTCATAAAGCACAAGGGAAGGAATTTAAGACACCTATTTAGAATTTTCATCACATGTTCAATTTAGAAATCCAAGTTCCATTCTGAACCTCTTGTGCTCAGTTCTTATTTTTATCAGGGTATTTCTCCATTCTATAAATTCAGTGCATATATCAATGTTCTGTCTCTGGACTAGTGCAGAAATATGCTATATAATTTTTATAGCTGTTTAAAATTTGTGATCCTCAGGTTCTCAAATAGTGGTGCTTTTTTTTTTGTCTTCTACATACTGAGCAATTTTTTTTTTTCTATCTGCTTTTAAATATTTTGTACATCACTGTAACCTAAGTAGGGACTAGTAAAATTGCAAAATTTATCTCAAGACTGCACTCCAGGCTTGGCTATCACTAGACATCTTCCTTTTTAACTTATCAGTTGAAGATAAAAGAGTTAATATGTCATTTTACACTAGCACAGC
Organism: Aptenodytes forsteri; assembly: GCF_000699145.1. Classification (NCBI taxonomy): domain Eukaryota; kingdom Metazoa; phylum Chordata; class Aves; order Sphenisciformes; family Spheniscidae; genus Aptenodytes; species Aptenodytes forsteri. Next base: position 1,015,340 of record NW_008795487.1, on the reverse strand, counting down.
ATCTGAATTTGTATGCGTGATGGTTGCACCTCTGTGCTAGAATCAAGCTCTGGCTCAAGCAAAAGTAAGAGTGTTGTTTTAGAGGTCTGTCCTTTAAGAAGGTCTGTGCACCTTCAAACCCCATTGAATTCTGCGGGAGCACAGTGCCCTTAGATGCCCTCAAAGTCTGCAGAAACTCAGCCCTTGAATCGACTATGAAACGGTGCGGACTGGTGTTCAATACCTGCTGCGGGGAGTGTAAAACAGCAGAGATTGCCAGGCCAGGAGTAAGACACTGGCAGAACAGCAGGATCCACAAGTGCTGAGGGAGCTGGCAGATGTGACTTCAAGGCCACTCTGGATGATTGTTGATCAATCATGGTGACTGGGGGAAATGCCCGAAGACTGGAGGAAAGCAGATGTCACTCCTATCTCCAAAACAAGCAAGAAGGAGGAACCAGGGAACTACAGGCTGGTCAGCCTCGATTCGATTACTGGGAAGGTGATGGAGCAGCTAGTCCTGGAAACCATTTCCAGGCATATGAACGACTGGAAAATCATCAGGAGTAGTCAGCATGGATTCACCAAGGGGAAGTCATGCTTGACCAACTTGATAAACTTCTGCGATGACATGACTGGCCTGGTAGATGAGGGGAGAGCAGCATCTACCCGGACTTCATTGAGGCCTTTGAGACTGCCTCCCATAAGATCCTCACAGACGAGCTGTTGATGTTTGGGCTGGATGAGCAGACAGCGCGGTGGGTTGAAAACTGGCTGAATGGTTGGGTCCAGAGGGTGGTGATCCGTGGCACGAAGTTGCCTCTTGACAAGAACCAAGAATTTACAACAACGTATCTGTGCCTTCCTTTGCCTTTTTATCCTGCCTTTTCTGTCATTTCTTGATTGTCAGGTAAGATTTGTATCTTTATGTATTTGCAACAACAGTGTATCTTCCACTATCAAGCTGTTCTTTTATTTGTTATTCTCTTAGACCCTTAAAGGTTAAAGAGCATATTAGAGTGCTGTATTTCTCCGTGTCTGTAGGGAGTAAAGGCAGGATTGCACTTTGTTTTGTTAAACAGTGACTACACTCTGAACAACACTGCCTGTGCGTCATGGTAATTTATTCCCTCTCTCAAATGCTATCATAGAAAAGGGATCTGTCAGTCACAAACTATTTAATTTCCTTAAGATCAGCTACCTAATCAGTAATATTTAAAACAGCCAGCTTATTTGTAGTTTGTGTGGGGGCGGGGGGGGGGGGGGGGAAACAAAACCCAAACACTACATCTCAGGTGTAACAACATCCTGTGTGTACTCAGTGTGACCCCTTGCTTTGGGACAGAGAGGTGATACAACCATATCAACTCAGTGAAATGTTTCATGTGACAGAATACTACCATTTATCCTCTATACGTTGCTAAAAAGGATTTAAAATATCAGTTCTACTGAGGTGGAAGCTTGGTACAAAATGAGAGACAGCTTTGTCTTAGTTTTCTACATGTACCATATGTATTTTTGATGCAACAAGTAAAATAATTTCAAAGTACTACATAATGATTTCTGACATTAAGGTCTTCATATCAATCAGTACATCTGGAAAAAATGAATCACTATGGTAGGCATTAAATAACTATGTAAAGTAAAAAATGCATAGCTCAGAATAAAACATGACTTTTTTTTCCATTACCAAAGACTCAATTTCAAATTGAATCACCTTGTGAAAAATTTGCCACATTCTTAAAGCAGTGCCTACATCTGCATTTGCAAAGGCAGTGTTACCTCTGAAGCAGTTAATGTCTGATACATTTTCTTGATGTCACTTGTTAGGTTTACTCCAAGCATTCACTTCAGTGCCACAAATTAGAACTGCTCTGTTGCAGAAGCGCCAGCTCGGACAAAAATTTTGTTATCAGACTGATCAACTAATTATATAAAAAGCCTGCTTATCCTGCAAAAGGCAGTCTCCAGAATGCCCTTCCAAACTATCAGTTATGGGTCCTCTGTGGATTAAAAGAAGGGCAGAGTTTTTATAACCGACCTCTCTAGAATGATTTGGGAAAAAATTATAACAAACTCCCTTCAAAACATAATTCACGCAATGGATATGAGTGACCCAGTGGAAATTAGTTTTCCTTTTTCAATCATGAGCCCTTGAAACATTACCCTGCACATGATAACCTTTTCAACAGCAGTGCTACGCTTGTAAAGTCTGTGGCTGAAGAGCACCTCACTGCCTAGAGTGCCTGAGCACCAGATGCCAATGGTGCATGGCAGGTGAAAGCTGAGAGCAGGGATGAACAACTAACAGCATTATATCATTACTTTTTTCTCTAACAAGTGAACAAAAATACCATCCAGAGCCATTAGTGTAAAAATATTTTTGTGACCAAAACCGTAATATTTGTCCTTTTTTCAAATACAGCAATATCTTTGCTTATAAGTTCACAAGCTCTTCTCATCTGTTCAAGAACGAAGGTCTCCTTGCTCTTGTTTCCCCCATTGTATCTGCAAGACGTAAACTCTACTTATTCAGATATGACACAGATTAATAGTATCAAAGTATCATCAGTTAAAAATTTCCATGTGTACTGGCTACCCGACTGTATACTTAGGCTGTAATCAAATTATACAAACTTGCCTCTTCTCCAAAATCCTACCAGAAGGACTTTTAAAAAACTAAAAAAAAAAACAAAAACCAACAGATTTTTCCTTAATAAGGATGCGCTATTAGGGTGAAAATTCTTAATACACATCTCCTGACCAGAGTGTTAAAATTCTCACAGAAGATTTATACATAGCTCCATCCATAAAGATGGAGAAATTCTGCTGATGTGATAGGAATAGAAAAATTATGAAAACTACGCATACTATAGAGCTAATTGATATTTTGTATTGGCTGGAAATAGCATGAAAGTTGCAGAAAGAGATGTTGAACCACATGTTATCATGTTGAAACTATGGGAGAGATTGATTACTGAGGCTGCAGTTTGAATGCTGCTATTTCCTTACACAAGTGCTTAACTAAGTCCATGTTTATAGTCTCTTAATACATTTATAGATAAGACACTGGTGTTTGATACAAACATAATTTTCCCCATAAGCTTCCTGGAAACTGTTTAAGTGTAATCTGTGATCAGTGTTTTCAGGCTTTGTTGCCTGGGTGTAGGTCCTCTAGCAATAGTTACGCACCATGTAAAAATCTTGCTTTTCAGAGTTGTGAGGCGTCAACACATCACATGTGAAGCAATTGCTGATAACTGATAGAAAAGTGGTGCATACTTCTGGACAATGGGCTATGCATCTGGCCAATTGCTGATAACTGATAGAAAAGTGGTGTATACTTCTGGAGACTGGGCTATGCATATTTATGCATAACATGCATAAATATGATGTTATGTGCCAGAATTTGGGCACCCAACTTTATACCTTTTGGTCTGTTTAACGCTGAATTAACATATGGAGTCATTTCACTTTATATATGAAGCATGTATTTCAGGGTGTTTCTTCCGTGTCTGTACTCCATTTGGAATACAGGCATGAAGAGAAGTCTAGAAACCATCCAGACATTTTCCTATTTGGGTTATAGCTCTCAGCTGGACTAACAAATAGCGCAGAACTCTACGTTTTAGAGGTGGCAAATGTATTACATGAAATGGGCCAGATAATAAAACACTGAACATTGCTAGGGAGAACCCCGCCGAGGAAAATAAAACTGAATCATAAACCAGCAGCTCCCATGCTCGCCGATGAATGGCAGGGCTGCGGGGAAAGTGGGGGAATCGCCAGAGTGCTGTGACAGCCCAGAGGCAGGAGAAGTCCTGCTCACTGGGGTGGATGTCTGTGACTCTCACTCATGACTGGGAACAGCTGAATTCACAGTAGGAGCATTCACTGCAGGAGGAAGCCCATGCAAGCTTCCTTGGCTGCAGGACAACAGCAGGGAGAAAAGCATTTGAAGAAGATCATACTTGTGTTACTTGAACTGTCAGTTACAGAAGAACAGAATGGCCCTCATGAAGAAATCTGTCTGCAAACCTGTGACATGTTCCTGCTGTAAGCCCTTCTAAAGAAGAAAACATCACCCAGAGAGGTCAGTTGTATATTAGTGCCTAATCCAACAATTTTCCAGGCACACAGTGGTTCCCAAGGCAAAGGAGGAAACATCTTACATTAAATCTTTCACTGGAGTGTAACATCAAGTTTCACTGTACTTGCTGGAGCTGCAGCAATAGGCAGCAATACAGGTCTGAGTTGCTCAGGCTTTGTGCCACACTTTGAAGACCACCACCATCTCCTCAGAGCAGCATCCTGGCAATATAAGTGCTCCCTCTAAAATTCCTTCATTACATTTCTTTCTCATTATGGATCTCTGATTAGCTTAACGTAAGGATTTATCTGGTTCTGAGTTATGATGGAAACAATATATTTTTATGTACAAGACATCACATCATGGAGCTTGTTAACAGAACAGGACTCATCTCCATGGGATAGTCTCACGGAGACTTCCATCTTGGAACTGTTTATTTCCATGAAGGAAGCACACTGAATTAGGAAATTAGATCAGGAGTAGCCTCAGCTGTTTAATTCAGAATTACATCTAGTATGTGTGTATGTCAGTGCCTCTGCTATCAAATATCATTGCACAGTTAGCCAGGGTTGGCCAAAAATTATACTGTCCATGTATTTCAAAGCTCTCAGGTATTAATCATGAATCAGTAAGAAAAAATATCAGAATTGTTCACAAAGCAAAATATTCAAAATTTTTTTTCAACTTTCTAGAAATAGTTTACCCATAATAATACATTAAAAATCTGTCAAGAACATTAAAAACCTCAACAATATTTTGCCAAAACTCCTTTTAAATAGAAGTTATATTCCCTCATAAGGCCTTGATTTAGTTGAATCAACGTTTTCCAGTAGAAAACATTTTTATGAGAAAATTTTCTCCCTGGCCTTAGGAAGCAACGTCATTAACTTATTTGTCCCATAAATGAAAACTTACAAGGTCACCTGTAGAAAAACTGGGAACTGAATGAGATTGACATCTTCCATATAATAGAAAAAAATACCACCCATTTATCCACATGGCCTACTGCAATCACTATGCCAAACCTTACAGGCTTGGCTGTACCGGTGACACCATCACTTGATAACCGACAACGCCTCCACCCCATCCAGCTACAGTCTGGAGGAGAAAGTTGGAATTCCAAAGCTTGGTATTTTAGGGTTGAAAAACCAGTTTTGTACTTCTATAGCAAAATGTGAGTTATTACGTTTTGTTAACTGGTCCACACTGAGGAAATTATTTTCTTTTATTCTAACCCCTCTAACAGCAGAGGGGCATTCTGAGGCACTAAATTAACCAGCTTCTAAGCACGCACAAGACTGTTCCTTCCAGTTGAACACTATAGGAGTGCTATGTGCTATGTTTTCATCTCTCCCTGAAAAAAACTTATTTAATTTACATAATAAGAGAACCAAACACATAACATTGTTTTTTAGGTTATAAAAGCATCATAACATGCCACAGAATGTAAATATTAGTAACCAATTAGTAACGAGCAGTTAGTTATCATTTCTTCTAGATGAAACAATACCCTTAAGTTATTAAACTCCTGAAAAGATCTGGGCTTGGTCCCCTTTAGTCACCCTCTCTCACTTTACCTCCTCAGATCTGCTGCTTCTCATGCCAGCTCAGATATTTGTGTAACTGCAGAGCAAGCCAAATCAACTTTTTAACGAGGCAGAATACTATTTTCTGCTATACTGGCAACTGAATAAAGGGGAAACCGTTAGTTCAGATTGTTTACCAGAGAAGCAGTTGCTGCTTCTGCAAGGTAATGTACCTGCAAAAAGGATCAATGCAGATCTCATTCACTCTAGGCCACCACACATCTGAGCCTCAGAGCTGGTGCATGAATCATGCTAGGTCTGCACACCGCAGCTAGTGGGAAGGCACAGCAGCAGTGCCAGACCCAGCTCAGGCGGCTGAAGTTGATGCCTCTGCATCTTCATCGCTTCACCTTCCCCAAAGAAGATGCCCTAACGTCAACTCGGGAAGGTCTGTACTCACACCTTCGCTGAATCTCTGTGTGTGTGTGTGTATGTATATGTATATGTATGTATGTATGTATACGTGTGCGTTTTTATATATATATATGCACTGCCCTTTCTCCATCGTTAAAGTAGCACACACTGTTTATTCATCGTATGGTCATGCACTGCTGCCTCTCACAATAGGCATCTGGAGTTCAAAGACAAATTGACATTGAGTTCACTTTATGTGTCTATCTAATTTTAACCATCATTTACTTACTGTGGCTTCTGCAAGGTGCTCAGTTATTAAAAATTCAAAACAAATTGTATCATTGGTGCTTTAAAGAATATCATGCTGACATAGCAGGTACACAAAGCAGTAATATATAGCTGCATTTATTACCTATAACCAGAAAAAGCCATCAAGAATGAAAAAAACTAACTATATTTAAAAATAATAAAAGCTACACATTTGCCTATGCTCTCTGAAAAACCTTGAATGGGCTGTGGCTTATGACCAATTTAGAATAATTTACCATCCAGATAGTCTGCACTGGAACAATAAAGATCCCATTTGTTTAGATTTATTTTAACAGCAAGATAATCATAGACTAATCACATATGCATCTTTTTCCCTACTGCATAATATATGTTTTCATTTAGGCAAAATTATAAGAATTTTAAATTCACTGGCCTTAGAAGAATAAGAAAGGTGAAACCAATTATTTTAATGAATAAAAAAGCCTTTGGGTCATTGATAATTCAGATTTCTAACACAGAAAAGAGAAGAATATTATACCATGGATTACAATATTCAAGACAAGAAAACAGTCTGGTATATTTTAATTCTACTGACTTATCTCTGATTTGAAGATACGCCAGTATCATGCTAGGCACCAGTGTAGGCTTTAAAGTTCAACACTTCTAAAAAAAAAGACAAGCATAAGTAAGTTGGCAAAGCTCAAAAGAAACAACCTGAGCAGCCAAATTCAAATTGTTTTCGCTGTCTTCAGACTAAATCTTGAATTACTAAATACTAATTATTAAATTAACAAATATTTATCCAAGATTTAGTTCTGAATGCAAGTGGTTTCATTTCATGCTAATTCGCAGGATTAAGAGGATTGATTTTATGGGTATTTTTTTCAATATCAGAATTTCCTAGGTTGCTTTCCACATCTTCAGCAAATATTATGAGTCAAATGGCAATGGAGTACATTCAGTCATTGGGAATGGCACCAGCTGGCACTGCTGAATGACAGCAGGCAGGAAGGGCAACCCAGGGGACTGGCACTTGGCTAGCAGGTGGAAAGTCAGAGCTGGGGACCCTGCTCACCTTTAACAAAGTGCAGGGAAGCCTCGTCCTGCAGGGAAGCCTCCTGCAGCAGCTTCACTGGAAGTAAAGCAACACTTTCAAAACAGCAGTGCACAGGCAAGGTATTCATTCAGAGTGATTGATTTATTTTTAAAGCTTTCAGTCAGGAATTATATTCCTCAATGCAGTCCTGCAAGCCCATCTGCAGCACCGTCAGAGGAGGGATGTACAGATTCAGTAAGGCCCTGGCTTTCCCCAGGCACAGCTACCAGCAACTGCTCCTCAAGAGAGAGACCGCGGCCCTTGGGAGCAGGGTCTCAACACGGAGCAGGGAGGGCACAGGGAGGAAGCATCACTCCTGGCCCCTCACCAGGGCTGCGCAAGCGCATGCAGGCTCTGGCCGCAGAGGACAACGGGCACGCCTGGACGACAGACCTCCCAGAACTGGTTACACCTCAAAGGTCTCTTTGCCCCGAACAGCTGGTGGCATGTCTGAAATTCTGAGCAGCGGGCATAGTTTACCTTGGAGGCTTTCACTGCTCAAACGCTTCTCTCTGATTTTCCAGGAACAGAACAACTCAATGATCATTTCTCCCCCTCAGCTCTTGTGGGTGACCTACATTATTCATAATTATTTCTCGACTTGTGTGTTTGCAAAACAAATAACCGAAACCATGAAGAGTAATGAAACCTGATATGCAAGAGGACAATAAAATAGATACACATAATAGGTACATATAAAATATAATGGTATCATTCTTTTTAATTAAACTTTGTGGGAAATGAGTGAACTATTCCTCTAACAATATCTTGCAGCTCCGAGTGTAAAATCAGTTAAGTAGCTAAATAAGCATGCTGCTGGAATGGCTGCATCATGACAGACAGACTCGCCTGTGAAAACAATCCTGGGAAGAAGCTGATCATTTTTTTAGTGCTACAATTCATCAGTAACTGAAGCATAATCAGCTGTGACTGGCTGAGGAACCTGCCTGCATGCAATTTAGGAATTCTGGTTAATTATGTAAAATTGGTCAATATTTAATGCCTCAGTGTGTAATGAATCAGCCATGAACTAGCTGAGTCCTTTGTAAATTACTGCCCACTCTGTCTGGAAGATGAGCCCATAGATAATGAAAGACAGAAGTTAACTGAAATATTTAGGGTTTGGATGAACTCTACAGTCAGACCAAAAAAAAAGAAATAAAGACGACCACTTTGGTCCTTATCTGGAAACAGGAGTGGGAGTGGGAGGCACTTGAAAAATTCCCAAAGAGGAAAACAGGGTGTACATTACAGAGCAGGGCTGACAGAAACAAAAGGAATTTGGGGGCAAGCGAGTAAGAAAAGGGACATGCTTTCATTGCTGATTTGGCTGTGGGTGCAGCTAAGGAAAGAGAAACCAACTGCGGAGAGGAAGAAGAAAGGGGTGATGACTGGCAGGAGATGCCAGTTGCAGAAGGGGGTGCTGCCAGGGTAGGAGAGGGCGGAGGGCTGTGGGTTTGTACCTCCAGCCATGAAGGTGGGTTCATGCCATCAGAAGGGAGCTGTGCCACTCCTCATCCACCCCAGAGTCAGGTTCAGTTCCCTAGTGTCTGTGATGAAAAGAAATGCCACAGACCCCAAGGAAAACCAGAGAGCTCAGTTGCACCTAGACCAAGGAAAAATTAAGGAATGGGTAGACGTAGCACCTGTGGACTCAAACACAAAAGCATGGTGGACATCAGGGACCTCAACTGGGGTTATGAGGCTGGGGACGATGGCCTTTGCCATCTCTCACCTCATTAGCAGGAGCAAACAAACGTTCAGTTACTAAACTAAAAGAATTAAATGTTCCATGCAATTTAAATTCTCATTCCTCAAGATCATTAACAGTTTTCTGCAGGGTAGAAAACTGATTAAGCTCCATTTCTACACTGTACTATCAAGTTATTTTTTATTGCATAAAGATGATTTTGAGGATACTATCACTATAGAAACTAGGGCTAAAGGAAGTTCTTTTGCTCTATTGTCCCACTAGAGAAAGCAAAGAAGATGCTCTCTTTATTAGCTGGTAGAAAGGGATACATTTAATGGTTTAAATGCACCATTTAAAGGTTTAATGGTCTAAATGGTTTAAATGGTTACATTTAAATATTTTCCTCCTGCTCCCCTTTAACCACTTTTGTGTTTGACAATATTGCCTTCAAAAAAGCTTTCATTATCTTCATTTAAGACTGGGGTTTTCCCTTTTCCCCCTGCAGGTTGTTCTGTTTGTATGCATGTGTGTGACCGTGCTTGTGTGTCAGGAGTAACAGAGTAACAGACACCACAAACAAAAATCAACACAAAATCCTTTTAGACTGAAGCTGGTGTCTAAACACATTGTTAAACAACACGTACTTTTGGACATGGGAAATCCCAAGATAATGTTCCTTCCACAAAGCTTAAGTTTGTCTTCATGCATAATACACAATTCAGTCAAGATGAGTAATGGCTTAGGAGCAGAATAAAACTGAGGAAATCACATCTTAAATTCTGATATTATTATGCATAGTATAGTAATATCTAGATGCTCCAAGCACACACAGACACACACACACACACACGCCCCCATTGTGCTCCCAATTGTGCTAGAGTCTATACCTATACATTGTAAATATATTTCTGGATTCTAAAATTTTTTTGTTTCAGTATACACGGACTTTGGAACGATTCTGCCATTCAGGTACCTTATACTACCTAAAAATGTGAGCACAGCCACCAGTTCTCATTGCTGCCTCTCTTGTGCGGAAAGCCTACCTGTTTTGTGAAGAAGGTGCCCTGACCTGTTTCCATGCAGATCTGAGCACCTTGTTGGCTGCTCCCGGTGCTGCAGCTGCCTTGGACCCGACACAGAGGACAGTCAGGAGGAAGGTGTGAGAGCAGGCAGGGGTGCCAGGAGAGCCTGGCACTACGGCAGGCACGCCTCCTGGGTGATCAGCCCCACGGGAAGGCTGACGGTCACAGCCGAAAGGCCACACACCACGGCTTCTTCAACTGCCTCTCAGCTGCGGCTGATGAAGCAAGTGCTCCTGACTCACTCTCCAGCAAAGCCAAACAGACCTTAACCCACCGGTGCTCTGCACGCAGCATCCGAGCGCCGTAAACTGCACAATCACAGCCCAGCTGAGAGGCAAAGTGCTTACCTCAGTATTAGCTTGGGCACAGGAACAAGCCGGGGGCAAATCCCTGGGTCAACCACACCCAAAATGTAGCTGCTGGTCCATGTGCAGATCCCCTCCCAACCTGCTGCATAACAGAGCATACAGATCCCATGTGGACAACATTGATCAGCGAGGATTTTATTCCAAAAGCAATTGTCAAAGAGACACTGATTGAGAAGCCGTATTTATCTTCTTTGGGAGACATCTGTGAATGAAGACTGACTGGAAGTGAACACAATTTCAATAAGTCAGACTTCCAAAGATCAACCTCCCCATTCTTTATCAACAGTAAATCTTTTAAGACCAAGAAGTTCAACAAATGTAGAGCCACTCTAGCACTATACAAACATCAAACAATGTCTAAGGCAATAAGACAGAGCTGATGAGCAGCGGAGAATGTGTTTGCCTCCTTCCAGCAGCTAGTCCTGGGTGACATTATCAAGATAGTTCAGAGTTGATCCGTTTAATGCCACAGACTGATATAATCAGTTTAACTTTGGTTTCCAAAATGCTTAGGTCAATAAAAGTCCCTCAATCTTCCTTAAGTCTTCCTGGAAGCACCTGCAGCATTTGCAACTTAATTATGTTTTTTGCTTTCTGTTATTTTACAGGTTTCCTTTACATAGAATTTTCATGTTCATAGCGGACTAAGACAACACAAGGAAATAGTGTGGACCACTTGCTACCAAAGTAGGTTGCTACTTCCAGGTACCTCTGCACTGAGTGAAGGACTCAGAGTTGACTCGACCAGGAGAAAAGAAGAGATTAGGCTGTGGAATTATGCAGTTATACCATTTTATGTAATACAGAAAACTGCATTGCACCGGTTGATATACAGAATGATAGAATCACAGAATAGTTTGGGTTGGAAGGGACCTCTAAAGGTCATCTAGTCTAACCCCCCTGCAATGAGCAGGGACACCTTTAACTAGATCAGGTTGCTCAGAGCCCCGTCCAACCTGACCTTGAGTGCTTTAAGCGTCTGCAGTGCTTTATGGCAGACCTGAACCCATCCATACAAGAAATTAAATGGCCTACTGAAATTCAATAGAAATCTATGCTTTATTCACTACTAATATCCTGTCAATAATACATGTAGAATAAGAAAATGCTAGCCTGAGAATTACAGAGCCTTCTTAGCTCCAGGAGCAAATTAGTGATGAAACACACAAATTTGGTCCTAATAGATTTTTTTTTAACAATGTTTTGGAATATTTTTTTTAATAATGTTTTGAAGCAGTAAGTAGTGATGTTTCACTAAAAATTTTGTTAAAGAAAATTTAATCTACAGTGTCACAGACAATTCTCCAAGCTCCCTCTATGACCTTCATTTATACTGCTCCCTCTGAAGCTAAATGAATCTCTTGGTCTTTGTCTAGAAGTTACACAGGTGGAAAAGGAAGGCAAAGTGAGACTAAGTTGATAAAATGATGCATAATTATTTGCACTGGTATAAATGACTTCAGAAGGCACAAGACCTCGAGATACTAGCTATGCAGTCTATACAGTTTGCCAGAGTTGAAAGATTTATTGTTGTGACTCCAGAATAAAAATATTTTATGATCATAGGACACTGAATATTGAGCATTTTACCCCTCACAGACACCACCAGACTACTGTAAGCTGAATGCGCATGGAATGAATAAAGTATTTTGTGCTGTAAAATAATAACAAACATTCATAAATTAATAGGAACTGCACTCCTGAGGTTAATGGACTACTACCTGGGATTTCTTACTTGTGTGCACCACAACTCTTACAGATCATTTGTTCTTGCACAGATGGATATGTTAACAAGCATTATACAGCTACCCAAGCCAATGACATTTTATCATGATTAGCACTTGTACCAAATAAAAAACCCCCACACTAGCATAATACTAATGCTGCGCTTTTAAACAAAAGCTAAGGAAATCTGCAGGAAAACCATATTTGTTCCTAAGCAGTGCTACTTTCAATTACCTGTTTGTGCACACTGACATTTTCTTTTTGAAAATTGTTTTAATAGAGCCCAAAGTAGCAATTTAAAACTGTAATGCACAAATCTAAATAGAGCTGAAAATATCCCGAGGCATTCACCGAGGAGGAGGCTTTTCAAAATCAAATGATACGCCTTTGGCAATCAGAACATCAACAGGTTGAACTCAATGAAAGAAGATAATAGCAAATGACGGGCAGGGGATGGCAGAGCTCCCTCCAACTGAAATTGAATTTGAGTGAGGAGCGATGGGGTGATGTAGCTGGAAACACACTTCCATCATAATCAAAGATCGTAACAGGCAATCACATCAAGCCGTGGTGCTGCACTTGGAAGGCACAACTACAGGAATACTTGGAAGTGAAAGCAATGTGGCGTTCAGCGAAAGACTACACAGAGAAAACACAGGTACTGAGTTCGGAGCTGAAAAGTAGTGCTATTTTGTTGAACAGCAAGACTCTAATGCTGATCCTTCTAGGGTCAGGAACTCAAAACATATACTGGCTCTCAGATTTTGCCTTGTAAAATTCATTAAGAACCTGCACTTGTGAAACAGCTCAGCATCAAAAGAATGGGGGATGATGAATCATTTAATGGCATCCATTCTTCTGTTAAAATATATACAGCATCAAGAGAAAAAAATACATAAGGAAGAATTTCATATTATTACACTTCTACCCCTTCCAAGATTGAGTATTTTTAGAAATATTCTGAAATAGAAAATGTCTATTCAGGATGCAAATGTTTACATTAAAAATTCTTCTTTCAAATATGGCTTCGTACTACCAATTTACTACTCTTTAACAAAGTCTACAGGTTCAGAAGCTTATTTTTGTTTCAGGATTTGTGTTAATTTTGTTCCTTCCTCAGTCATTGGGGTTACACAACACACAAAAAACATCAGGAATGTTTCTTTTTATCCAGAGGCATGACGAATGGAAAACGGTCTCATAGAAAGCCAGCAGAAATCTTTCCATTTTTGTTTTTATTGACGGAAAGATTTTCTTTAGGCAAAGTGAAGTGTTTTAATGTCTTCAATGAATGGCAGGGTTTGGAGAAAATGGAGCCAGATGCTTCTCAGAGGAGTACAGTGGCAGGACAAGAAGAAACAGGTACAAGCTGCAGCAAGGAAGTTTCTGGATAGATGTTAGAACAACCATGCCAGTGTCAAGCACTGGATTAGTCTGCAAAGAGAGGTTTTTGGAGATATTAAAAATTTGAGTGGACAAAAGCTTGAGCAACCTGATGTAAGTTGTCCCTGCTTTGAATGGTGGCTTGGACCAGATGACCTCCAGAGGCCCCTTCCAGTCCATGTAATAATTCTACAATATGAGGTTATCAGATACAAGCCAGACACAACTGTAACTGAAGCTGGCTTCAGAACAAAGGAATTAAGCATGTTTTCTTTAAAGCAAACATTTTTAGCTTTAAAGCAAATAAAACAAACTGTTATTTGGAGTCCTAGTTGGAGAAATATCTACTCTGGTAATGAATGATTTGTATAAATTCACTATTTCTTGTTAGGATCACTACAAGTCATAAAATTCAAGCAGCCAATATGAGATTTGACTGGCCTTCTTCAGAGCCTAGATAAGCATTTTCTCCAAGCATGTCTGAACATTCAGGATAATATGAATGAGTCATCATGATTTTGGGATTCAGATCCTTTTTCTTCCATCTCCAGTAAAATCCCAAGAGCAAAACATATGTTTTGTTAGTAAGGAATTAAATGTCTCTTTTGCTGAAAGTTAGACATCTGCTTTCCACGTGGGTTTCTTCTCACTTTTCCCCAACAGAACACAAGTTACACAAAATGTACATTTATGTCACTTCTGCACAGAGAAGTGTCTGTATTACATATTATAGGGACATTTACCTGCCCCAGAAGGAAACCAGTATCATTTTGATTCAGACTGTTCTCACTTCAGCTGAACCAGAATGTCCTCAGAGCAATTCCAGAAATCTCCAGAAAGTTACAAATTAAAAATTCTTATGTACAAATTAAAAGCTCTTGTGAACCTAGCAAACTCCAGAGCTGGGAAGTCAAAAAGATCTGGCAAGAACTGAGTTACCTGCAGCTAAAAGGCAAGTGGATGGTGTATTAATTTTTAAATAAAATTAAAATTGTGCTTTGAGACTGTCGTAGGCAAAAAAAAAATTGTGAATGCTTATAGACAATAGATAATTGGATGTATGGGGCAGAGGTAAATGTTCAAAACTGGACTTTTGAATTCTCAAGTACACATGTGCAACTTGCTGCGTGCAACCTGTATGGGCTGGTTGTAAATCTTGATTACACCAGGTCTAAACAGAAGTGCTGTATCCTGAATCCTCCAATTAATAGAGACATGAGACAGTACCACCAGTTAGGAGGCTGATCATGCCTTGTGATTCTGGGAAAGCTGGGGGCCATCAGCTGAAACAAGGGCTAAAAGGTGAAGATCCTCAGTGGAGGAAAGATCCTGGTGGTGGGGGAAGATCCTGGAGATCAGGGAGGTGCGTGGAAACAAATGCCGGGGACCCCCAGGGACCTGGCCACTAACAGCTGAGACAGGTCACTAACAGCTGAGGACCTGCACAGCACAAACTGACACAACTTTCTGCTCCACCTTCCCAGACCAGCAGCCATCTCCCTGCTGGGGAGGGAAGCTGCGGCTCGTCAAATACAGCGCTGAGGGGGTGCAAGTGATTGCATGAGACAACCAAATATAATCTTGCTGGTTTTTAAATAATCCTCAGTATCCAGATCTTCTATGGGTTGTTTTTCTCTCTGTCTCACCCATGGCAGAGACCAAAAATAGTAACTGATACAGGCAGCTAGCAACACTTCCTGCCACATGGGAGGCCTCTATCTTATCCTCAGTCATCTTGTTCTTCACATCATGATACCCCTCTGGCTACGTAGCTATGCAGCAATGTAGCGAGACACAATACTCTATAGCGCACATGACAGAGCAGATCACGTTGCCTTGTGCGCAATGTAATGTCCGAGGCATTTCCCCACTTTCTGTAGCTGAACTGCACTCAACAATGAGGACATTTCCATTTATGCAAGGAGAAATCACAACCACAGGTAATCGGCTGCACCTCTTTTTTGAGATACATTGCTGGCGTCAATTTAAGTTAATAGTTTTCTTACAAAAGGAAAGCAATTGTAGCAGTGGCACTGCTTTAAGATGTGCAGAAAAGCAGCAACACTAAGCAAGAATCAGTGGGAAAAATAAAGAAGAAAGGGGGGAAAAAAAATACAAGTCTTCAGAGAAATAATGGAAGATGGCATGTAGAAAGTCTGTCCTTCCATTTCCATAAGTGCAAGGTAGTCAAATATACTTGTCCAACTATTATCTAGGGATAAAGTAGCCAATAAAAGCACTAGGGCGAAAGGATGAAAAAGGGCAGGTTAACTGAAAAGGACAGACAGAACTGAAAAGGATTTAGAAGTAATTGAATCTGGTCTCTGCACCAGGACTTCATGATTTTTTCAGGTACTAAGACCAAATAATTTTAATGTGCACTATAGAGAGAACAGCATTTACACATGCAAACGCCATCACCTATATTAATTAATGTTACTCAGACTCACAAGTTAGTGTTCTCTTTTCTTTCATTTTTTCCCATTTGTGACAGAGTTTAATTGGCACATAAATGAATCCACTGGGAAGCCAAGCTGAATGGCTACTGTCAGCTACAGAATGGCTTTCTGATTAATTAGATACGTTAGCCAATTAGATATGTTATAACTTCACAATTTACTTCTTGTATCAAACACAGCCTCCACTCCTGAAGGTATAGTTCTGGCAGTTGCCACTAAGTGTCACTGTTCACATAGCCTCAAAAGCCATATTAGCGTGCAAATAAAAGCTGGGTTTGGGAAGGACCCTCTATGGTTGGGTGGGTTTAGGTGTAGAAGGCTCTCGGGTGACATTCTCGTGTCACCACAGTCAGCTACTGACAACGCTCCAAGCCGGGGCTGCTTCCCATCCCAGGTCACAGACTGGGATCTGCTGGGACACAATGGTGAGAAAGGATCATAGTTAAGGCAGGAAAGTACAAACACTGGCTATCAAGTGGTGAGCAAGAACGCTAACATGAAACAAGAAAATTGAGGTGAGATACTTGAGGTTCAGAAAGGAACAGCGCCTCACACCACCTCTCTGTTGTAACCAACTGCGAGAACATTTCTAGCCTGTTTCAGAGGAAAGTCAAACAGGTTAGCTGAAAACACCAGTCATCATCATCCTGCTAAATAGCAGGACCCAGCTGTGCACTAATTTGGATAAAAAACCCAGCAGCCTGCTGAGGCAAGCTTTTCTTGGGAACAGGGTTCATGTGCATTAGCAGATCCTGTTCTGGGAGTTGAATTAATTCCTAGAAACCAGATATAAACTAGAAAAAATGACATTAATGGTGTTTGACCATCTAATTTCAGAACTGGTATACGTGTGAACACAAATCACATTTACAATGCACCAAAACCAGATACCACCAACTTGTCTACTACAGAGTCACCCTATCCATCTTTCCTCACTTAGAAACACAGCACAGATGTCCGTATGGCCAATAATAATGGTAAAGAAAATAATACTACCTCTGATACACACAATGGTACAGACACTCTGTTTAGACCATTTTTCAAGACATCTTGGACTAACAGAGCCTGCTGAGCAGTGCTGGCTCTACTTACAAAGAGCTGGCAGCCAAGAGCAAGTGAAAAAAACCAAAAAAAACCCCCCAGCCCCAGCCACTGTTTTTATCACCTTTCTCTGTCTGATAACAGCACAATTTCTTCTAGAAATTCAGCTGCAACTTTCTTCAATATGGGCTGGGGTTCTGATGACATTAGTACTTTTCTACTTATCTAATTCCATTATGAATGTACTCAGACTCAGTTGAGTTATTTCTAATTAGTTCAGTCATGGCAGTTATCTAGATAATACTTTATTCAGTGTATATATAAGTATGTAATCTACCTCACCTATCTTATTCACTTAGGATTTGTGGTGAAATTTTTCTCTCTCCTAATACCTTTTACTTTAACTCCATACTCTTCAGAGCTGACCGTTCTTTCCGTTCGTTCATGGTTTATGCCAGGACAACATGTGTTACTGACAACTGATGCATGAAAATAACCAGTCCCACTGGGGTAACAAATAGCATTGGAGTAGTTTCAGTTCGAGCTGTCTTAATGTCTTGTCTTCTTTACACATTAGTAATTTAATAAAGCAGAAAAAATATCTTGCCATTTCAACTGCCAGAAAATCCATTTGCTCTGCAGAAGCTATGTTTCAGTCAGCTTCTCTATACCAATATAGAAATATCTGTCTACGAACAGGAACCTCTTCAATCTCTTTCAGCTCCCTCATTTCTCACCTTTTGGCCTCTATATTAATATTTATGAAAGCCTTATTTTTGGTAGATAGTAAAGTCCCATTTCATAGTATGAAACTAAGTAGTTCTGGGTCATTTTGTGCATCTATTGTCAATGAAGTACAACACTTATAACAATTCCCAAATATTACTTCAACTGTTACACAGCATGTCCCTAATCTCTGAAATATTCTAACTCCATAGTTCCATTGCTCTATTTAGACACAGTTTGTGTGTCTAAATAAGCATGCCTTGGTAAGATTTCCCAGTATCTTATGTTCCAGTCAGATGTTGTTCTGCTCCAGGCTTATTCTAATTTGGGGCCTCAGAGAATATCAGCACAGTCGATGAGCCACATTCATGCAAAGGAAAAAAATACGCAGAAAATGATAAAATGTGGTTTGAGGGTAGGGTTTAAAGGAGCTCCTATGGAGGAGGAACAAGACAAGGTAGACCACAGACCTCCTGTATCTAACAGTGAAGAAGGTGTCGACACCACCTGGTTGACATAAAGAGCGCTGCTTAGGTCTCTGAGTATATTTTCCTTGGCCATGAATTTCACTTAGCCCAGTTGGTAGAAGTCTTTGGTATATTTCCTCATCATCTTTTAGGTGCATTATTCCTCACGTCTTATTGCAGTACACTAGACTTTAATCAAATAATCAGATACATTCATTGCCTGGATGAACTGCAGGAACACAACAGTCTCCTCACCCAGAAGCCATGTCTGAAAGCAGCTTTGCACAGCACTTTCAATTAACCTCTGCTGTTTATCAGCTCCTCCCATTTCCTGCTTTCCAGTCTCTTGATAGCATCATTAGCAACTGGTATTTACATAAAATCTATTATTTGTTTATCTCTCCTGTATTAAAACACTTACAGAACTCATAACAAAATAATGAAAGTGGCTGAAGATAATTTCGGTTCACTTGTTTAGTTAATAAAAAAAGGAAAAAGAGATGACGGAGGAGGATTTTTAAAATACCTCTTTTTCAAGTGCTCTGGTAAGCTTGCTGGGGATGATTGTGGATATCGTTCCAGTCAGCTGCTCTTTTGATGTTTCTCTCACCTTTAAATGAGAATAGCAAATATGATTTTTTTCTTTCTGGTGTCCTCCTGCTCCTTTGCTTCTGGTGGTGAGCAGTTCTTTTCATTGCTTGTCTCTTTTCTATAAAATGGCAAATTTCCTAATTTTTTTTTTTTCTTCCTGTTAATGTGTTGCTCTCTTACAAGGCTCTCTGGGCAAACAAATAATCAGTCCCCTACAACTTCTGCCCTGCACCTTTCGATCTTTCACACCAGCAGGAATTTGACAGACAGACACTTTACAAATAAAAACTATAGCCTGTGAAAGGAACGCTGCAAAGTAGTTTGGCCTGTTGAACCTGTTGGCCTTTACCACTGCCTTCGTAATTATTATGGATCACAGAACACCAGAGGGCTTTCTGGAGGCCTCTAGACAACACAATAAGAGTATAATTGAGTTATGAGATGCAAGGTTAAAGAGATAAGAGTTTAACCTCCTCAGTAATGAACAGTAGAGAGGGGTAAGAGGGGATATTTATTTATTATGGTGAATCCTATCCTACCTCCTCCTCTCTCCCTCCAAGAACACCAGGTGCATCTCAAATGCCTTCAGAGCATCATTAGAATTGGAGCCAGTCTCCTTGCTGGTGTGAGAGAGGGGGCTGCCAACAGACTTAATTCAGATAGGAGCAGAAGTGCAAAAGCCAAGATAGAGGCAAGGCAGGTGATCAGGATATGGAGTTGGGGTTCAAGAGTCAGTGTCGTGGTTTAACCTCAGTCGGCAACTGAGCACCACACAGGCGCTCGCTCACTCCCCCCGCCCCCTGGTGGGATGGGGGAGAGACTTGGAAGAGCACAAGTGAGAAAAACTCGTGGATTGAGAAAAACAGTTTTTAATAATTGAAATAAAATAATAATAA